>NC_135531.1:133714551-134017363 GCF_045843805.1 Urocitellus parryii | reverse complement strand
ATTAATAATCAGTCACTATCTTTAAAAAAACATCTTCAGAAACACTAGGTCACTGATCTAAATCACTCTTATGGATGTCACACACATGGTGGTGCCTGGTAGGTGTGCAGGAGGGTTGCCCTGATTTTTCCAGTCCCTACTTGTTTCAATCATCTGTGGACCAGGTATCATCTCACTTTTGCTTTGAAGGCAGCCACACTGAAAAATGCTGAATTGCTTTCTCTCATTTTCCCCTCCAAAATTTCCTTACTAACTTCTTTATTTTCTCCCACATTTCCCCTTCCTTCTAGCTGATTCAAGCAAAACAACAAACAAAAAAACAAACAGACAAACACAAACTTCTGGTGTGGGAGACTTGATTCTTTCCACTATGCATTGTTTGCATGGGTCATTCCAACTCCTTCCTATCTATACCAATGTAGAAAATTTATCTGAGAAAATGATTTCTAAATCTTGGTCTTTTTCTTATCCCCACTACCTAAGAATTATGCTCAGAAGTATAGCAATATTTATCCTGGCTCTTGATCATCTTCTATTCTGGTGTGTACGATCTACTAGAATGCTCTTTGATGTCCCACAGGAACATTCTTTTCTTGGCTACAAAAATGCTGTTGGCAAACTAGGATCATTGGAGTCACCTAAGAACATAAAGCAAATGTAGAAGGAAAGAACTTCTGAGTCACAAGGAGAATCTCCTGGCCCCAACTCACCATACACTACAGTTTGAGAGCTCCAGTGTAAATGCTGTTGGCATCCAATACCTCTACCTTAACTTGAACACTTTGTTCACTGCATATCTCAAAGATTCAACCATTCGAGGAAAAATGATATTTTGTAGAAAAACAATGTTGAAATTACAATGGAAAAAATAACTTCACACTGTCTCCTATGTTTTTTCCTAATAATAATGTTTAATGAACCACTGCGTGGAACATTGGTGTCAACAAAAATATATGTGTATATATGATCACTGTGATATCTTTGACAGTAAACCACATATTCCTATCCTTCCCTTTGCCTTCATTTCTTCTGTTAGGGTTCACTCTGTTTTTGAAAAGATTCGGGTCTTGGTGCCTGAAGTCAACTGGTTTTGCTTCTCTGGTGTTAGCTACCTCAAAACATGACCCTTATTGTACTGGGTAACAACCACTTGACCTGTAAATTATTCCTTCTCTGTCTAGTTCTCAAGGTCCTGGACTTCAGGGGCTGCTTTTACAACAAATTGGTTTGAACACCCATAATAAAGTGTCAGGTAAGTGTCTGAGGCAATAACACTTGGCGTGGGTGGTGTCTTTTCTAGAGGTAGGGATGAATGGAGACTTGAGGAGTGAGGCCATCGGCCAGAGGCAGAGAATGGTGAAAAAGTGGAAGGCTATATAGCATGACATAGAGACAAGGGTTAAGGGGGATGCCATGTGTCTGATAATACAGAGATTGGTGAAAACTGCCAGAAGTTCATGTCGGTAGAAAACGGGCTAAAGATAGATTGAGGAAGACTTGCATTGTGAAAGATGCCTGGAAATATTAAGGTGCTTGGACATACATATACCAAAGAATGTCATCTATGTCATGGGCACATATATTTCTGGAACCATCTCAATTCTGTGGGCATGTGAACTTGAGGGGCATGTTCATGATTGGAGATGAATAATGAGAATGCAAATTGCTCTATGAGGTTGATGCAGGCCTGAATGGAAGGCATGTCTCCAAAAGGATCTGGGTTCTGCTTTTAGCATACAGAGGTAACAAACAAACAACAAGTCAAAGACAAAGAATAATGAGCAAACACTCCATTGGGATGTGGAAGAATTTATGGATTGACTACTCTGAGATAAAATTTCAGGAAAGAGTGTTCACCAGCAAATGTTCACTTTAGAAACAAGGGATAAACTAAAGTACATATGATCATACATCTTATTATTTCTTGCCTCAAACTTCCCACAAGAGTTGTCAAAGTCATGAAATGATGTTGTATATAAAACATCACTCAAGTTTGATGCATTTGGTTGATACACTAGATGTCACAGTAGAGTGCACATTGCCTTATAAATGAGATTTTCCTGTATTTCACAGACTGGCCTTGATATCTCGGCTTCCAAAAATCTAGAATTCCTCAGAATATCAGGATTCTGGACTTCAATCCTTCTCCCCAGACCTATTTTTAAAATTTGGGTGGGAAGAAAAATGAGACCCACAACCCAACTAACAGGTGTCATGAAGTTTAATTGTAGACGCCTATGATAGAGGTTATTTTAAAACATCATTTCCTCAGACGTTTACAGAAATATTTTGAAATGTGGATGCAGCAGCAACACAGACCCCATGGGGCAAATCCTCCCAACACATGGCAGAAAATGGATATATCAGGAGTGAGAAGATTGCTATCATTTCCAAGGTTTAAACATAGGCGGTTTTATAGAAGCTGTACTGCAACAGTTACCCGATTCCAGTGTTTTTCCTCTATTCTTCCTTTTCGGTTTCGGGGGAGCTGTAGCTTTGCTTTTGGTGGTCGGCTTGATGTGCATGCAGAGAAGATATTATGTAAGTATTTTACAGTACATTCAGCATACTCTTAATAATATCACATAAACATAGAAGATGAATTACCTTGTCGGAAGCATGTACGTCCTCAGAGCCTGAAAAGCAAGTGAAATATATAATCAATAAAACCTGAATATTAAGAAAAACACATTCATGAGTCTATGAAATAAGTAGAGAGCTCAGTCTGAGTGATAACAATTTTCATTTGCGTTGATACAGACTACATTCGCTTAGGGGTTTTGTGTTTGTGGATTTGGTTGAGTACAATGACAAGACTGAAATGTAGAAAATCAATATGGAGAAAATATCTTTAGTAATTAAAACTTGTAGTTAAGTTTCAAATAATACGAACACCTTTGCAATCATCATAAATATTTAGGCAAATTACGTATACAAATGTGAAGATGCACAATCTGGAGACCACAGTGATCTGTATTTAGAGAAGCAAAAGAGAAACCTGAGAACTTCAATGTCAAACCTGAACTAGTCACATGGCAGTACACATGTCAAGTGACCTATGAATTCTTTAACACATTTTATTATAACTGAGTATCCTGTACCTCATTTGTCTTATTATTAAAAAGTTTTCATCCAAGATCTGTGGAAATGTACACTTAATTTCTCCTCAAACTGTTTTTTTTTTTCTGAATTCATTGGACCAGGTATATGCATTTAGAATAACAGGTAATACATATATGTGTGTGTGTTTCATACCCATCTGGGACCCTGGCACATCTTCTAATCCTTCCTCATTTGTTTCGGGCAATAGAATATGGTCTTCTTCACCCTTGGGCAAAGATACATGTCCTGCATCTGAAAAAAATGTGAGAAAGCATAAAGGATTTAGATATAGCCATCCACAGCAAACTGGGATCAGAAAGGAAGCAGAATTGACAGATAGGACTGAAGTATTGTGTTTCAAAGTCTTTTATATGAACATGTTAGAAAAATGTCATAGTCTAGGTGGAATAAATTTCTTAAAGAATTCTGTTTAAAAACATGAGTGTGACATAAAACACCCAGACATGATATCACATATTTTCTGAAAGTGCTGTAGAGCAGAAAATGAGGCATCTAGAGATCAGAATTAAGCACAGGAATGGAGTTTATTCTTGCAGCACCAGGGACATGGTTTCATTCCAAAGCACCAATATAATATAAAAATTAAAATCATAATCCGTGTCATCATCATCATCATATAATACTATAACCATATTAATAATCAGTCACTATCTTTAAAAAAACATCTTCAGAAACACTAGGTCACTGATCTAAATCACTCTTATGGATGTCACACACATGGTGGTGCCTGGTAGGTGTGCAGGAGGGTTGCCCTGATTTTTCCAGTCCCTACTTGTTTCAATCATCTGTGGACCAGGTATCATCTCACTTTTGCTTTGAAGGCAGCCACACTGAAAAATGCTGAATTGCTTTCTCTCATTTTCCCCTCCAAAATTTCCTTACTAACTTCTTTATTTTCTCCCACATTTCCCCTTCCTTCTAGCTGATTCAAGCAAAACAACAAACAAAAAAGCAAACAGACAAACACAAACTTCTGGTGTGGGAGACTTGATTCTTTCCACTATGCATTGTTTGCATGGGTCATTCCAACTCCTTCCTATCTATACCAATGTAGAAAATTTATCTGAGAAAATGATTTCTAAATCTTGGTCTTTTTCTTATCCCCACTACCTAAGAATTATGCTCAGAAGTATAGCAATATTTATCCTGGCTCTTGATCATCTTCTATTCTGGTGTGTACGATCTACTAGAATGCTCTTTGATGTCCCACAGGAACATTCTTTTCTTGGCTACAAAAATGCTGTTGGCAAACTAGGATCATTGGAGTCACCTAAGAACATAAAGCAAATGTAGAAGGAAAGAACTTCTGAGTCACAAGGAGAATCTCCTGGCCCCAACTCACCATACACTACAGTTTGAGAGCTCCAGTGTAAATGCTGTTGGCATCCAATACCTCTACCTTAACTTGAACACTTTGTTCACTGCATATCTCAAAGATTCAACCATTCGAGGAAAAATGATATTTTGTAGAAAAACAATGTTGAAATTACAATGGAAAAAATAACTTCACACTGTCTCCTATGTTTTTTCCTAATAATAATGTTTAATGAACCACTGCGTGGAACATTGGTGTCAACAAAAATATATGTGTATATATGATCACTGTGATATCTTTGACAGTAAACCACATATTCCTATCCTTCCCTTTGCCTTCATTTCTTCTGTTAGGGTTCACTCTGTTTTTGAAAAGATTCGGGTCTTGGTGCCTGAAGTCAACTGGTTTTGCTTCTCTGGTGTTAGCTACCTCAAAACATGACCCTTATTGTACTGGGTAACAACCACTTGACCTGTAAATTATTCCTTCTCTGTCTAGTTCTCAAGGTCCTGGACTTCAGGGGCTACTTTTACAACAAATTGGTTTGAACACCCATAATAAAGTGTCAGGTAAGTGTCTGAGGCAATAACACTTGGCGTGGGTGGTGTCTTTTCTAGAGGTAGGGATGAATGGAGACTTGAGGAGTGAGGCCATCGGCCAGAGGCAGAGAATGGTGAAAAAGTGGAAGGCTATATAGCATGACATAGAGACAAGGGTTAAGGGGGATGCCATGTGTCTGATAATACAGAGATTGGTGAAAACTGCCAGAAGTTCATGTCGGTAGAAAACGGGCTAAAGATAGATTGAGGAAGACTTGCATTGTGAAAGATGCCTGGAAATATTAAGGTGCTTGGACATACATATACCAAAGAATGTCATCTATGTCATGGGCACATATATTTCTGGAACCATCTCAATTCTGTGGGCATGTGAACTTGAGGGGCATGTTCATGATTGGAGATGAATAATGAGAATGCAAATTGCTCTATGAGGTTGATGCAGGCCTGAATGGAAGGCATGTCTCCAAAAGGATCTGGGTTCTGCTTTTAGCATACAGAGGTAACAAACAAACAACAAGTCAAAGACAAAGAATAATGAGCAAACACTCCATTGGGATGTGGAAGAATTTATGGATTGACTACTCTGAGATAAAATTTCAGGAAAGAGTGTTCACCAGCAAATGTTCACTTTAGAAACAAGGGATAAACTAAAGTACATATGATCATACATCTTATTATTTCTTGCCTCAAACTTCCCACAAGAGTTGTCAAAGTCATGAAATGATGTTGTATATAAAACATCACTCAAGTTTGATGCATTTGGTTGATACACTAGATGTCACAGTAGAGTGCACATTGCCTTATAAATGAGATTTTCCTGTATTTCACAGACTGGCCTTGATATCTCGGCTTCCAAAAAACTAGAATTCCTCAGAATATCAGGATTCTGGACTTCAATCCTTCTCCCCAGACCTATTTTTAAAATTTGGGTGGGAAGAAAAATGAGACCCACAACCCAACTAACAGGTGTCATGAAGTTTAATTGTAGACGCCTATGATAGAGGTTATTTTAAAACATCATTTCCTCAGACGTTTACAGAAATATTTTGAAATGTGGATGCAGCAGCAACACAGACCCCATGGGGCAAATCCTCCCAACACATGGCAGAAAATGGATATATCAGGAGTGAGAAGATTGCTATCATTTCCAAGGTTTAAACATAGGCGGTTTTATAGAAGCTGTACTGCAACAGTTACCCGATTCCAGTGTTTTTCCTCTATTCTTCCTTTTCGGTTTCGGGGGAGCTGTAGCTTTGCTTTTGGTGGTCGGCTTGATGTGCATGCAGAGAAGATATTATGTAAGTATTTTACAGTACATTCAGCATACTCTTAATAATATCACATAAACATAGAAGATGAATTACCTTGTCGGAAGCATGTACGTCCTCAGAGCCTGAAAAGCAAGTGAAATATATAATCAATAAAACCTGAATATTAAGAAAAACACATTCATGAGTCTATGAAATAAGTAGAGAGCTCAGTCTGAGTGATAACAATTTTCATTTGCGTTGATACAGACTACATTCGCTTAGGGGTTTTGTGTTTGTGGATTTGGTTGAGTACAATGACAAGACTGAAATGTAGAAAATCAATATGGAGAAAATATCTTTAGTAATTAAAACTTGTAGTTAAGTTTCAAATAATACGAACACCTTTGCAATCATCATAAATATTTAGGCAAATTACGTATACAAATGTGAAGATGCACAATCTGGAGACCACAGTGATCTGTATTTAGAGAAGCAAAAGAGAAACCTGAGAACTTCAATGTCAAACCTGAACTAGTCACATGGCAGTACACATGTCAAGTGACCTATGAATTCTTTAACACATTTTATTATAACTGAGTATCCTGTACCTCATTTGTCTTATTATTAAAAAGTTTTCATCCAAGATCTGTGGAAATGTACACTTAATTTCTCCTCAAACTGTTTTTTTTTTCTGAATTCATTGGACCAGGTATATGCATTTAGAATAACAGGTAATACATATATGTGTGTGTGTTTCATACCCATCTGGGACCCTGGCACATCTTCTAATCCTTCCTCATTTGTTTCGGGCAATAGAATATGGTCTTCTTCACCCTTGGGCAAAGATACATGTCCTGCATCTGAAAAAAATGTGAGAAAGCATAAAGGATTTAGATATAGCCATCCACAGCAAACTGGGATCAGAAAGGAAGCAGAATTGACAGATAGGACTGAAGTATTGTGTTTCAAAGTCTTTTATATGAACATGTTAGAAAAATGTCATAGTCTAGGTGGAATAAATTTCTTAAAGAATTCTGTTTAAAAACATGAGTGTGACATAAAACACCCAGACATGATATCACATATTTTCTGAAAGTGCTGTAGAGCAGAAAATGAGGCATCTAGAGATCAGAATTAAGCACAGGAATGGAGTTTATTCTTGCAGCACCAGGGACATGGTTTCATTCCAAAGCACCAATATAATATAAAAATTAAAATCATAATCCGTGTCATCATCATCATCATATAATACTATAACCATATTAATAATCAGTCACTATCTTTAAAAAAACATCTTCAGAAACACTAGGTCACTGATCTAAATCACTCTTATGGATGTCACACACATGGTGGTGCCTGGTAGGTGTGCAGGAGGGTTGCCCTGATTTTTCCAGTCCCTACTTGTTTCAATCATCTGTGGACCAGGTATCATCTCACTTTTGCTTTGAAGGCAGCCACACTGAAAAATGCTGAATTGCTTTCTCTCATTTTCCCCTCCAAAATTTCCTTACTAACTTCTTTATTTTCTCCCACATTTCCCCTTCCTTCTAGCTGATTCAAGCAAAACAACAAACAAAAAAGCAAACAGACAAACACAAACTTCTGGTGTGGGAGACTTGATTCTTTCCACTATGCATTGTTTGCATGGGTCATTCCAACTCCTTCCTATCTATACCAATGTAGAAAATTTATCTGAGAAAATGATTTCTAAATCTTGGTCTTTTTCTTATCCCCACTACCTAAGAATTATGCTCAGAAGTATAGCAATATTTATCCTGGCTCTTGATCATCTTCTATTCTGGTGTGTACGATCTACTAGAATGCTCTTTGATGTCCCACAGGAACATTCTTTTCTTGGCTACAAAAATGCTGTTGGCAAACTAGGATCATTGGAGTCACCTAAGAACATAAAGCAAATGTAGAAGGAAAGAACTTCTGAGTCACAAGGAGAATCTCCTGGCCCCAACTCACCATACACTACAGTTTGAGAGCTCCAGTGTAAATGCTGTTGGCATCCAATACCTCTACCTTAACTTGAACACTTTGTTCACTGCATATCTCAAAGATTCAACCATTCGAGGAAAAATGATATTTTGTAGAAAAACAATGTTGAAATTACAATGGAAAAAATAACTTCACACTGTCTCCTATGTTTTTTCCTAATAATAATGTTTAATGAACCACTGCGTGGAACATTGGTGTCAACAAAAATATATGTGTATATATGATCACTGTGATATCTTTGACAGTAAACCACATATTCCTATCCTTCCCTTTGCCTTCATTTCTTCTGTTAGGGTTCACTCTGTTTTTGAAAAGATTCGGGTCTTGGTGCCTGAAGTCAACTGGTTTTGCTTCTCTGGTGTTAGCTACCTCAAAACATGACCCTTATTGTACTGGGTAACAACCACTTGACCTGTAAATTATTCCTTCTCTGTCTAGTTCTCAAGGTCCTGGACTTCAGGGGCTGCTTTTACAACAAATTGGTTTGAACACCCATAATAAAGTGTCAGGTAAGTGTCTGAGGCAATAACACTTGGCGTGGGTGGTGTCTTTTCTAGAGGTAGGGATGAATGGAGACTTGAGGAGTGAGGCCATCGGCCAGAGGCAGAGAATGGTGAAAAAGTGGAAGGCTATATAGCATGACATAGAGACAAGGGTTAAGGGGGATGCCATGTGTCTGATAATACAGAGATTGGTGAAAACTGCCAGAAGTTCATGTCGGTAGAAAACGGGCTAAAGATAGATTGAGGAAGACTTGCATTGTGAAAGATGCCTGGAAATATTAAGGTGCTTGGACATACATATACCAAAGAATGTCATCTATGTCATGGGCACATATATTTCTGGAACCATCTCAATTCTGTGGGCATGTGAACTTGAGGGGCATGTTCATGATTGGAGATGAATAATGAGAATGCAAATTGCTCTATGAGGTTGATGCAGGCCTGAATGGAAGGCATGTCTCCAAAAGGATCTGGGTTCTGCTTTTAGCATACAGAGGTAACAAACAAACAACAAGTCAAAGACAAAGAATAATGAGCAAACACTCCATTGGGATGTGGAAGAATTTATGGATTGACTACTCTGAGATAAAATTTCAGGAAAGAGTGTTCACCAGCAAATGTTCACTTTAGAAACAAGGGATAAACTAAAGTACATATGATCATACATCTTATTATTTCTTGCCTCAAACTTCCCACAAGAGTTGTCAAAGTCATGAAATGATGTTGTATATAAAACATCACTCAAGTTTGATGCATTTGGTTGATACACTAGATGTCACAGTAGAGTGCACATTGCCTTATAAATGAGATTTTCCTGTATTTCACAGACTGGCCTTGATATCTCGGCTTCCAAAAATCTAGAATTCCTCAGAATATCAGGATTCTGGACTTCAATCCTTCTCCCCAGACCTATTTTTAAAATTTGGGTGGGAAGAAAAATGAGACCCACAACCCAACTAACAGGTGTCATGAAGTTTAATTGTAGACGCCTATGATAGAGGTTATTTTAAAACATCATTTCCTCAGACGTTTACAGAAATATTTTGAAATGTGGATGCAGCAGCAACACAGACCCCATGGGGCAAATCCTCCCAACACATGGCAGAAAATGGATATATCAGGAGTGAGAAGATTGCTATCATTTCCAAGGTTTAAACATAGGCGGTTTTATAGAAGCTGTACTGCAACAGTTACCCGATTCCAGTGTTTTTCCTCTATTCTTCCTTTTCGGTTTCGGGGGAGCTGTAGCTTTGCTTTTGGTGGTCGGCTTGATGTGCATGCAGAGAAGATATTATGTAAGTATTTTACAGTACATTCAGCATACTCTTAATAATATCACATAAACATAGAAGATGAATTACCTTGTCGGAAGCATGTACGTCCTCAGAGCCTGAAAAGCAAGTGAAATATATAATCAATAAAACCTGAATATTAAGAAAAACACATTCATGAGTCTATGAAATAAGTAGAGAGCTCAGTCTGAGTGATAACAATTTTCATTTGCGTTGATACAGACTACATTCGCTTAGGGGTTTTGTGTTTGTGGATTTGGTTGAGTACAATGACAAGACTGAAATGTAGAAAATCAATATGGAGAAAATATCTTTAGTAATTAAAACTTGTAGTTAAGTTTCAAATAATACGAACACCTTTGCAATCATCATAAATATTTAGGCAAATTACGTATACAAATGTGAAGATGCACAATCTGGAGACCACAGTGATCTGTATTTAGAGAAGCAAAAGAGAAACCTGAGAACTTCAATGTCAAACCTGAACTAGTCACATGGCAGTACACATGTCAAGTGACCTATGAATTCTTTAACACATTTTATTATAACTGAGTATCCTGTACCTCATTTGTCTTATTATTAAAAAGTTTTCATCCAAGATCTGTGGAAATGTACACTTAATTTCTCCTCAAACTGTTTTTTTTTTCTGAATTCATTGGACCAGGTATATGCATTTAGAATAACAGGTAATACATATATGTGTGTGTGTTTCATACCCATCTGGGACCCTGGCACATCTTCTAATCCTTCCTCATTTGTTTCGGGCAATAGAATATGGTCTTCTTCACCCTTGGGCAAAGATACATGTCCTGCATCTGAAAAAAATGTGAGAAAGCATAAAGGATTTAGATATAGCCATCCACAGCAAACTGGGATCAGAAAGGAAGCAGAATTGACAGATAGGACTGAAGTATTGTGTTTCAAAGTCTTTTATATGAACATGTTAGAAAAATGTCATAGTCTAGGTGGAATAAATTTCTTAAAGAATTCTGTTTAAAAACATGAGTGTGACATAAAACACCCAGACATGATATCACATATTTTCTGAAAGTGCTGTAGAGCAGAAAATGAGGCATCTAGAGATCAGAATTAAGCACAGGAATGGAGTTTATTCTTACAGCACCAGGGACATGGTTTCATTCCAAAGCACCAATATAATATAAAAATTAAAATCATAATCCGTGTCATCATCATCATCATATAATACTATAACCATATTAATAATCAGTCACTATCTTTAAAAAAACATCTTCAGAAACACTAGGTCACTGATCTAAATCACTCTTATGGATGTCACACACATGGTGGTGCCTGGTAGGTGTGCAGGAGGGTTGCCCTGATTTTTCCAGTCCCTACTTGTTTCAATCATCTGTGGACCAGGTATCATCTCACTTTTGCTTTGAAGGCAGCCACACTGAAAAATGCTGAATTGCTCTCTCTCATTTTCCCCTCCAAAATTTCCTTACTAACTTCTTTATTTTCTCCCACATTTCCCCTTCCTTCTAGCTGATTCAAGCAAAACAACAAACAAAAAAACAAACAGACAAACACAAACTTCTGGTGTGGGAGACTTGATTCTTTCCACTATGCATTGTTTGCATGGGTCATTCCAACTCCTTCCTATCTATACCAATGTAGAAAATTTATCTGAGAAAATGATTTCTAAATCTTGGTCTTTTTCTTATCCCCACTACCTAAGAATTATGCTCAGAAGTATAGCAATATTTATCCTGGCTCTTGATCATCTTCTATTCTGGTGTGTACGATCTACTAGAATGCTCTTTGATGTCCCACAGGAACATTCTTTTCTTGGCTACAAAAATGCTGTTGGCAAACTAGGATCATTGGAGTCACCTAAGAACATAAAGCAAATGTAGAAGGAAAGAACTTCTGAGTCACAAGGAGAATCTCCTGGCCCCAACTCACCATACACTACAGTTTGAGAGCTCCAGTGTAAATGCTGTTGGCATCCAATACCTCTACCTTAACTTGAACACTTTGTTCACTGCATATCTCAAAGATTCAACCATTCGAGGAAAAATGATATTTTGTAGAAAAACAATGTTGAAATTACAATGGAAAAAATAACTTCACACTGTCTCCTATGTTTTTTCCTAATAATAATGTTTAATGAACCACTGCGTGGAACATTGGTGTCAACAAAAATATATGTGTATATATGATCACTGTGATATCTTTGACAGTAAACCACATATTCCTATCCTTCCCTTTGCCTTCATTTCTTCTGTTAGGGTTCACTCTGTTTTTGAAAAGATTCGGGTCTTGGTGCCTGAAGTCAACTGGTTTTGCTTCTCTGGTGTTAGCTACCTCAAAACATGACCCTTATTGTACTGGGTAACAACCACTTGACCTGTAAATTATTCCTTCTCTGTCTAGTTCTCAAGGTCCTGGACTTCAGGGGCTACTTTTACAACAAATTGGTTTGAACACCCATAATAAAGTGTCAGGTAAGTGTCTGAGGCAATAACACTTGGCGTGGGTGGTGTCTTTTCTAGAGGTAGGGATGAATGGAGACTTGAGGAGTGAGGCCATCGGCCAGAGGCAGAGAATGGTGAAAAAGTGGAAGGCTATATAGCATGACATAGAGACAAGGGTTAAGGGGGATGCCATGTGTCTGATAATACAGAGATTGGTGAAAACTGCCAGAAGTTCATGTCGGTAGAAAACGGGCTAAAGATAGATTGAGGAAGACTTGCATTGTGAAAGATGCCTGGAAATATTAAGGTGCTTGGACATACATATACCAAAGAATGTCATCTATGTCATGGGCACATATATTTCTGGAACCATCTCAATTCTGTGGGCATGTGAACTTGAGGGGCATGTTCATGATTGGAGATGAATAATGAGAATGCAAATTGCTCTATGAGGTTGATGCAGGCCTGAATGGAAGGCATGTCTCCAAAAGGATCTGGGTTCTGCTTTTAGCATACAGAGGTAACAAACAAACAACAAGTCAAAGACAAAGAATAATGAGCAAACACTCCATTGGGATGTGGAAGAATTTATGGATTGACTACTCTGAGATAAAATTTCAGGAAAGAGTGTTCACCAGCAAATGTTCACTTTAGAAACAAGGGATAAACTAAAGTACATATGATCATACATCTTATTATTTCTTGCCTCAAACTTCCCACAAGAGTTGTCAAAGTCATGAAATGATGTTGTATATAAAACATCACTCAAGTTTGATGCATTTGGTTGATACACTAGATGTCACAGTAGAGTGCACATTGCCTTATAAATGAGATTTTCCTGTATTTCACAGACTGGCCTTGATATCTCGGCTTCCAAAAAACTAGAATTCCTCAGAATATCAGGATTCTGGACTTCAATCCTTCTCCCCAGACCTATTTTTAAAATTTGGGTGGGAAGAAAAATGAGACCCACAACCCAACTAACAGGTGTCATGAAGTTTAATTGTAGACGCCTATGATAGAGGTTATTTTAAAACATCATTTCCTCAGACGTTTACAGAAATATTTTGAAATGTGGATGCAGCAGCAACACAGACCCCATGGGGCAAATCCTCCCAACACATGGCAGAAAATGGATATATCAGGAGTGAGAAGATTGCTATCATTTCCAAGGTTTAAACATAGGCGGTTTTATAGAAGCTGTACTGCAACAGTTACCCGATTCCAGTGTTTTTCCTCTATTCTTCCTTTTCGGTTTCGGGGGAGCTGTAGCTTTGCTTTTGGTGGTCGGCTTGATGTGCATGCAGAGAAGATATTATGTAAGTATTTTACAGTACATTCAGCATACTCTTAATAATATCACATAAACATAGAAGATGAATTACCTTGTCGGAAGCATGTACGTCCTCAGAGCCTGAAAAGCAAGTGAAATATATAATCAATAAAACCTGAATATTAAGAAAAACACATTCATGAGTCTATGAAATAAGTAGAGAGCTCAGTCTGAGTGATAACAATTTTCATTTGCGTTGATACAGACTACATTCGCTTAGGGGTTTTGTGTTTGTGGATTTGGTTGAGTACAATGACAAGACTGAAATGTAGAAAATCAATATGGAGAAAATATCTTTAGTAATTAAAACTTGTAGTTAAGTTTCAAATAATACGAACACCTTTGCAATCATCATAAATATTTAGGCAAATTACGTATACAAATGTGAAGATGCACAATCTGGAGACCACAGTGATCTGTATTTAGAGAAGCAAAAGAGAAACCTGAGAACTTCAATGTCAAACCTGAACTAGTCACATGGCAGTACACATGTCAAGTGACCTATGAATTCTTTAACACATTTTATTATAACTGAGTATCCTGTACCTCATTTGTCTTATTATTAAAAAGTTTTCATCCAAGATCTGTGGAAATGTACACTTAATTTCTCCTCAAACTGTTTTTTTTTTTCTGAATTCATTGGACCAGGTATATGCATTTAGAATAACAGGTAATACATATATGTGTGTGTGTTTCATACCCATCTGGGACCCTGGCACATCTTCTAATCCTTCCTCATTTGTTTCGGGCAATAGAATATGGTCTTCTTCACCCTTGGGCAAAGATACATGTCCTGCATCTGAAAAAAATGTGAGAAAGCATAAAGGATTTAGATATAGCCATCCACAGCAAACTGGGATCAGAAAGGAAGCAGAATTGACAGATAGGACTGAAGTATTGTGTTTCAAAGTCTTTTATATGAACATGTTAGAAAAATGTCATAGTCTAGGTGGAATAAATTTCTTAAAGAATTCTGTTTAAAAACATGAGTGTGACATAAAACACCCAGACATGATATCACATATTTTCTGAAAGTGCTGTAGAGCAGAAAATGAGGCATCTAGAGATCAGAATTAAGCACAGGAATGGAGTTTATTCTTGCAGCACCAGGGACATGGTTTCATTCCAAAGCACCAATATAATATAAAAATTAAAATCATAATCCGTGTCATCATCATCATCATATAATACTATAACCATATTAATAATCAGTCACTATCTTTAAAAAAACATCTTCAGAAACACTAGGTCACTGATCTAAATCACTCTTATGGATGTCACACACATGGTGGTGCCTGGTAGGTGTGCAGGAGGGTTGCCCTGATTTTTCCAGTCCCTACTTGTTTCAATCATCTGTGGACCAGGTATCATCTCACTTTTGCTTTGAAGGCAGCCACACTGAAAAATGCTGAATTGCTTTCTCTCATTTTCCCCTCCAAAATTTCCTTACTAACTTCTTTATTTTCTCCCACATTTCCCCTTCCTTCTAGCTGATTCAAGCAAAACAACAAACAAAAAAACAAACAGACAAACACAAACTTCTGGTGTGGGAGACTTGATTCTTTCCACTATGCATTGTTTGCATGGGTCATTCCAACTCCTTCCTATCTATACCAATGTAGAAAATTTATCTGAGAAAATGATTTCTAAATCTTGGTCTTTTTCTTATCCCCACTACCTAAGAATTATGCTCAGAAGTATAGCAATATTTATCCTGGCTCTTGATCATCTTCTATTCTGGTGTGTACGATCTACTAGAATGCTCTTTGATGTCCCACAGGAACATTCTTTTCTTGGCTACAAAAATGCTGTTGGCAAACTAGGATCATTGGAGTCACCTAAGAACATAAAGCAAATGTAGAAGGAAAGAACTTCTGAGTCACAAGGAGAATCTCCTGGCCCCAACTCACCATACACTACAGTTTGAGAGCTCCAGTGTAAATGCTGTTGGCATCCAATACCTCTACCTTAACTTGAACACTTTGTTCACTGCATATCTCAAAGATTCAACCATTCGAGGAAAAATGATATTTTGTAGAAAAACAATGTTGAAATTACAATGGAAAAAATAACTTCACACTGTCTCCTATGTTTTTTCCTAATAATAATGTTTAATGAACCACTGCGTGGAACATTGGTGTCAACAAAAATATATGTGTATATATGATCACTGTGATATCTTTGACAGTAAACCACATATTCCTATCCTTCCCTTTGCCTTCATTTCTTCTGTTAGGGTTCACTCTGTTTTTGAAAAGATTCGGGTCTTGGTGCCTGAAGTCAACTGGTTTTGCTTCTCTGGTGTTAGCTACCTCAAAACATGACCCTTATTGTACTGGGTAACAACCACTTGACCTGTAAATTATTCCTTCTCTGTCTAGTTCTCAAGGTCCTGGACTTCAGGGGCTACTTTTACAACAAATTGGTTTGAACACCCATAATAAAGTGTCAGGTAAGTGTCTGAGGCAATAACACTTGGCGTGGGTGGTGTCTTTTCTAGAGGTAGGGATGAATGGAGACTTGAGGAGTGAGGCCATCGGCCAGAGGCAGAGAATGGTGAAAAAGTGGAAGGCTATATAGCATGACATAGAGACAAGGGTTAAGGGGGATGCCATGTGTCTGATAATACAGAGATTGGTGAAAACTGCCAGAAGTTCATGTCGGTAGAAAACGGGCTAAAGATAGATTGAGGAAGACTTGCATTGTGAAAGATGCCTGGAAATATTAAGGTGCTTGGACATACATATACCAAAGAATGTCATCTATGTCATGGGCACATATATTTCTGGAACCATCTCAATTCTGTGGGCATGTGAACTTGAGGGGCATGTTCATGATTGGAGATGAATAATGAGAATGCAAATTGCACTATGAGGTTGATGCAGGCCTGAATGGAAGGCATGTCTCCAAAAGGATCTGGGTTCTGCTTTTAGCATACAGAGGTAACAAACAAACAACAAGTCAAAGACAAAGAATAATGAGCAAACACTCCATTGGGATGTGGAAGAATTTATGGATTGACTACTCTGAGATAAAATTTCAGGAAAGAGTGTTCACCAGCAAATGTTCACTTTAGAAACAAGGGATAAACTAAAGTACATATGATCATACATCTTATTATTTCTTGCCTCAAACTTCCCACAAGAGTTGTCAAAGTCATGAAATGATGTTGTATATAAAACATCACTCAAGTTTGATGCATTTGGTTGATACACTAGATGTCACAGTAGAGTGCACATTGCCTTATAAATGAGATTTTCCTGTATTTCACAGACTGGCCTTGATATCTCGGCTTCCAAAAAACTAGAATTCCTCAGAATATCAGGATTCTGGACTTCAATCCTTCTCCCCAGACCTATTTTTAAAATTTGGGTGGGAAGAAAAATGAGACCCACAACCCAACTAACAGGTGTCATGAAGTTTAATTGTAGACGCCTATGATAGAGGTTATTTTAAAACATCATTTCCTCAGACGTTTACAGAAATATTTTGAAATGTGGATGCAGCAGCAACACAGACCCCATGGGGCAAATCCTCCCAACACATGGCAGAAAATGGATATATCAGGAGTGAGAAGATTGCTATCATTTCCAAGGTTTAAACATAGGCGGTTTTATAGAAGCTGTACTGCAACAGTTACCCGATTCCAGTGTTTTTCCTCTATTCTTCCTTTTCGGTTTCGGGGGAGCTGTAGCTTTGCTTTTGGTGGTCGGCTTGATGTGCATGCAGAGAAGATATTATGTAAGTATTTTACAGTACATTCAGCATACTCTTAATAATATCACATAAACATAGAAGATGAATTACCTTGTCGGAAGCATGTACGTCCTCAGAGCCTGAAAAGCAAGTGAAATATATAATCAATAAAACCTGAATATTAAGAAAAACACATTCATGAGTCTATGAAATAAGTAGAGAGCTCAGTCTGAGTGATAACAATTTTCATTTGCGTTGATACAGACTACATTCGCTTAGGGGTTTTGTGTTTGTGGATTTGGTTGAGTACAATGACAAGACTGAAATGTAGAAAATCAATATGGAGAAAATATCTTTAGTAATTAAAACTTGTAGTTAAGTTTCAAATAATACGAACACCTTTGCAATCATCATAAATATTTAGGCAAATTACGTATACAAATGTGAAGATGCACAATCTGGAGACCACAGTGATCTGTATTTAGAGAAGCAAAAGAGAAACCTGAGAACTTCAATGTCAAACCTGAACTAGTCACATGGCAGTACACATGTCAAGTGACCTATGAATTCTTTAACACATTTTATTATAACTGAGTATCCTGTACCTCATTTGTCTTATTATTAAAAAGTTTTCATCCAAGATCTGTGGAAATGTACACTTAATTTCTCCTCAAACTGTTTTTTTTTTCTGAATTCATTGGACCAGGTATATGCATTTAGAATAACAGGTAATACATATATGTGTGTGTGTTTCATACCCATCTGGGACCCTGGCACATCTTCTAATCCTTCCTCATTTGTTTCGGGCAATAGAATATGGTCTTCTTCACCCTTGGGCAAAGATACATGTCCTGCATCTGAAAAAAAAATGTGAGAAAGAATAAAGAATTTAGATATGGCCATCCCCAGCAAACTGTGGATGAATACATGCTATTATCCATTTTTCTAAAAACCACAGTTGTATCGCACCAAGAAAGAATCTTAATATAATGTAAATATGTGAATGATAATAATGTATAAATGTAGGCTCATCATTGTTAGCAAGAGTATGCCCCTAGTAGTGGACATTGATAATGAAGGAGGAGTATGAAAGTAAAGGAAGTACAGAAGAAAATATCTCTGTACCTTCCACATTTTTCTGTGAATTTAAAACTATGTGTTAGGGACCAAGGATATACCTCAGTGGTATAGCACTTACCTAGATGCATAATGTCCTAGGTTTGATTACAGTACTGTACACACAAAAAGATACTAAATCAAAAGATAAAGATACTAACTGAGCTGAACATTAACAGTTAATTTATATTATGGCAAGATAGTCACCTCCAAATTGGTGATAAAGATCAAAGCAATAGAATATGGCTATTCTCATAAGTTGAAGAAATTGAATAATTTAATTACATATTTATGCAAAAAAAGTTTAAGAATGCCACAAAGTATTTCACTTCATTTTAATGAGAAAACTCATTTTTAGTTACACAAATAATTTTTATTTACTAAATACATTCAACTTATAGAAAAAAAATAGAAAACACATTTGCTCTTTGGAGCAATCTCAATTCACAATTTGGGTAGGTACTGGAGTTCAGACATTTGCCACATCCCTGGGCACAGAGACTATAGTTCTTTTTTTTTTTTTTTTTTAAGAGAGAGAGAGAGAGAGAGAAAGAGAGAATAAATTTTTATTTATTTATTTATTTATTTATTTATTTAGTTTTCGGCAGACACAAAATCTTTGTACGTGGTGCTGAGGATCAAACCTGGGCCATACGCTTGCCAGGCCAGCATGCTACCACTTGAGCCACATCCCCAGCCCACACACACTATAGTTCTACAGGCAGAATATATGACTTTCTGACACAACCCTCATAATGCCAAAGCTCTGCAGGTATGAAGGGCTTTCTGCTATGCAGGCATTGACCATTGCCCTGGGCACAGACTAGGAGTGTGTGTGCACATACAACTCATGTAGAAGAAATTCTTGACTAGATTTTGCTTTGTGTTTCTTTCTTTAATTATTATTTTGTCATTTTGTTTCATTACTTTTATCTTATTGTCATAATTTAATAGAATTTTAAAAATTTTCTTCCAATATCTCATTCTTCCTTTTTTTTAATTAATTTTACTTTTATGAACCTTTAACAATTTAGTGGATCCTAAATATTTTATCCCTTTCTTCTCTGTTGTTACTGGTGTGTGTTTTTTTTTTTTCTTCTTGTTGATTGTTTCTGTATACCTATATCTAGTTTGCCTTCATGCTGTATTATTGTTGTTTGTCTTCTTCCATCTGCACTGGGGATCTAGCCCCATTCCTTGAACACATTGGCAGGTACTTTGCAACTTCTAAAAACCCACAGCAAAGGTAAGAAAAAATGCATCTTACTTTCCACCGAAGACATACATTACCACTTATAACTTGACAGGTACTTCAAGTAAAATAACAGGGTAAATAAAAGCCCCCAGCTGACATGTACCCATGTTGGTATGGATCGAATGTACTATAATCCAGTGTCTGGCAGCCACCCTCATAGCATGAGCAGAGAGAGGTGAAACAACTCTGTTTACAGAGTTGTGCAGGTATGAAGTCTGCACCAAGCAGCACCTCAGCCTAGGTTGTTGGAGGCCGCGACCAAGTCAAGATGGTGCCTGGCAGTTTGCCAGGATGAGTGGCTTGTGAGGCAATGCCACAGACTCATCAAGATGGTGGGGACTCTTTATTGGCTGATTGCTGTATCTGTAGAGGAGCAATGCTATGATTGGATGGTGCTCATTGAGTCATGCTTTATGTAAGTCAGTTAGATATATATACCACTGCTGTTCCGCAATAAAGCAGTTACCTTCAGTTATCTTCAGTTCCCACTTCAACCTTCAGTTGCTTGTCACCTCTCAGTTACTTTGCCCAGCTGGACTGCAGCACTAGGTCTCTCCCATGTCTTTGCAGACAGAAAATTATTGACAAGGCTACAGTAATGACCACAAAAAAATGCAGCCCACATAATCCACTGCCTACATCATGTGATTCCATTCTCACACAATTGACAAAAAAAAGTTGGTACTTCAGGTTATGATAGTACAAACTATGACAAAACCCATGAATCACAGTCAAGTAAAACATAAAAGTCTATAATACAAAGTCTATAATTTGGAAATAATATCGACAAAATAAACCAATAGCCCAGGATACATCATCTTAGGTTATTTCCTAAGAAGACGCTCACATAAATGTGGAAGAAACATATATCCCCACAGATGCACAAAATTTAGCACAAATATAAGAAAGATGAATAAATAAGGTAATATGGATCCTCCAAAAGTTCATAACTCTCTAGCAACTGATTCCAATGACACTGCAGTAGACAAAACGCCAGAAAAAGGATTCAAAAAGATATTAAAAATAATGTATGAATTCAAAGATGATACAAATAGAAGATGAATAAAGAAATAAAAACCTTACAAAGCATTAGAGAACAGTGCAAAAATAGAGCTTCTGAAAAGAAATCAAACAGCAATCTTGGAAATAAATAGCTTAATATTTCAAATTTTAAAAAAATAAATCTAAGTTTCAATCATAGACTAGATTAAGCAGAAGAAAAATATCAAGAGTTGGAAGGCAATGATGAATGTCATGTTTAGTTAGTTATGACAACAAAAAGAAGAAGAAACAGAATATACAAAGTCCTTGGTATCTGATTTATAGACTAAACTTATAAATTATAAACATAGACAATGGTGTATTAATACAGGCTTATAGGCAATGCAATTTATTTGGAGAAAAAAATAGCAGAAAATTTCTTAAATTTTTTGAATGTTATGGATGTCCAGATACAGGAAGGATTTAGAACACCAAATGGACATGACCAGAATAGAACTTCTCCACGTTCATTTATAAAAATTGCCAAAAGTACATTAAAGAATTAAAAAAGACCAAAGCACTTATATAATAAATCATAAGAAGAACATAAGAGTTATCAACAGAAACTTTGAAGGCCAGGGAACATGAAATGCTATATTTCAGGCCCTTAAGATAAAAGAAAGAAACAAAGACAAAAACTTAAGATGGATGGAAAGGGTGGCTATTATGTTAAGCAGAATAAGTCAGAAATATAAATCAAATATCACATTCTCTAAAACATGTGCAATTTGAAAACAAATTAAGAATGACTTGGAAATGGAAAAGGGGTTATTAGGGAAGAGGGACGGTAACAAGGGATGAAGAAATGAAGAGACAGAAACGGAAGTAGGGAAAGTGGTTGAAATTTAAGTACTATTTACATATGTATTGAAATATCACTGTGAAATCCACGAATTTGTATACCCAGTAAGAGTTGATATCTATAGTAAAAATAGAACATCTGTTTTTATTACAAGTCCACTTTGCTACAATGTCATTATATAGGAAAGACAACATACTAATTTGATTTTTTTAACTTATTTATGCACGTAAATATAGATTTCAGGGGCCAAGATTAAGTTAGCCTAAAATTACTTCAGACAATATCATTTCAGATTATAAATTTCCTACAATTAACGGCTTAAATAATCATGAATTCTAGATTATTAAGAAAAAAATTAAGAACAATATGAATATAACACATTAATTTTTCCACTGCTTCTTTGCATTCCAAACTTTCTTACTCCTATTTATTTACTTATTTTGGTACCAGGAATTGAGCCCAGGAGAGCTTAACCACTGACAGACATCCCAGTCCTTTTGTAATTTTTGAGAAAGTGTCTTGATAAGTTGCTTAGGGCCTTGCTAAATTGCTGAGGTTGACTTTGAACTTGCAGTCCTCTTGCCTCAGCCTCCTGAGCCACCTGATTACAGGCTTGCCAACACTGCACCTGGCATACTCTTACTTTTCTTATATAAGCCATGAATACCATGATTAATTCACTTTCAGAAGTCTTACCTGGGTTGATATTTTCAGGATGTTTAGATTCTACTTTCATATATTGAAGAATTAATTCCTTGAGGCTATAGATTAAAAAAAATACTCAAATTAGCATTTTAATATTGGTATAAAAACAATAACCAAACATTCAATATATAATAGTATTTTAAACAATATTAGATCTTATATCAGAACTTTATTATATGCACTTCAAATTTGTAAGCCTAGACATTTTATTAACTTGACAATTATTTGTAAATTGTTTGGTTTTCTTTTGTTTTTGAGATGGGATTTCACAATGATGCACAAGCTAGTCTGGAATTCCCTGGTTCAAGCAATCCTCCTGCCTCATTCTTTCCCCCAAGAAGCTGTGGTAAATACACATGCCATTGTACCCATAAACTTATATTAAGAAAACAAAGTAAGATAAAATGATCATAAATTGAGAATAATATATAGGTAAGTATATTAACTGAAATAGATAAAACTCAGAAAATGTCATGTAAATAATATCTCTTTCTTCTTGCACAATTAATTTCTCTTAAAATTAAGGGTTTCTTCTAAAAAATAAGGGTTGTACCACTTCAGTTTACAAAGTTGTTCGGAAGACTCAATGAGGTAATATTAAAACATGTCAAAAGAAATAGGAAAATAATGGCATAATTTGATCTTTTTATTCAACTATAATTGGAATCCCAAATAAACCAATGTGTATTCTTCACAGGTTCTAATATTCAAGTGTTGAAATTACTGAAAAATGCTTTTGAGTTCTCATTTTGCTTATTGATTGTAGTCTTATTTTTGCTTTATGTCTCAGGGCAAATTAGACATTAAATAATTTATAATAATTTATTTATAAGTAACATATCTCTTTAGAGAATATATTCATCCCCTACTGTGAAACTAATCAATAACACCAAAAATGGGAAATTAACCAATGCCAAGAATTGGCTTGGACTGCTACTATTTCTTCTCTACCTAGTTGAAAAGAATCAAGGGATAATTTTTAGAGGAAGCTAAATCTCCATGTCGACCTCTAACTGACTTGGAAGACCAAATCCTCTTTACACGTGGCTACTAATAAGTCATAATGGGGCTTAGCGCTCTTAGATTCAATGAATCTACTTTAAGCTCAGAGAATTTATCTCTTCCTTGTAAGGGAGAACTTGATATATGCTGAAAACTTTAGACTGATTGCAATAGTTTGGGAAATTTTCTTACTTTGGAAAGCAAATCACTAGACACATCCAACCTGGGAAACATTAATATTGGGCCTCCTGCAGTAAAATATATATATATATATATATATATATATATATATATATATATATATATATATATATATATATATTTCAAGGGATGAGAGGTTTCGAGGAACAGATCTTTTAGGAAAGATGATTGGAAATTCTCATCTCTTCAGTGATATTATTTGAAGCTATCTGATAGTTCTGAATGATTAGTTTATGCAAGAAAAGACAAAGTCCTTAAAGGATAATGCATCAGGAAGGTCTAGGCTAACATGGGGGTTGTTCCACATAAAGGTTTGAGATGTGGGACAGGGCCAGAGTTCTTAATATTTGTGTGGCTAAAGCTAGGAGGCCAAGTTGCCAAAACAGAATTTTGCTGTTTGGGAATAATAGCTGAACAAGCATATGTATATATGAACTAAAAATAGCATTGTAACTTTTAAATCTAAGTGTGCATTACCATGAATACTCAGGGATTGGGATCAATCAGGACATTTTGTAGTAAAAGTTAATCATCACCAGACTGAAGAGCCAGTTCTAACAGCAACACCACAGCAACAGACTTGACAGAGAAAAAATTAACATTTTAAAAGTCCTTCCACCTGCTCTTTAGACTTTAAGGAAATTCTCAGGTCCTTGGGAAATTAAAGAAGGGTGGTAGAAAAGCTAACTTTCATAGGAGAGTAAAAATATTTTTGGCTCAACTGGGCATTTTAAGACCCAAATAGCTAATTATAAAAATCAAAGTGTGACACTATTTCTACTCCACAGTGAGGAGTTATACTTGGAATGAAAGAGATAATACTGGAAATCATAATGACAAAGTGTTTTTAAAGAATCCTAAGATGCTGACTAGTGATTTATCTCAGTGGTAGAGCAACTTAGTAGCATGTATAAGGGAAAAAGTAAAAAAAAGAAAAATAGAAAGGGGAAGAAAGGAACCTCTGACAAGACTCTTACATTCATTACTATTTTTTTAAAGAGAGTGAGAGAGAGAGAGAGAGAGAGAGAGAGAGAGAGAGAATTTTTTAATATTTATTTTTTAGCTTTTAGCAGACACAACATCTTTGATTGTATGTGGTGATGAGCACGCTACCTCTTGAGCCACATCCCCAGCCCACATTCATCACTATTTTTGTCTAGACTGTTGCAGGGTTCCTGGCTGATGAACTCTAACTCATTATCATTCCACATATAGCTGTACTATAAAATCTCACCTCATGTGTAAAATGCAATAGTTTTAATTATTTTCAGCCTCCAATCAATATTGATTAGTATTTTAATGTAAATACTTACCTACTATCACCACTAGCAATAGCATAAGCTAATGCCATCTGCCCAAAGTTATCTCCAGCAGAGACATCAATACCACTCTGAAGAAGCATCTCAACTATGTGTTTTGATTTTTGTTCCAAAGCAAACATGAGGGCTGTTCTATAATAAGAGAGATAACTTCAACATTCAGTATTTTAATAAAGAAAATTCAAAGAGATAATTTATAATATTTTCCCAATTCGACATCTTACTTTACAGATATTAATAGACATAAACATCTAAGAGAATATTCTCTTTTGCAATTCATCTCAAAGTCTAAAAGGAAAAAAAAGAAAATCTCTTTTCCCAATGAGGGAGATGTTAACAAACTTAAAATCCTTCAATGGATAGTAACTATGATGAGGTCATTTATCTGAAATTGGTAAACCTTTCAATGAAGAAAGCTCCATTTCCTTCCTAGTGTGAAACAATGTACTGTAACTCACAGTCAGCTAAAGGTCAAGCAGAAAAGGCTATTTGCACACTAATAATAATAATAAAAATAATAGTCATTATTTCAATTAATGGTACTGATAAGTATTTGCTAAACATTGAATGCAATGCAATATGTACAATTTCACAATCATCCTTCAAGCATGTATTATCCTATTTTTCATATCAGGAAATATATTTAGTCATAAGTATTGTTTTTAAGGTGATGTACTACAAAAGCTTGGAATAAAAACCAATTGTGTGAGAATCTAAGGCTTTTTTTCTCTTTAAAACCTGCCTATGCCTTATCTTTATTAAAGAAAATATTTATTCCTTTAAAGCTACTTTCTTCCCTCTGTACCTTCCAATTAAAAGCAAAAGCACCAAAATATGTTAAAAATGAACAGCATATGGCAGTAGCAATTAATAAACACTTAGGAATAAATTAACATAAATATTCTACAAGGAAAGTAATTTAGAACAGTCAATCAAATAAAAAAAATAATTTCCAATGCCTATTTATGATCAATACATCTTTTCCAAAAGAAAAATAAATCAGATGCAGAAGTTAAAAATATAATAGAAACCAAAATGTAAACTAAAACTCCATATTTTACAAAACTAATAGTAATAGTAAAACTCTTTAGTTAATAAAAAATCATGTGCCCAATAAACCAATAACAGATATCTGCCAATAATTTTGAATCATATTAATATACTTATTTGTATTTCTCACTTTGAATAATTGATTTTTTTACCTTAATTGTGGTTTGTTTTTTATATCAATCTTTTCTAAATATGTTAATATTGACCTTCCCATTAAACTAGTCATTTTTCCTTGAGTGATTGTTACTATATATATAATATATATATAAAGTACCTTACCTTCCCTTCTGGTCAACTGCATGTATATTTGCTTTGTTCTGAATTAATGTTTCAACCATCTGCTGTCTGTTTTGCTCTATGGCAAGTAAAAGTGGTGTATAGCCCCTCTGGAAAACAACAAAAAGTTTTCAAAATTATTCAACTGAACTGAACCTCTTATAAACTGCTGTCTGAACATAAGAATATAAAAAATAATGTAAATTAAGAGTAACCTCTTCCTTCTCATCTCATTCTACTTTCATATTTTCTGACTCTTAACTTTGCAGTGTCTCTCCTCTACTTAGAGTGGCCACATAAACTCTAGTCATTTCTTGAAGACAGAGACCTCTTTTCTCAATAGCCCTGTACCCTAAAACAATTAGTAAAGGATTTAAATATTTTATTTAATAAGCCAAATTTTTAACTCTATATCAAGGTTTATTAATCTACATACCAAAGAATACATACTTTTCCAGAAATACCAGCCCTTATCAGAAAGGTTCTTTGATTTTTACAAGACTGTGCATTATATATCCAGTACTACAGAAATATCTTTACTATTGCTTAACACTTCTTTGACATTGATTTTTCATAGCAAACATTTACATGTGAAGAACTAAAGTTGCAGGTATACACTTTCCAATAACATGGAAGTTTTCTTCATGTTACTCGAGTCCTCTTGATTCTATTCCATTTATGGTGTCAGAATCCCACATACAATATCAGGCACTTGTGCTCCAAATTGTTCACAAAAGAAGTGGGCTCTGAATTGAAAGGATAGACTTTGAGTACACTATGCTGCTTTTTTCTTAAAGGAAAGAAATTGAATCTTGTTTTCTGCTATTATTAGATAAAAAATATTTACCTTCCATGTTATAAAGATGAAATCAAAAATATATTCTCCCTGGGAATCAGTGAAAGTCTGTCAGCTACTCAACTGATAGGGGTTAATATCCAGAATATATAACACAGACAACAATATACCCCCAAAACAACCTATTCCAATAAATGGGCAAAAGAACTGAGGAGACATTTTTCAAAAGAAGAAAATGAATGAACAACAAATATATAAACAAATGTTCAACATCTCTAGCAATCAAAGAAATGCTACAATAAGGGCTAATATCACTCCAATTGGAATGGTAATGAGCAAGTATACAAACAACAATAAATGCTGGCAAGGTTGTGTGGATAAAGGAACATTTCTACATCGTTGGAAACAATGAAGACTAATATGTTCACTCTGCAAAGCAGTTTGAATATTCCTAAAAAAAATCTAGGGATCAAACCACAATAGAACCAAGATATTTCACTCCTGGTTATTTTTTTAAAAGAATTAAAATCAGCATACTATATTGATATAGCTACTTGAAGTTTATAGTAGTCCAATTCTTAATGACTATGTTTTATAATCAACCCAGATGCCCACTGATGGATGAAAAGATTAAGAAATTGTTGTATGTATACACAATGTCATTCTACTCACCCATAAAGAATAATTAAATTATGGAGTTTGCTAGTTAATTTGTCGAAATGGAGAATATCATGTTAAGTGAAAAAAAG
Source organism: Urocitellus parryii (assembly GCF_045843805.1). NCBI lineage: Eukaryota > Metazoa > Chordata > Mammalia > Rodentia > Sciuridae > Urocitellus > Urocitellus parryii. The sequence continues at coordinate 133,989,537 of NC_135531.1, read as the reverse complement.
ACAAACTCAGAAACTCAAGGGTTGAATGTATTCTCCAGTATGTGGAAGCTAGGGTAAAATGAAGAAAAGGAGGAAGGAAGGATAGGATATCAAAAAGATACAGGGAAGATCAGTAGTGTAGTAGGAGAAGATGGAGGGGCCAAGTAGAAGGATAACAAAGGAGAGTCAACAAATAATGAATTCTTCAAAAATTATGTCATGTACATATATAAATATACCACAGGAAATGTCATCTTTCTGTTTAAGTAAAAAGAACCAATCAAAACTAAATAAATAGAGAAAGGAGCATATGTCTATCAGAGTAGAGGAAAGAGAACAATGGAGGACAGGAAGGACAGAGGGAGAGAGGGTCAAGAAAAGAATTGAATCTTGAACTGAAATCAAATTCCATGCATGTATAATTTTGGGGGGATAAACCCGACAAAACTACTAAGTATAACAATGACTATATATACTACTATGCATTCAACTTCTATGTATAACTATTACAATCTAATAAAAAATAAGATCATAACATATATCCTCAGTTTTAATGGTAATTCTGGGACCCTAATGAACATCTGGTTTTCAAGATTCTTTTAATCTTATGTAATTTTTGTTGCTACTTAAAAAAATTTATAAATTGAGGCAAAATGTAACTCAGAAATTTTGCAAATTGATGAGCTTCATAGTGATCTGTATGGATGAACTGTTTTTTGCATAATGAAAGACAATAAACCAATTGCATTTTTAAGGGACAAAACTGAAGAGAAAGAGATAGTATTGCTTGCAGTGTGAATAATTTTTTTAAATTTATAACAATGTGTAACCTAAACAGGCTTTAAAAATTCCAATGGGAATATGATTTTTATAGTATACATAAGAAAATATGTTTAAAATTCTAATTTATGAGAATTGGAAGAAGATCACAGAATAAAGGAAGCTGCATTCCAAGCTGTGCTGTGTTAAAAGACCAAATAAGTGGGTATACAGCTTCTCAGCCTAGGTACGTAAAGGAGAAATTTCACCAAAATTAAATATTGGACATTCAAAGAGACTTAGGGATTCCAAAATTTGAGTTTAAAAAAAATGAAGAAAGTGCCATTGCCCATGACCAATGGCTGCCAGAAGTGGATTTGGCACAGATTTGTTGACTTACAAGGGGGAGTAAAGGAGGTTGCATTGCAAGCTGCATTTTTTGGAATTTCTTGATTCAGAGAAATCTCACATCAGAAACACTGCCTAAACTCATGTGATCCAGAGACTGCACTAGATGCTTAAAAATCATGCTCTGTTGGAAGGGGAAAGGGGAGTTCTATTCATTTCTCCTTTGTGTTTGGCAGCTCAAAGATCATCTGAAACGGGCCAACAATATGAGTGGTTGAGGGGGAATGCAGTCAAGGACTAAATCCAGAAAGGCTATGCTCTGGGACTCCAGTGAGTGTAGAATCATCCCCCATGAACCACAGTTAGATTTCTTGGGAGGCTTCTGAGAACCAGATCCATTGAAGAAATTGGCTGCTGTGTAGCCTAAGAGTAGGTCAATCTAGTTTCTTCAAAGAAAGCCAGGTGCAACAAAACCTAATTAGACCTGAGGCCAACTAAATCTCAGTGCCAGCAGCTAGAAAATCCCTTAAAGAAAGCTGCAGAAGTGGTAGCCCAGGAGTGCATCAAACTGGTCCTAATGGACACTACTAACTCATCCCACTTCATGCAGGAAAGAAGAAAATATCTCTTATGTAAAACAGCTTCAATCTTAGGCCACTCCAACTAGTAACAAAAAAAGCAGGAAGAGGTTAACACCCACTTCCTTTGCTCTATCAGTACATAACTAAAAGTTATACATAATTTTAGTACATAATTTTTAGTTGTAGATGGACATAATACTTTCATTTTATTTATTTATTTTTTATGTGGTGCTGAGGATCAAATGCAGTGCCTCATATGTGCTAGGCAAGTGCTCCACGACTGCATAACCATACCAGCCCTCTCATTTTCTCTTATCTTCTGGTAACAACCAAATTCTATTGTTCTCTCTCCCTCTCTCCCAATACCTTTGTTCTTCTATTTTCCTTATCTTCTTCTAAACATTACTGCCAAATATCTTCTGCACTCTCTCTGTTCACTTTCTTATAAATCTTAACTAACTTTGTAAGACATTTCTTTTTTCTACTTAACTGCATTTTTAACATTGTAGCTCCTGCCCGCGCACCTTTAATGCTAATACAATCATTAGTATTGTAGGTTATATGACTGACACCTGCTATTGGCTTTAAAGCCACAGGTAGTTCATGGATATTGTTTATAATTTGACAATTGCTAAATTCACTACTCCTCTTTATGGCTACATTAATGTTGAGACATCAGAGCAGGATCTAGGTATTAACGTTAACTCTGTGGTATATTATTTGGAACAGTTATCACTACTGTTTCTTTGAACCCTATTCTGTGATGTGTTGAGAAGCCACAGGGACACTAAGAATTCACAGGTTAAAAAATGTACTGCTGAACTAAACATTCCCTGACATTACTTTAACCCCAAGAAGCGAGGAGATAAATCCCCTGAACTATCAACAAGAATCCAAGGAGGAACAAAAGAGAGGAAAATCGGGGCCCATGCACATAAGTTTGTCAAAGTAAACAAAGTACCATGTATAATTATAAAACTATAATAATGATTTTAAAAGAAAGAAAATTGCCAATTTCTAAATTCTAAAATTTAATCCCATTTCAAAGATTTTTATAGTTTGTTATACAATTCAAATTCTTTTTAATTGATAAAAATACCAAGAAAAGTATGAATTATTTATGTATATTTATTTATTGAGGAAAACAGATCATCTGAGCGAATGCTACATTTTGCCAGCCACAAACTAGAGAACACTCATCTATGCTATTAGGAGGCACTCTCTGTCCACCACACCACACAGTAACATGGCCCAAAGGGGACCTCATTTGGTTCTTAAAAGAAGCTTGGATTCCAGATTTCTGCATCAGTCATCTTAATTTTCAATATGGACACAATGCTTAGATGTAAATTAAATAAATTCATGAGATAAAAAAGAAGATGGACAGAAATTTCAACAACTATTACTATTCTGATCAATAAAACCCTGCTTAAAAATCCACATTTGTTGAAAAATGTCACACTTAAAGCAAACATATTTTAAATATTTTGGAAATAATCATCTTTGGTATATACCTTAGTTCTGGCTTCTATATTTGCATTGAGTGAAAGCAGTTTTTCTGCTAGTGATGTTTTCTTCAGAGAAAGAGCAAAGTGAAGAGGAGTTTCATTTTGGTTGTTGTGAGCATTTGGATCAGCACCATTTTCTAGAAGGATAGTTGCACATTTCTCTTCCAGATATTGTAGGGCCTGTTGGGTTTATACCAAGAAATAAACTGTAAATTTTGACAGTCCAAGAAAAACATTTCATCTGTTTTACTAATTAATCATATTAAATAGAATTAATCAATTTTTCTTCTAAGCATTTCTATCATTTTTTTTTTCTGCAGATATCCTTGGCTACATCTACCTTCATCAATGGTGTGTTGCCATCACGGTCACAGAGGTGAACATTACATTTTATCTTCACTAAGAAAGCCACCAATTCTGGGTGGCCAAAGGCACAGGCATAATGTAGAGCAGTCCTATGAAGGCAAGAGGCTTTGTTAGAAGTTCATAAAGCATTCTCTCAAAATACATGATTATTTATTCAATTATCAACATTAAATAGTATGCAAGTCCTCTACTATTTTCTAAAGAAAGAACAATATTTACTAGCTGTTAGTACACACTAAGTTAATAAATGAGCAGCCTATTCTGTTGACTTTTTCTTTTGTCTTTTTTGGATACTGCTAGGGACTGAAGCCAGGAGCACTCAATCCAGGAGCAATATCCTAAACCCATTTTAATTATTATGATTTTTTTAAATTTTGAGGCAGAGTCTCCATAAGTTGCCCAGGCTATCATTGAACTTGCAATGCTTCTGCTTCATTCTCCCATGTAACTAGAAATATAGGCATGAGCTACTGGGTCTGGTCCCATTGATCTTTTATTTTTGATTGATTGATTGATTGATTGATTGATTGATTGATTTTTGGTGCTGGCATAGAAACCAGGACCTGGAGCCTCCTAGATAAAGTCTCTACCATGGAGCTATATCCCATCCCAGAGTGTCCTACTTGCCTAGAAAGAGCATAGACCTTGAATTTAGCTCAACATTTGCTTGAATTCTACTTTAACCTCTGTGACATGCTATTTAGTTCTCCTATCCATCAATTTTATCTTCAATAAAATACTGATTAAAATTAGTAGTTACCTACTGGGATGATAGTGTGATGCTTAAAATTAAAATATATGTAAAATGTTTGAACAGTTTCTAGCACAATCAACAGCTCAATAATTGTTGGCTATTGTAATTATTACCATTACTATGAATCAACAGAGTATTTCACTTAATGAAGAAGTACTATTATAATGATTTTACAAATATCTTGTAGGGACTATGTGTTTCAATGACTCTTAGATGCTCTTTTTTTCTATCATTTTGACATCACTGACATTGGAAAGCCACTACAAGTATATTGGCAGCATTCAATTTTTTTATTCATACATGAAATAAAGGACCATCACGCAGTACCTTACCTTAAGTGAAATGTGATATACACAAGAGGTCTACAGTGGTTATAGTCATATGAGTGGCATTTAAATTAATTTTAGTTGTTAAAAATACTATAGGTAAGGAGAGATGAATGATAAAACAATAATAAAAGACCAAATTAAAACCATAGTAATCCTTGCTTTTCTTTTTTAAAGTAATTTAAAGCTAAAGGAAATGTAGGACTCAAAAGAATTAGCATGGTTCAATCTATTCAATATTTAGATTTACAGGATATACATAAATCAGGTATTTCCAATGTTAAGTTTTTAACACTGTCTTAACTTTAAAAATGGGCAGTTTACAATTTCCTACCACCAGAGTGCTTCTGTTTGAAATGGAAGAGGAAAAGTTTTACTTGAAATTGAGTCCTATCTCTGAAGTTTTAAATTTCTGATCAATCAAACATAAAGCTTTTAAGGAAGAGTCTTAAGAGTCATTATGTCAATTACATACTAGGTATTCAGAGTATGGGTATAAATGAATAATATAAAAGAACAGATAAGTATACTTGAGTTCAGTTTTTTAAAGCAAAAATTATGAAGGAAAGCAATAATTTGGCAGTAAGAATAATCTTTATTACTTGTTCTCTTTCTTATCAGCATGCCACTAAAACAGAATTAGTAACCTATAATTGCATGTATGTATTAAAACATATCTATAAGAAATGTAATAATATCTATAAGCACAGATGAAAAGTTCCCCTTTGCTTCTACATAGAAATGTACTAGAAGAAAACACAAATGCCTCTTTATACATTTTATATTGGCAAGAACTTTCCTAAGAAAGAAAGAACTTAAAAGAAGACTTCCTTTTTTCCTACCTCTTTTTAAAATCTTTTATTTATTTATTTATTTATTCGTCTATTTATTTATTTATTTAATTCTGGTGCTGAGGATTGAATGCATGGCCTTGAGTTTGCTAAAGCCAAAATGACTTATATTGGACAAAGTACTCTTTTTCCAGATGCTCAAGAAACATATGAACATAGGAAAAAAATATTTGTGCTTCTGGTAAGAGAAGGAATTTAATTTAACAAGAAATGAAATATATTTCAAAATTTTGAGGATGCAGAGAAGTTGTACTTACTCTGTAGCTTAAGGTTCAGCTACTTAAGACTCACTCCTCAAATAGATGATTTGATGGTAATTTCTGTGCAACATGTAGAAAGTATGTTTCTACCCACCTATTCTAGTATACTAAATATACTTTCAGATATTTTCATGTTTTGTATTTTATCCTGATGTACTCACTTATATTTTGGCTGTTGGCAAAGAAGTAATTCATAAAAGTTTACAATGTATTTTGATACCCAGATTGGCAAGACTTTGTCTACTACATAAACATTTTTGTAGTGTCATCATGATCTTAAATACTGCATGCAGGTGGGACTCAAAAATGTTATAACCCTGATATTTTAATTAATTTTTTATTTTAAAATTTTTGTGAAATTGGTAACCATAGAAAGAGCTCACACATTGGAGACAATGAATATTCTTTTTCACAAACACTGTCACCAGGGCACAGACCTACTATGGATAGCCTTTGTCCCTTGAGAACAAGGCAGAGCAAGGGACATTAGGGGAGAAGCAGGCAGCTTGTGCAGCCTGGGAACCTTCTGTTTGCTGCTCTCTTGTTCTTCTGACTGAAGGCCTGCACTGCCTGATCCTGTGGACCAATGCTCTGCTCTCTCTGTTTAAATAAACAAATAAACACTAAGAGATAACTACAGAAAGTATATTGGAACAGGGGAATCAACAATTTTGTACAGAAAGCTTTTGGCACATTTTTTTAAAGTGTAATCTACCTGAAGTGTACAAAATTAGAAAAGCAACATGTGTTTGATGCTTGGAAAGTGGGAAAGCTGCCAGTGAACTCTATTGTCTGCTCCCTTGAAAAGTAAATTAAGTGAATGGAATATTTGCAAAAAAAATCGGGGCTATTCAACAAGCCTTGTTATGAAGTTGGTTGGCTAATGAAGATGACATCAAGTTATCCTTCAGAATTTGATGAACTAGTGAGTTAAGCATGTGAGAAATAAATAATATCTAGTGAGGAGTGAAAGTGTTTCTCCTAAATGTACTAGTACGAATTAAGGTAAAAAACAAAAGAACAACAACAAACGTGGAGCCATGTTCTTAATTCAAAGAGTTCTAATAAAGGTTCCTCAGTAGACAACAGGTAGTGGGTTATATTTGAAGAATTTTTTTAGCCCTCTTGTTGCAATATTATGAGTAATATTTTTTTCTCATTATGTACTTTTCTGCAATGTATGTGACCTATTGTGAAAGTGTGTACATTAACAATAAACTGCTGTATGTACTTACTCGTTAACAATTAGTTTAACAATTAGGAATTATATGCCCCTGGGAAACCAGCTACAGATTTGTTTTTGTTTTACAGTTCATTAAGTCTGCCTGGGTGCTAGACCTCCAAGGTTTGCAGGTGCCTGGTACAGAAGCTCCATGGGGGTATGAAAGTCAAGTATCCTGTTGAAAGAAGGGTCGGTCTCCCTCCTGCTCTGCCCCCATGGGCACAGCATCAATAGTGAAGACCCATTACCCTGCTTTCCCCAGTTGGCCCCTTGTCCTTCAGCCCCTGACTTCCCAGATCCCATACCTTTTCTTTCTGTCCGTGTCATCAACATGACTTCCACGAGCTAGGAAATATTTCACTCGAGGTAAGTCACCATTTCTGACAGCCTCGTGAAATTTGTAAATCTTATTTTCCATGCGGTAGGCAACAATTTTCCTCCAGGCCGATGTCATCCTGAGGCATTGGATACTCGCTCCCCATGGGGGCTTCCTCTGCCTCCAACTCGGATTCTTTGAACTAAAGATTAGCTGAACTAAATCGCTGCAAAGCGCCCAACAGTATAGCCAGCCGCTGGGAGATTAGTATCTCTCCACTGGAAAATAGCCGTTGCCAGGCAACACCAATAAACAGAACTGTTTGTGGGGGGCGTGGCCTCTTGCTGGATAGAATCAGCTAGGCCAGCAATGATTGGCTCCTGGCAGACTCAACCACCTACTAGTCAGCTATTGGCTCTTCTGTCCAGTTGTAGATGGAAGTGTAGGATATGCAGTATTATAGGTGGCGCTAGAGCGGAAGTAAAAGTGGTTGCCTCAGGCCCAATACATCCCAATATTGGTGGGGGAAGGAAAGTCTCACCTTAACATCACAGCTTGCTGCTGCTGCAGGAGGAGCAGTAGCAGCAGCAAGCAGCAGAGATAGAGCTAGATGAAATTTAAGCCTCATGGTGCCAAAACAAAACTTACTGAGCATGGTGCAAGGAGAAGACCTACCTGAGCTTATGGAAGGACAATCTGTGGCATGTAGATTCACTATATCCAAGGCCACCCTGCTGCACCCAACATTCATGGCAGGCCACCTGGAGTCCCCAAGACCCAGGGGCCAGTCTGCAGTTTAAAGAGGGTAGAGTGAAGTTTGGGCTCACTCTCTTTGGGGGCTATGCTCTGGCCAAGCTCTTCTTTGGAGTCCCTGGGTTCTAGCGTCCTAGGCAGCTCAGAGTCATGGCTTGAGATTTTCCATAATGTTGCATGCCCTGTAGTATGCCAAGAAGTACCCTGCCTGAGCTGGAGCAGACACCCACAGGCTAAGAATGTCCCTGTGTCACTGGGGATACCCCCTCCAAGACAGCTGCCCTTTCCAAGCTGTAGTTGTTTACCTCCATGAAGGATGAGGACACTGGGATGAGGCTCCAGGTGATGGCTCAAAGTCTGAACTTGTCCAGGGTACCTGCTCTGCAGCCTTCCAGACACCAGAGGCTGATGACTGGGTAGATCAGAACATCAGGATTATGAATGCTTGGTCTCTAAGTAAACTAGCATAACACAGTCTCCTCAAATCTATATATCCCTACCACATCCACCTGGTTCCTAGCATGGCTCTAGGGGAATTTAGCACATGCAGTAACAGAGACACAAACTTTTGGGGAGAAGCCAGTAAATTCTCCAGATATAATAAAAAGCATTTCTGCTTGCCCCTGCCCCTTCCCTTTGGACTAGCTTTCCTTATACGCTTTCTTTTCTTCTATTTAATTTCCCATTTTAAATCAGTCCATGATTTATTGTGGATCACAGGGCAAGGTGTAAAGCTTAGGAAAGACTTTTTTCCACTGATATTTATTTATTTATGAGGGAGGAAGATGGAGGGCTAGAGGGAGGCAACATTCTGGATCGCTCTGTGATCCAGATCTCACCTACTCAGAATACTGCATCTCTGAGAGTGTTAGAAGACTCCTATACACCTGCTCTCTGCAGAAATCACCAGCACTGTGACCCTGCACAGGGTTCTGGGCCTCAGTTTTAGAGCAGGACACTTGGCATTTGAGTAGAACCCGAAGCTCCAAGTTCTAGCCAAAGCAGGGCTCATGAGCACCTTAGCAGAATCACCTATCAACACATCTGCAGATCTCCAAGACTTTGCTCTACTCCCATGTAGGTCACTCAGCTGATACTTACCCACAGCACAACGCCATCATCCAGCATCCCCCACCTCACCAGATACCCTGGCACTGAAAGAAGACTGCCTCCATCTTGGCTCAACAGTCTCACCATATTAGGTGGGGGCAGCTCCCAGATCAGATCTTCAGCAGCCAGGTACCAAAATCCCAACATCCCCCCTCTTCAGCATTGTTAACCCAACACAGTAGCTGCCTAACACAGGTGTGCAGTGCGACCAGGGAGTTTCCCATGGGAGCTCCTGTGTGACAGGCTCCTCAATTGAAAACTGCTAAGGGAGAAAGGACGAAAGTTTGGAGCCTAACAGAGAGACCAGGAACTGGGGAATCTCCAGGCAAGATAGGGAGATAGTACCAGGTGCTCAAGTCATAGAAGTGACCCCCCATGAGGTACAGTCTCCCTGCAGGGACTGGCAGGTGCAACTCCCTGCTTCCAGAATCCCTGCATCAGGACCAATCTTTTCACCCTGGTTACCTCCACCCTCCTGAGGGCAAAGACACCAGCTTACAACAGAAAACCCCTTCTATTGGATGAGAAGAGAAGCAGGAATGATACAGATCTCTAAAATTAGCAACAACCCCAGTTTCTTCCTTTGAGATTTTTTCCCCTCTTCTACTCTTCTATCCTCCAGCCCTCACATCCCCACCATATGTGAAAACAAGAACTTTGCATGAAATAGGACTTAGAGGACTGAGTCATCTGAATAATATAGTATAGAGTTGTTATATCTCATTTTTTTCTTTTCCTTTTTCTTCTTTCATTTTTCTTTCCCCTTCCATAATTTGCTATTTTAACATGTGCATTTTTCTAAATATATATATATATATATGTGTGTGTGTGTGTGTGTGTGTGTGTGTGTGTGTGTGTGTGTTGGTTTATGTACTCTACTGTCTTCCCAAGTACTTGTCTACCCTAAATTACTTCCTGTCTATTCCTTTGCTACTAACCCTCTCCATTAGATTTCTTCTTTACACTTCCTAAGGTATATTAACTCTATATCCTCACATCCTACTTCCTCAGGATATCATCTTATACTCCACTCCCAGTTCATTTGTCCACCATCAGAGACAGTAAACCTTTTTACAAAACTACTGATTATATTTTAGATAATAATTGAATCCAACATTTCTGTACATTGAGACTAAACTGTAAACGTCTTAATAACAACAAGTTGTTCATAGGTGGTATATTATTGATATTGGGTTCTGTTAACATTGTCCTTACCCACAAAGGAAAAGACCCCACAAAGGAAAGGTCTTGGAACCCTAAAAGAGCACTAAAAACCTATAGGGTAAAACCAATGACACTCCAGACCCACAGAGATGAAAAGGAAGACACATGAGCAACATGAAAAGAAAAAGAAAGAAAATGCCCCAAATAAATCAAGACACCACATCATTAGAATCATTGGCAGCCACATCAGAAGAAATTACAGATAAGGAGTTCAGGGTGTACATGGTTATAATGTTCTGTGAACTCAAGGAAGATATAAGAGAGCAAATACAGGCAGTGAAAGATCACTTTGACAAAAAGGTACATAAACAAACACAGGAAGCAAAAGGTCATCTCAACAGGGAGATAGAGGTTCTAAAAAAAAAAAAAACCAACCACAACAATAACAAAAAAATCCAGAAAAAATAAACCAAATTGAAAGCTCAAATTAAAGTATTACCAACAGAATAGACCACTTGGAAGATAGGACATCAGACAATGAAAGCAAAATATATAATCTTGAAAAGAACAGAGGCCACACAGTGATAATGATAAGAAACCATGAGCATAACAGTCAAGAAATATTGGATAGCATAAAAAGACCAAATTTAAGAGTTATTGGGATAGAGGAAGGCATATAGGTCCACATCAAAGGAATGAACAATCTATTCAATGAAATAATATCAGAAAACTTTCCAAACATGCAGAATGAATTGGAAATCCAAATTCAAGAAGGCTACAGGGTGTCAAATACAAAAAGTCACATCAGGTCCACACCACAGCACATAATAATGAAAACGCCCAATATACAGAATAAGGAGAGAATTTTAAAAGCCACAAGAGAAAGAAATTAGATTACATATAGGAGAAAACCAATTAGGATAACAGCAGATTTTTCAACATAAACCCTGAAAGCTAGAAGATCCTGGTACAACATATATCAAGCTCTGAAAAAAAAATGGGTGCCAACCAAGAATCTTGTATCCAGCAAAACTAAGCTTTAGACTTGAAAATGAAATAAAAACCTTACATGATAAATAAAAGTTAAAAGAATTTATAGCTAGAAAACTGGCACTGCAAAACATCCTTGGAAAAATATTCCATGAATAGGAAGTGAAAAACAACAATGAAAATAATCAGAGGGTGGTAGTAGTACCCTAAAGGAAAAACTAATCAAAGAAGAAAATCAAGTCAAGGTAAATAACAAAAATAATCAAATATGGCTGGGAATACAAACCAGATCTCAATAATAACCCTAAATATCAATGGCTTAAACTCACCAATCAAAAGACATAGGCTAGCAGATTGGATTTAAAAAACAAGACCCAACAATATGCTGCCTCCAGGAGACTCCTAGGAAAAGACATACACAGACCAAAGGTGAAAGGTTGGGAAAAATCATACCACTCATATGGAATGCAGAAGCAAGCAGGGGTTTCGACCCTCGTATCAAATGAAGTAGTCTTCAAGCCAAAGTTAATCAAAAGAGATAGAGTTAAGCATTACATATTGCTCAAGGAAATCATACACCAACAAGACATAACAATCATAAATATATATGCCTATGCCCCAAACAATGGTGCAGTTATGTTCATCATACAAATTCTTCTCAAGCTGATATTTATTTATTTGTAATTAATAATCTATTTATTAATTAATGGGGATTGGACCCAAGGTACTTTACCATAAGATACATCCGAAGACATTTTTATTTTTATTTTGAGACATGGTCTCAGTAAATTGCTGAGGCTGGCATGGAACTTGTGCTTTTCTTGATTCTGTTCTGGGTTTATGGAATTAGAGGCATGGCTTACCTTGCCTGGTTTCACTTTTTAATAGTATCATTTTTATTTTATTTAATCAACAATACTGTGTTTTATATTAGTTTTAATTAGTTTTACCTGATAGTAGAATTCACTTTGATTATGCACTTTGATATATCATACATAGATGGGATATAATTTCTCATTTTTCTGAGTGTACATGTTGCAGAATCATATTGGTCATGAATTCACATATATACATACAGTAATAATGTCCGTTTCATTCTACTATCTTTCCTATCCCCATATCCCCTTCCCTCCCCTCCCATCACTTCCTTATACCTAGTCTAAGACAATGCTATTCTTGCCTACAACCCCCTGCCTTATTGTAGAATTAGCATCTGTATATTAGAGAAAACATTTGATCCTTGGTTTTGTGGGATTGACTTATTTCTCTTAGCATGATATTCTCCAACTCCAACCATTTTCTGGCAAATGCCATAATTTTTCTCTTCTTTAAAGCTGAGTTATAGTCCATGAACTATATGTACCACATTTTCTTTATCCATTCATCTATTGAGAGACACCTAGTTTGGCTCCATAGTCTAGCTATTGTGAATTGAGCTGCTATAAACATTGATGTGGCTGTGTCACTATATTATGCTGATTTTAAGTCCTTTGGGTATAAACCAAGGAGTGGGACAGTTGAGTCAAATGGTGGTTCTATTCCCAATTTTCTGAGGACTCTCCATACTGCTTTCCATAGTGGTTGCACCAATTTGCAGTCCTACCTACAATGTATGAGTGTATCTTTTTCACCACATCCTCGACAACATTTATTGTTGCCTGTATTCTTGATGATTGCCATTCTGACGGGAGTGAGATGAAATCTTAGTTTTGATTTGCATTTATTTAATTGTTAAAGATGTTGAACATTTTTTTATACATTTGTTGATCAATTGTATTTCTTCCTCTGTGAAATGTCTCTTTGCGCATTTATTGGTTGTGTTATTTTTTTTCTTTTTTTTTTTGGAGGTGGATGTGATACAGATTTTCTCTCAATCTGTAGGCTCAATCCTCATCTTACTGTTTCCTTTGCTGAGAAAGAAAACTTTTTAATTTGAATCCATCACATTTATTTATTCTTGATTTTACTTCTTACCCTATAGGAATCTTGTTAAGGAAGTCAGATCCTATTCTGACATGGTGAACATTTGGGCCTATTTTTTCTTCTATTTCTAGACACTTTAGGCACAGGGTCTCTTTTCTAGTACCTAAGTCTTTAATCCACTTGAGTTGATTTTTGTTTAGGGTGAGAGATAGAGGTTTAATTGCATTTTGCTATGTGCAAATTTCCAGTTTTGCCAGTACCACTTATTGAATAGGCTATATTTTCTCCAGTGAATGCTTTTGGCATCTTTGTCTAGAATGACATAACCATATTTATGTGGGTTTGTTTCTGTGTCCTCTATTTTGTACCATTGGTCTACAAGGCTATTTTGGTGCCAATACCATGCCATTTTTATTACTATAGCTCTGTAGTATATTTTAAGTTCTGGTATTGTGATGCCTCCTGCTTCACTTTTCTTGTTAAGGATAACTTTAACTATTCTGGGTCTCATTTTTCCAAATAAATTTCATGATTGTTTTTTTCTAAGTATATGAAGAATGCCATTGGGATTTCAATAGAAATTGCATTAAATCTGAATAATGCTTTTGGTAGTATGGTCATTTTCACAATATTAATTTGGCGTATCCAGGAGCATTGGAGATCTTTTTAACTTCTGAGGTTTTCTTCAATTTCTTTCTTTAGTGGTCTATAGTTTTCACTGTAGAGATCTTTCACCTCTCTTGTCATATTAATTCGTAAGTATTTTATTTTAATTTTTTGAGGCTATTGGGAATGGAGACATTTTCCTAATTTTTTCTTTCAATGGATTCTTTGTTGACGTATAGGAACATGTTTGATTTATAGGTGTTTATTGTATATCCTGCTACTTCGCTGAATTCATTTATTAGTTCTAGAAGTTTTCTGCTGATATTTTTTGGATCTTCTAGATATAGAATCATGTCATCAGCAAATAGTGATAGTTTGAGTTTTTCTTTACCTATTTGTATCCCTTTAATATCTTTATTTTGTCTAATTTCTCTGGCTAGAGTTTCAAGGATGATGTTGAATAAAAGTGGTGAAAGAAGACATCCTTGTCTTGTTCCAGTTTGTAGTGGGAATAATTTCAATTTTCTCCTTTTAGAATGGTGCTGGCCTTGGGTTTAGCATATATAGCTTTTACAATGTTGAGGTATGTTCCTACTATCCCTAGTTTTTCTAGTATTTTGAACATGAAGGTGTGCTGAATTTTGTCAAATGCTTTTTCTGCATCTGTCAAGATGATCATATGATTCTTGTTTTTGAGTCTATTAATTTTAATTCTATTACATCAATTAATATGATGTATTATGTTTATATTTTTATATGTTGAACCAATCCTGCATCTCTGGGATGAATCGCACTTGATCATGGTGCACTATCTTTTTAATATGTTTTTGTTTGTGACTTGCCAGGACTTTATTGAGAATTTTTGCATATATATTCATCAGGGATATTTGGTCTGAAGTTTTCTTTCCTTGATGGCTCTTTATCTGGTTTTGGTGTCAGGGTGATATTAACCTCACAGAATGAGTTTGGAAGGGTTCCCCCCTTTTCTGTTTTGTGGAAATTTCATGGAGTACTTTGAGGAGTATTGGTGTTAATTCTTTGAAAGTCTTGAAGAATTTGGCTGAGAATCCATCTGGTCCTGAGTTTTCTTGGTTGGTAGGCTTTTGATGGCATTTTCTATTTAATTACTTGAAATTGATCTATTTAAATCATGTATGACCTCCTCATTCAGTTTGAGTAGGTCATATGTGTCTAGAAATTTGTCAATGTCTTTATTTTACTAGAGTATAAATTTGCAAGTTTCCAATTTTTTCTGTATTTCAGACATGTTCATTGTGATATTTCTTTCATCTTGTATTTTAGTAATTTGAATTTTCTCTCTTTTTGTGTTCATTAGCATGACAGAGTTTATCTATTTTATTTAGCTTTTCAAAGAACCAACTTTTTGTTTTGTCATTTTTTTCAATTGTTTTTTGTTTGTTTATTTGTTTCAGTGCCATTAATTTCAGCTCTGATTTTAATTATTTCCTGTCTTCTGCTTTTGGTATTGATTTGTTCTTCTTTTTCTAAGGCTTTGAGATGTAGTGTTAGGCCATTTATTTGTTGGGTTTTTATTCTTTTAATGAATGCACTCAATGCAATAAACTTTCCTCTTAGTACTACCTTCAGAGTGTCCCAAAGATTTTGATATGTTGTATCAGTGTTCTCACTTACCTCTAAGTTTTTTTTATTTTATCCTTGATATCTTCTACTATCCACTCATCATTCAATTATGTATTATTTAGTCTCCATTTGTTACAGTAGCTTCTTTTTTTAAAATTTTATCATTGATTTCTATTTTCCTTCCATTGTGGTCTATTAGAATGCAAGGCATTAGCTCTGCTTTTTTGTATTTACTAAGAGTTGTTTGTGGCATAAGATATGATCTGTTTTAGAGAAAGAGCCATGTGTTGCTGAGAAGAAAGTATATTTGCTCATTGATGGACAAAATATTCTATATGTGTCTGTTAAGTCTAAGTTATTGATTGTATTATTTAGTTCTATAATTTTCTTTTAGGTTTTGTTTGGAAGATCTGTCCAGTAGTGAGAGAGGATTGTTAAAATCATCAAATACTATTGTATTTTGGTCTGTTTGACTCTTGAAATTAAGAAGGGTTTGTTTGATGTACATGGATGCTCCACTGTTTGGGGCATAAATATTTATAATTGTTATATTCTTCTTATATATACTTCCCTTCTTTTCCTCTTCTGATTAACTTTGGTTTGAATCTACTTTATCTGAAATGAGAGTGGAGAACCCTACTTGTTTATGCAATCCATATGAATGGTAAATTTTTTCCCATCCTTTCACCTTCAGCCTGTGGATGTCTTTGCCCATGAGGTCTCTTGAAGACAGCACATTGTTGGATCTTCCATTTTAATCCAATCTGCCAATTTGTGTCATTTGATTGATGACTTTAGGTTATTAACATTCAAGGTTATTTTGGAGATGTAATTTGTATTCCCCGTCATTTTGATTTATTTCTGATTTTTGATTTGTCTTAGTTTCTCATTTGGTTGAATGTCACTTTACTGTAGATCCTCCCTTTGCTGGTTTTCACTCCCCCCACCCCTTTATCCTCAAGGAATATTCTGTTGAGAATGCTATGATGTAGTGTACACTTTCTAGTTGTGAATTCTTTTAATTTATCATGGAATGTTTTAATTTTGTTTTCAAATTTGAAAATTTTTCTAAATATAAAATTCTTGGTTAGCATCCATTTTCTTTCAGAGCTTGAAATATATTATTCCAGGACCTCCTAGCTTTGAAGATGTGGGCTGAGAAATCAGTTTGGATCTGTAATTTGATATTTTTCTCAAAACCTTTGGGATTTTATCTTTATTCTCTGTGTTAGTCATTTTCATTATAACGTGTCTTGGTGTGGGTCTGCTGTAATTTTGTACATTTGGGGTCCTGTAAGCCTCTTGTATTTGATCTTCCACTCCATTCTTTAGGTTTGAAAATTTTTCTGCTATTATATCATTGAAAGATTTTGGATTCCTTTGGTTTATGTCTCTGCTCCTTTATCTATTCTGATAACTCTTAAATTTGGCCTTTTCATGTTATACCATAATTCTTGGATGATATGTTCATGGTTTCTTACCATCTTCTCCACATGTTCAACTCTACTATCAAGGTTATATATTTTGTCTTCATTGTCTGTGGTTCTGTCTTCCAAGTGATCTAATCTGTTGGTGATGCTTTCAATTGAATTTATAATTTGGTTTACTGATTCCTTCATTTTGATGATTTTTATTTTTTAACTCTTTATTGAAGTGGTATTTCAAATCCAGTATTTTTCTTTCATTTCTCTCCTTATACTGTACTTCACATATCAGTTTAACCATATATAGTCTGAACTCCTTCTTAGACATTTCTTCTACTGTGTTATCAGTGGCTTCTGTTGTTGAAGCATCTTGGTTTGTTTGGGGTGCTTTGTTCCCTTGTTTTTTCATGTTGTTAGTGTTCTTTCCTACCTAAAAGTATGGATCTAAGTCAAGATAAATTCTACCCTGTAGACCTATAGTGTCCCTAAAGGTTTCCGGTGCTTTGCTTTTACTGGTAAGACCAATATCAACAGGACCCAATGAACACAATAACTTAACCTTATAACCTAATAACTCCCTTAAACCTAATAACTCCCACTAAGACATCTACTGCTTTCTCACATAGAACCAAAAATAATTAGTTCAATGACTATCTATAGTATAAACAAAATATTCGCTAAAACAATTTATGATTTAAAATGGTGAATGAGAGAACAAAGGTAGTGTAGTATGCAATATTCACGAGGGAGGAAGATAGAAGCTAGAAGTAAAAATTCACAGGAAGTGTGGAATAATAACCCATAGAGATTGACTGTTGGTTGGAGAAAGAAATTCCAAGAAAATAGAGAACATAAAGGAAGAATACAAACAAAGAGGAAAAAAATAAAGCCATAAGAGTACAACAAAAATGCAAAACAAAATTCATATATCATTGTCCTCCACACACTGATGCATAAAAAACAAGCTGTTCCAAATATGGTAGAGAGATTAGTGAATTAAAAAATAAAATAAAATAAAACAAATCATGCTGTAAAGTTGAACTGTCAGTGTTAATCAGTTTCTCAGCCCTATCTCTGACATCTCTTGGGATCACCAAACCCAGACCAGCCCTTGCAAACCCAGCCTCTATCCCACCAATCTGAGCTTCAGATTCCTCAGGATTGGCCACGCTGCAGTAGCAAGATCTCAATGCTGCTCATACTTGCTGAGAGACCACCAGGGATACACTCATGCAAAGGAGCAACTCTGAGATGCAGCAGCAGCAAGACAATGGCCACCAGCACTCTAACCAGGAAGATCCAGGGTCCTCCAAACCTTCTGGCACCCCCACAGTGGACCTGAATGTCCCAGCAGGAGTCCCCAGACAGAGGCTCTTGTGGTGGTAAACCTGCTGGCACCCAGGCCCCCGCACTGACTGGTGTCCCCAAATGGGTGCAGCCACATGCAACCAAACCTTAAGTCTCCCTCGAAGTAGTCCTCTAGGTTATGATAGGAGCGGTAGTGGTGGTGGTTGCTGGCAGGGAGTCAGCAGTAGTGGTGGTTGCAGCAGTAGCTACAATAGCAACGGAAGGGGCATTGTATCTAGGTGATCTCCAGGTTCAGCAGCAGAGTAGGCTTCAGTTGCATCCAAGGCAGTGGATTCCTTCTGTGGCAGTAGCATCCAGAAAGAAGACCTCCATAGGATCTAAGGCTGGCGGCAGAGGTCAGAGGCAGCAATGGAGTTAGCAGTGCAAGTGGCGGCTGACTGACAGGAGACTTCCAGTTCAGAAGCAGCTACCTGGGAGGTAGCAAAGGAATTCACCTCCGAGGTACCTGAGGCCTTCCCAGGGATGAGACCTTGGGGAACCTCAGTCACTTCTGTGGTAGTCCTGAAAGAAGTCCTCCAGGTGATCTTAGGCTGGCGGCCCCCGAATCAGAGACAGCAGTGGTGGTTGAGGTGCTGGCAGCAGATGTTTGATAGGAGACTTCTGGTTCAGCAGCAGCTACCTGGGAGGTAGCAAAGGAATTCACCTCAGAGGTAACTGAGGCCTTGCCCAGAGAGTAGACCTCCAGCATGGCAGTGACTTCTGCAGCAGCCCAGAAAGAAGTCCTCCAGGTGATGTTAGGCTGGCGGCAGCAGAATCAGAGGCAGCAATGGAGTTAGCAGTGCAAGTGGCGGTTGACTGACAGGAGACTTCCAGTTCAGCAGCAGCTACCTGGGAGGTAGCAAAGGAATT
This sequence comes from Urocitellus parryii, assembly GCF_045843805.1. Taxonomy (NCBI): domain Eukaryota; kingdom Metazoa; phylum Chordata; class Mammalia; order Rodentia; family Sciuridae; genus Urocitellus; species Urocitellus parryii. The sequence goes on along the minus strand of NC_135531.1, from coordinate 133,970,478 downwards.
CACCTCCGAGGTACCTGAGGCCTTGCCCAGGGAAGAGACCTTCGGGAATGTCAGTGACTTCTGCGGTAGTCCAGAAAGAAGTCCTGCAGGTGATCTTAGGCTTGCAGCCACCGAATCACAGACAGCAATGGCAGTTGAGGTGCTGGCATCGGTTGATTGACAGGTACTTCTGGTTCAGCAGCAGCTACCTGGGAGGTAGCAAAGGAATTCACCTCCGAGGTACCTGAGGCCTTGCCCAGGGAAGAGACCTTCCGGAATGTCAGTGACATCTGCAGTTCTCCAGAAAGAAGTCCCCCAGGTGATCTTAGGCTGGCGGCAGCGGATCAGGGACAGCAATGGCTGTTGAGGTGCTGGCAGCGGTTGATTGACAGGAGACTTCTGGTTCAGCAGCAGCTACCTGGGAGGTAGCAAAGGAATTCACCTCAGAGGTAACTGAGGCCTTGCCCAGAGAGGAGACCTCCAGCAGGGCAGTGACTTCTGCAGCAACCCAGAAAGAATTCCTCCAGGTGATGTTAGGCTGGTACCAGCGGAATTCCAGGCAGCAATGGAGTTAGCAGTGCAAGTGGCAGTTGACTGACAGGCGACTTCCAGTTCAGCAGCAGCTACCTCAGAGGTAGCAAAGAAATTCACCCCCGAAGTACCTGAGGCCTTACACAGGGAAGAGACCTTCGGGAATGTCAGTGACTTCTGTTGTAGTCCTCTAAGAAGTCCTCCAGGTGATCTTAGGCTGGCGGCAGCGGAATCAGAGACAGCAATGGCGGTTGCCATGGTGGTTGATTGACAGGAGACTTCCGGTTCAGCAGCAACTACCTCTGAGGTAGCAAAGGAATTCACCTCCAAGGTACCTGAGGCCTTGCCCAGGGAAGAGACCTTTGGGAATGTCAGTGACTTCTGCGGTAGTCCAGAAAAAAGTCCTGCAGGTGATCTGAGGCTTGCAGCCCCCGAATCACAGACAGCAATGGCGGTTGAGGTGCTGGCAGCGGTTGATTGACAGGAGACATCTGGTTCAGCAGCAGCTACCTGGGAGGTAGCAAAGGAATTCACCTCAGAGGTAACTGAGGCCTTGCCCAGAGAGGAGAACTCCAGCACGGCAGTGACTTCTGCAGCAGCCCAGAAAGAATTCCTCCAGGTGATGTTAGGCTGGCAGCAGCAGAATCAGAGGCAGCAATGGAGTTAGCAGTGCAAGTGGTGGTTCACTGACAGGAGACTTCCCTTTCAGCAGCAGCTACCTGGGAGGTAGCAAAGGAATTCACCTCCGAGGTACCTGAGGCCTTGCCCAGGGACCAGACCTTCGGGAACTTCAGTGACTTCTGTGGTAGTCCAGAAAGAAGTCCTCCAGGTGATCTTAGGCTGGAGGCAGCCTAATCAGAGACAGCAATGGCGGTTGCAGTTGCGGTTGCGGTTGATTGACAGGAGACTTCTGGTTCAGCAGCAGCTACCTGGGAGGTAGCAAAGGAATTCACCTCAGAGGTAACTGAGGCCTTGCCCAGAGAGGAGACCTCCAGCATGGCAGTGACTTCTGCAACAGCCCAGAAAGAATTCCTCCAGGTGATGTTAGGCTGGTGGCAGTGGAATCAGAGACAGCAATGGAGTTAGCAGTGCAAGTAGCGGTTCACTGACAGGAGACTTCCCTTTCAGCAGCAGCTACCTGGGAGGTAGCAAAGGAATTCACCTCCAAGGTACCTGAGGCCTTCCCAGGGATGAGACATTCGGGAACCTCAGTGATTTCCGTGGGAGTCCTGAAAGAAGTCCTCCAGGTGATCTTAGGCTGGAGGCAGCAGAATCAGAGACAGCAGTGGTGGTTGAGGTGGTGGCAATGGTTGATTGACAGGAGACTTCCAGTTCAGCAGCAGCTACCTCAGAGATAGCAAAGGAATTCACCTCTGAGGTACCTGAGGCCATGCCCAGGGAAGAGACCTTCCGGAATGTCAGTGACTTCTGCAGCAGCCCAAAAAGAAGTCCTCCAGGTGATCTTAGGCTGGCGGCTGCGGAATCAGAGACAGCAATGGTGGTTGTGGTGGCAGTTGTGGTTGATTGACAGGAGACTTCTAGTTCAGCAGCAGCTACCTGGGAGGTAGCAAAGGAATTCACCTCAGAGGTAACTGAGGCCTTGACCAGAGAGGAGACCTCCAGCAAGGCAGTGACTTCTGCGGCAGCCCAGAAAGAATTCCTCCAGGTGATGTTAGGCTGGGGGCAGCGGAATTCGAGGCAGCAATGGAGTTAGCAGTGCAAGTGGTGGTTGACTGACAGGAGACTTCCGGTTCAGCAGCAGCTACCTCTGAGGTAGCAAAGGAATTCACCCCCGAAGTACCTGAGGCCTTGCACAGGGAAGAGACCTTTGGGAATGTCAGTGACTTCTGCAGTAGTCCAGAAAGAAGTCCTCCAGGTGATCTTAGGCTGGAGGCAGCCTAATCAGAGACAGCAATGGCGGTTGCGGTGGCGGTTGCGGTTGATTGACAGGAGACTTCTGGTTCAGCAGCAGCTACCTGGGAGGTAGCAAAGGAATTCACCTCAGAGGTAACTGAGGCCTTGCCCAGAGAGGAGACCTCCAGCATGGCAGTGACTTCTGCAGCAGCCCAGAAAGAATTCCTCCAGGTGATGTTAGGCTGGCAGCAGCAGAATCAGAGGCAGCAATGGAGTTAGTAGTGCAAGTGGTGGTTGACTGACAGGAGACTTCCAGTTCAGCAGCAGCTACCTCGGAGGTAGCAAAGGAATTCACCCCCGAAGTACCTGAGGCCTTGCACAGGGAAGAGACCTTCGGGAATGTCAGTGACTTCTGCAGTAGTCCAGAAAGAAGTCCTGCAGTTGATGTTAGGCTGGGGGCAGCGGAATTCAAGGCAGCAATGGCGGTTGAGGTGCTGGCAGCCGATGTTTGACAGGAGACTTCCAGTTCAGCAGCAACTACCTGGGAGGTAGCAAAGGAATTCACCTCAGAGGTAACTGAGGCCTTGCCCAGAGAGGAGACCTCCAGCACAGCAGTGACTTCTGCAGCAGCCCAGAAAGAATTCCTCCAGGTGATGTTAGGCTGGCGGCAGCGGAATCAGAGACAGCAATGGTGTTAGCAGTGCAAGTGGCGGTTCACTGACAGGAGACTTCCCTTTCAGCAGCAGCTACCTGGGAGGTAGCAAAGGAATTCACCTCACAGGTACCTGAAGCCTTCCCAGGGATGAGACCTTGGGGAACCTCAGTGACTTCTGTGGTAGTCCTGAAAGAAGTCCTCCAGGTGATCTTAGGCTGTTGGCCCCCGAATCAGAGACAGCAGTGGCGGTTGAGGTGCTGGCAGCCTATGTTTGACAGGAGACTTCTGGTTCAGCAGCAGCTACCTCAGAGGTAGCAAAGGAATTCACCTCTGAGGTACCTGAGGCCTTGCCCAGGGAAGAGACCTTCGGGAATGTCAGTGACTTCTGCAGCAGCCCAAAAAGAAGTCCTGCAGGTGATCTTAGGCTGGCAGCTGTGGAATCAGAGACAGCAATGGCGGTTGTGGTGGCGGTTGTGGTTGATTGACAGGAGACTTCTGGTTCAGCAGCAGCTACCTCAGAGGTAGCAAAGGAATTCACCTCAGTGGTAACTGAGGCCTTGCCCAGAGAGGAGACCTCCAGCATGGCAGTGACTTCTGCTGCAGCCCAGAAAGAATTCCTCCAGGTGATGTTAGGTTGGCGGCAGCGGAATCAGAGATAGCAATGGAGTTAGCAGTGCAAGTGGCGGTTCACTGACAGGAGACTTCCCTTTCAGCAGCAGCTACCTGGGAGGTAGCAAAGGAATTCACCTCCGAGGTACCTGAGGCCTTCCCAGGGATGAGACCTTGGGGAACCTCAGTCACTTCTGTGGTAGTCCTGAAAGAAGTCCTCCAGGTGATCTTAGGCTGGCGGCCCCCGAATCAGAGACAGCAGTGGTGGTTGAGGTGCTGGCAGCATATGTTTGACAGGAGACTTCTGGTTCAGCAGCAGCTACCTCAGAGGTAGCAAAGGAATTCACCTCTGAGGTACCTGAGGCCTTGCCCAGGGAAGAGACCTTCGGGAATGTCAGTGACTTCTGCAGCAGCCCAAAAAGAAGTCCTGCAGGTGATCTTAGTCTGGCGGCTGTGGAATCAGAGACAGCAATGGCGGTTGTGGTGGCGGTTGTGGTTGACTGACAGGAGACTTCTGGTTCAGCAGCAGCTACCTCTGAGGTAGCAAAGGAATTCACCCCGGAAGTACCTGAGGCCTTGCACAGGGAAGAGACCTTCGGGAATGTCAGTGACTTCTGCAGTAGTCCAGAAAGAAGTCCTGCAGTTGATGTTAGGCTGGGGGCAGCGGAATTCAAGGCAGCAATGGCAGTTGCAATGGTGGTTGCGGTTGATTGACAGGAGACTTCTGGTTCAGCAGCAGCTACCTGGGAGGTAGCAAAGGAATTCACCTCAGAGGTAACTGAGGCCTTACCCAGAGAGGAGACCTCCAGCATGGCAGTGACTTCTGCAGCAGCCCAAAAAGAATTCCTCCAGGTGATGTTAGGCTGGCGGCAGCGGAATCAGAGGCAGCAATGGAGTTAGCAGTGCAAGTGGCGGTTCACTGACAGGAGACTTCCGGTTCAGCAGCAGCTACCTCAGAGGTAGCAAAGGAATTCACCTGCGAGGTACCTGAGGCCTTGCCCAGGGACCAGACCTTAGGCAATGTCAGTGACTTCTGCGGTAGTCCAGAAAGAAGTCCTGCAGGTGATCTTAGGCTGGCGGCTGCGGGATCAGAGACAGCAATGGTGGTTGTGGTGGCAGTTGTGGTTGATTGACAGGAGACTTCTAGTTCAGCAGCAGCTACCTGGGAGGTAGCAAAGGAATTCACCTCAGAGGTAACTGAGGCCTTGACCAGAGAGGAGACCTCCAGCAAGGCAGTGACTTCTGCGGCAGCCCAGAAAGAATTCCTCCAGGTGATGTTAGGCTGGGGGCAGCGGAATTCGAGGCAGCAATGGAGTTAGCAGTGCAAGTGGTGGTTGACTGACAGGAGACTTCCGGTTCAGCAGCAGCTACCTCTGAGGTAGCAAAGGAATTCACCCCCGAAGTACCTGAGGCCTTGCACAGGGAAGAGACCTTTGGGAATGTCAGTGACTTCTGCAGTAGTCCAGAAAGAAGTCCTCCAGGTGATCTTAGGCTGGAGGCAGCCTAATCAGAGACAGCAATGGCGGTTGCGGTGGCGGTTGCGGTTGATTGACAGGAGACTTCTGGTTCAGCAGCAGCTACCTGGGAGGTAGCAAAGGAATTCACCTCAGAGGTAACTGAGGCCTTGCCCAGAGAGGAGACCTCCAGCATGGCAGTGACTTCTGCAGCAGCCCAGAAAGAATTCCTCCAGGTGATGTTAGGCTGGCAGCAGCGGGATCAGAGGCAGCAATGGAGTTAGTAGTGCAAGTGGTGGTTGACTGACAGGAGACTTCCAGTTCAGCAGCAGCTACCTCGGAGGTAGCAAAGGAATTCACCCCCGAAGTACCTGAGGCCTTGCACAGGGAAGAGACCTTCGGGAATGTCAGTGACTTCTGCAGTAGTCCAGAAAGAAGTCCTGCAGTTGATGTTAGGCTGGGGGCAGCGGAATTCAAGGCAGCAATGGCGGTTGAGGTGCTGGCAGCCGATGTTTGACAGGAGACTTCCAGTTCAGCAGCAACTACCTGGGAGGTAGCAAAGGAATTCACCTCAGAGGTAACTGAGGCCTTGCCCAGAGAGGAGACCTCCAGCACAGCAGTGACTTCTGCAGCAGCCCAGAAAGAATTCCTCCAGGTGATGTTAGGCTGGCGGCAGCGGAATCAGAGACAGCAATGGCGGTTGTGGTGGCGGTTGTGGTTGATTGACAGGAGACTTCTAGTTCAGCAGCAGCTACCTGGGAGGTAGCAAAGGAATTCACCTCAGAGGTACCTGAGGCCTTCCCAGGGATGAGACCTTGGGGAACCTCAGTCACTTCTGTGGTAGTCCTGAAAGAAGTCCTCCAGGTGATCTTAGGCTGGCGGCCCCCGAATCAGAGATAGCAGTGGTTGTTGAGGTGCTGGCAGCAGATGTTTGACAGGAGACTTCTGGTTCAGCAGCAGCTACCTCAGAGGTAGCAAAGGAATTCACCTCTGAGGTACCTGAGGCCTTGCCCAGGGAAGAGACCTTCGGGAATGTCAGTGACTTCTGCAGCAGCCCAAAAAGACGTCCTGCAGGTGATCTTAGGCTGGCGGCTGTGGAATCAGAGACAGCAATGGCGGTTGTGGTGGCGGTGTGGTTGACTGACAGGAGACTTCTGGTTCAGCAGCAGCTACCTGGGAGGTAGCAAAGGAATTCACCTCAGAGGTAACTGAGGCCTTGCCCAGAGAGGAGACCTCCAGCAAGGCAGTGACTTCTGCTGCAGCCCAGAAAGTATTCCTCCAGGTGATGTTAGGCTGGGGGCAGCGGAATCAGAGGCAGCAATGGAGTTAGCAGTGCAAGTGGCGGTTGACTGACAGGAGACTTCCGGTTCAGCAGCAGCTACCTCAGAGGTAGCAAAGGAATTCACCTCCGAGGTACCTGAGGCCTTGCCCAGGGATGAGACCTTTGGAAACCTCAGTGACTTCTGTGGTAGTCCAGAAAGAAGTCCTCCAGGTGATCTTAGGCTGGAGGCAGCCTAATCAGAGACAGCAATGGTGGTTGAGGTGGCGGTTGCGGTTGATTGACAGGAGACTTCTGGTTCAGCAGCAGCTACCTCAGAGGTAGCAAAGGAATTCACCTCAGTGGTAACTGAGGCCTTGCCCAGAGAGGAGACCTCCAGCATGGCAGTGACTTCTGCAGCAGCCCAGAAAGAATTCCTCCAGGTGATGTTAGGCTGGCGGCAGCGGAATCAGAGACAGCAATGGAGTTAGCAGTGCAAGTGGCGGTTCACTGACAGGAGACTTCCCTTTCAGCAGCAGCTACCTGGGAGGTAGCAAAGGAATTCACCTCCGAGGTACCTGAGGCCTTCCCAGGGATGAGACCTTGGGGAACCTCAGTCACTTCTGTGGTAGTCCTGAAAGAAGTCCTCCAGGTGATCTTAGGCTGGCGGCCCCCGAATCAGAGACAGCAGTGGTGGTTGAGGTGCTGGCAGCAGATGTTTGATAGGAGACTTCTGGTTCAGCAGCAGCTACCTCAGAGGTAGCAAAGGAATTCACCTCTGAGGTACCTGAGGCCTTGCCCAGGGAAGAGACCTTCGGGAATGTCAGTGACTTCTGCAGCAGCCCAAAAAGAAGTCCTGCAGGTGATCTTAGGCTGGCGGCAGCGGAATCAGAGACAGCAATGGCGGTTGTGGTGGCGGTTGTGGTTGACTGACAGGAGACTTCTGGTTCAGCAGCAGCTACCTCTGAGGTAGCAAAGGAATTCACCCCCGAAGTACCTGAGGCCTTGCACAGGGAAGAGACCTTCGGGAATGTCAGTGACTTCTGCAGTAGTCCAGAAAGAAGTCCTGCAGTTGATGTTAGGCTGGGGGCAGCGGAATTCAAGGCAGCAATGGCAGTTGCAATGGTGGTTGCGGTTGATTGACAGGAGACTTCTGGTTCAGCAGCAGCTACCTGGGAGGTAGCAAAGGAATTCACCTCAGAGGTAACTGAGGCCTTACCCAGAGAGGAGACCTCCAGCATGGCAGTGACTTCTGCAGCAGCCCAAAAAGAATTCCTCCAGGTGATGTTAGGCTGGGGGCAGCGGAATCAGAGACAGCAATGGAGTTAGCAGTGCAAGTGGCGGTTCACTGACAGGAGACTTCCGGTTCAGCAGCAGCTACCTCAGAGGTAGCAAAGGAATTCACCTGCGAGGTACCTGAGGCCTTGCCCAGGGACCAGACCTTAGGCAATGTCAGTGACTTCTGCGGTAGTCCAGAAAGAAGTCCTGCAGGTGATCTTAGGCTGGCAGCTGTGGAATCAGAGACAGCAGTGGCGGTTGAGGTGCTGGCAGCCGATGTTTGACAGGAGACTTCTGGTTCAGCAGCAGCTACCTGGGAGGTAGCAAAGGAATTCACCTCAGAGGTAACTGAGGCCTTGCCCAGAGAGGAGACCTCCAGCAGGGCAGTGACTTCTGCAGCAGCCCAGAAAGAATTCCTCCAGGTGATGTTAGGCTGGCAGCAGCGGAATCAGAGGCAGCAATGGAGTTAGCAGTTCAAGTGGTGGTTGACTGACTGGAGACTTCCGGTTCAGTAGCAGGTACCTAGGAGGTAGCAAAGGAATTCCCCCCTGAAGTACCTGAGGCCTTACACAGGGAAGAGACCTTCGGGAATGTCAGTGTCTTCTGCAGTAGTCCAGAAAGAAGTCCTCCAGGTGATCTTAGGCTGGTGGCAGTGGAATCAGAGACAGCAATGGCGGTTGCTGTGGCGGTTGATTGACAGGAGACTTCGGGTTCAGCAGCAGCTACCTCAGAGGTAGCAAAGGAATTCACCTCCGAGGTACCTGAGGCCTTGCCCAGGGATGAGACCTTCGGGAATGTCAGTGACTTCTGTGGTAGTCCAGAAAGAAGTCCTCCAGTTGATCTTAGGCTGGCGGCCGCGGAATCAGAGACAGCAATGGCACTTGCGGTGGTGGTTGAGGTTGATTGACAGGAGACTTCTGGTTCAGCAGCAGCTACCTGGGAGGTAGCAAAGGAATTCACCTCAGAGGTAACTGAGGCCTTGACCAGAGAGGAGACCTCCAGCTTGGCAATGACTTCTGCAGCAGCCCAAAAAGAATTCCTCCAGTGATGTTAGGCTGGCAGCAGCGGAATTCCAGGCAGCAATGGAGTTTGCAGTGCAAGTTGTGGTTGACTGACAGGAGACTTCCGGTTCAGCAGCTGCTACCTCAGAGGTAGCAAAGGAATTCACCTCAGAGGTAACTGAGGTCTTGCCCAGAGAGGAGACCTCCAGCATGGCAGTGACTTCTGCAGCAGCCCAGAAAGAATTCCTCCAGGTGATGTTAGGCTGGTGGCACCAGAATCAGAGACAGCAATGGCAGTTGTGGTGCGGGCAGCGGTTGATTGACAGGAGACTTCCGTTTCAGCAGCAGTTACCTGGGAGGTAGCAAAGGAATTCACTTCAGAGGTAATTGAGGCCTTGCCCAGAGAGGAGACCTCTGGGAATGTCAGTGACTTCTGTGGTAACCCAGAAAAAAGATGTCCAGGTGGTCTCAGGCTGGCAGCTGCATAATCAGAGGCCACAATGAGGAGGGCAGCGGTTGATAGACAGGAGACTTCCAGTTCAGCGGCTAATTTTTAATTTTTCTTAATTAATTACATTTTCTATACTTTGTGTAGTTTGTTTTTTTATTTAAATATGTCTTAAATGATTTATATAATTTATTGTAGATAGAATACATATTTGCCGTTCTTATAATAAATTTAGATTTTTTTGTTAAATGTACTACTATTTAATTTCAATGATTTTTTAAAAAATACGACAAATTCTGAACCTGTTTTTGTTTTTTAGTGTATTCCAGTTATAAATAATGGTGGGATCATGGTTAACATTTTCATAAATACACGTAGTTTTCTTCATTTCAATACTCAGTACTCCCTCTTTTCATGCTTTCTTCTGTCCCCTTAGTCCCAAGGCACCCTGGAGCCCAACTCCCATGAGCGAGGGAGTGAATGCATGGGTGCATAGCTGCTGGAAGACGTACCTGGATCTCATTAAACCATTCCAAGCCTAGACCTGCTCTTCTTGTTCCTCTCTGCTCCTCCTCTTTTGCTAGAGTGTAGCTGGTAATGGACTGGAAGCCATAGCTGCAGTTAACTGGAGGATTGATCCTCTGTGAATGGAGACAATGAGCAGAGCAGCGATGTAGGAATGGTAGAAACTTTAGAATCAGCTTTGGTTCCAAACTTGACTTGGCTGCCCCTCACTGTGTGACCTTGATCCCATTATATTTTTCCTGAATTGAATTCTCTCATCCTAAAAACCTAGCAAAAGCAAACCTCAGGGGTTCTGGTAAGGATTCAATGAGGTAGCACATAAAATACCTATTATGAGCCTAATAGGTTTCAATAGGATGTGTTTTCTGACTAGGTTTGAGTTAGAAAATGAACATCAAAGAAACTAGGAGATCTCTGCTTTGTCATTGGTATAAATTTGTTCCTAATGAATCATTCTGATGAGTATAAATTCCGCCAGCCAGCTATCTGTTCTTCAAATGCTTCCCTGAAGGACTCTGCTGTCAATGTATTCATTGGTAGAGAACATAGTTTTATTCATTCAACACGTATTTTCTGAGCATAGGCTATGTCATAGGACTATACCTACTTGATTTATAACACTATGATGCCCCTGCAAGATAGCTGTGATTATCATTTGACAGATGAGTCAAGTGGGTTCAGTATTCTTTCATGATCACATGGAAGATGGATAGTGATTTGAACTTAGCCTCTCTGATTCCAGGATTTCTTTCTCCCCAGCTGCCTCTGTTTTTAATAATGGCAGTGCTTCAGGCAGGTCAAATTCATCAACACAGTCTCAGTTCCAGATGTCCAGTCTCCTGAGCTTCCATGGAAGTAGAGAGTTTGTGGGGTATGATACTGGTGTCTTATGGCTGAAAAGCCCAGCTAGATCCAGGGCTCCCATGGTGTCACCCTGTCCCTAGTATCCCCACCTGTAGATTTTGTCCTTCTATGGTGAGTAGGCTCTTCACACATGGTGGATAAATGGTCTCCATTCTTTGACTTATATGTTTATAGCTTTCCAATGTATTAGCTTGGGGAAAGGGCCTCGTCTCCAGAGGTTCTACCAATGTCCTGGACATATGTTCATGGCTCTCATTGTCCTAACTTGGGCCTTATGTCCATTTCTCAGATAACTCCTGGGGCTGGAATATGAAATATACTGATTCCAAGTTGAGCTTGGGTGATGTGACCTCAATGACTCAGTGTAGAAAGGGAGGTTTCCTCAGATGAAAATCAGGGTGCACTTGCTAGCACAAGAGGAAGTCGATGTAGGTGAAGGAAACGTATCGCTCTCCACCTTACAGGGCTGGATTACATCTCAAGGTTGGGTCAGATGATGACAGGTGTGCTAAGCTGTCGCAGATTTCAGCAACACAAGCAGAGAGCAGGGATACCCAGGGCCTACAGTTCCCATTGTACAAGGAATGCAGAGTATCCAGGGGAAAGACTCTATAAGCTTTGACGTTCCCCCTATTTATTATTTCTAACTCTCCCTAGGTAATGCTAATATGCCATCAGACAAGTGAATCGAGGGAAGTGATTGTAAATATTGACACCCCTATTTAGCTGCACTTCTCCATACTAGCTGATCAGCTGCCTAAAGTCTCCCCAAAGAGACCCTGGGGTTGTCACATATGTGCCAAGTCCAGTCAACTCTAACCCCTTGTGGGTACCTGTTTCTTGAGAGGTCATTGGAGGAGATGCTGGACCATTGCCCCTGCTGGGTATGCTCTGAGACATGCCACCTTGTTAAGGGTCACCTCTTGGTACTCTTGGTGTCTCCTGGATCTGGTTGCTCTCCTCAGTTCTCACTACCTCAGCCATGCTGGGTTCCAGGCAGAAACAGAAGGTATGCCACTTTCCTGGCACTGTGCAGCAGAACTTTCCAAGGCAATGGAAGTGTTCTTTATCTGTGCTGTCCAGTGTGGAAGCCAGTCATTGTGGCTACTGATCATTTTAAATGTGGACATTACAACCTAATAACTGGATTCTCTAATTTTATTAAATTCCAATGCAAAATTAACCACATGTGGTTACTGGCTGCCATATTGCCATATTGGATAGCATAGCTCTGTAGGACTCAGCCTTCTTCATCTGAGAGCTAGACCTAGGGTCCTGATGCCCGCTGTCCTCTTCAACTCTTGTCTCCCATCCCTATTCCTCCTTCAGATAATGTGCCCCTCATGACTTTCTAGCAAACCATCTTCTTTATCTGTATCCAATTCATACAAATTGGTGCTGAAGGCCAATAAACCAGACAACTCTCTACTCTATTTCAAACTAATCAGATTGGATCACTTAGCTTTTTTCACAACTACAAAGCATTTTACTATCTGTGGCAAGTGCCTCTTAACCATGGTGAGATCTTTAAGGGTAAGGAGTTTGTGTTTATTGAACACCTACTATGTGAAAGCTCCTATACCTGGCCTATAAAATGGTCACTTGACTGATCTTCCCACCAACCTTATGTGGTAGATTTTTTTAGGTGGACGACAGACAGTTCTGTGCTCTGTCATAGCACAGCACACTGAATCCAAGAATCAGCCTTGCACTTCTTCCAAATGTAGGTCAGGCTGCTTGGAAGCTAATACCAAGCTGTCCTACCCACCTTCTCTGGTTCTGATGCCCACAAAGGACACCGTGTACTGCTGCTGCTGCTGCTGCAGTAAGACAGATCCATGGCACTTCCCAAGTTAATGACATCCAGCCTAAGAACTTTCTAGAGTTCTTAGGCCCAAGTTACTGGCCCAAGTTATTGTCCCTAAAAATATCTTGAAATTTGACCTATCTTATCCAGAATGGATCATACTGACTGCCCAAATACCAATGCACATGAAAAAGGTCTGCATCTGCTTCGATGGGTCAGATGCTGTCTGCAGAGGTTTTATCTGAAAGAAATTCACGAGTCCGGCTGAAGGGAGGCATGTTTCTGCAGCTTCCAGTAGGGCCCTGGCCTCTCTGGCAGGTGGGCCTCCCTCCCTTTCTTAGGGCTCAGAATAGAGCTGTACCAGGAAGGGCCACACAGGAAGAGACAGTGCTGTGGCTTACCTGGTCACTGGGGGTCGGTTAAAACATCGGGCACCTTCTAGATCTGCAGGAGGAGGGGTTGGAAACTGTAACCAGGGTCCAGTCCAGCCCCTCACTTGTTTTTTTTTTACCATCCTTGAGTTAAGAATGGCCAAGAGGAGTAGAGGGACCAAATGGGTGCAAGTTCACGGGGCACTGCTTCTTTGGGTACTTGGAATAAAGCAGAGACCCCAGCTGCCCAGACAGAGCAGGTCTGCACCCCTGACCCAGGGCCTGAAAATCATGGCTTTGTGTTTATTTCATTCTCCATTTGAAAGAGCTCTGCCTCACGGGTCACTGGGTCATTTCTTCCTTGGGAGAAACCTCCAAGGACATCTTGTTGTAACAGCAGCTTCCTCGGCACCTCAGAGGAACATGTAGATTCCAGGACCAGCACCCTTTCCCCACATAAATGGTAACAACCTGCTTCCCACTGGGCAAGAGTGAGCTAGCAGAGGCCTGGATGTCAATCCCAAGAGCGTCTCTTCTCAAACCTCAGGGGCCCTAGTTGGCCATGCGGAAGCTGGCCTAGACACTGAGGTCCACCTTCCCTGTATGAAGGCAGCTTCCACAGCCCCCAGTCAGTTCCAGCTGGAGCCACATAGAACAGGGTCCCCCTGGGGTGGCTGATAGTTGGGCACTGCTTTGCTAAAGTACTTTATATATTGTTTAGCCATTATGTCATACCTGTAGAGGACAAAGGGTACTCACAGAGAAGGGCTTTCTGGTGCCAGCACGTGCACACCACACCCCAGGGCCACACACGTGTAAGAGTGGCCTAGGGACCAGCCACGCCCAGGGTCTCACCACCCTACGGATGGTTCCCGTCTCCCCTCCAACCGCTGACCCCAGCCTGCCATTTTCCCTTCAATGCCACATGTCCATGGTGCCTGTGACCTTGAGCGTCCTGCCCCTGGTAACCCTTCTGTTGGCTGGAGGTGAGCAGAGATGACCAAAGTCAACCGCTGAGACCAGCTGAGCAGCCCCAGCTGAGCAGGGCAGGAAGAGGAAGCGAAACCCCACAGAAGGCCAAATTTTTAGAAATCCACTGAGCCTGGAAATGTCCCTAACAGATAACAGACATTTAGAATTCAGAGAGCCTTGTGCACAACGAAACCCAGAAGTATGTTAAAAGAATAATATGCCGTGACCACAGGGTGGAAAGATGACTAAATATTCAGAACAGTTCTATGATTTATCATTTGTATAATACATCATAATACTAGACCAAAAGGAAAATATGATCCCAATGCTGCTAGAAAGTCTTCTGGCCATGCCCAACATCCTTTTCTGATTAGGAAAAAGAGAAGAAGAAAGGAGCTTAATAAATAGGGAATAAGAAGAAACTTCCAGAATGTGATAAAAAGAAAAGAAAAAAGAGACAGTTCAGGAAGAAGACTTGTTCTAAAAGAAATAAGCAAAACGTTAATAGCCTTCCTACGCATCAGAAAGTAGCCACTGGAAAAAACATAATAGCAATTCTGTTCACAACCATAAAAGGCTGGAAATAAATTAACAAAACTCTGCCAGACCCACAAGAAACCCAGGTGACTTTACTGAGAACTGTATATAGTTGAATACACAGAGATCAACTATTTTCTCTAGATAGTAAGGCCGACTTCTCCTAAATAATTATAAAAAGTCAGCATCATCACAGTAAAATTCACAAGATTTTTTTTTTTCCTTTTGGAAGGAAAAAGAAAAGATTTGCAAGATGGGCTTTGAGCTTCTCCACACAATTAAATACACAAGAACAGCCAGGAAAGCTTGGAATAGGAATAATGAGAACTTGTACAACAGATGTTAAAATGATTTAAAAAATTAACATTTCAGTAATGAAAGCCATTTGGTAGTAAAACCAAAATAGAAAGACTGATTACACCAGTATGCAAAGTCTGTGCAAATTTCACAAAGAAAGAGTAGATGCTAATCCCATGGCAGGACCTCAGGATAACCCCAAGCACAAGAAGCGGGTCAGCTGGACGTGGCTTAGTGGACACCCCTCCCAGCTCCCGGCTGATCCCAACCTTCCTGGGCAGCCCAGCCGCCATGTCTATCCAGTACTGTCCCATGCCTGGGGGCCACCTATGTGCCCTCCAGCTGTGTGGAGGGCAGTTGACACATCCGGTTCCCTCTCATTCCCAATAACAGTGTGTTTCAAAATAACCAGAGGAGAGGAATCTGTTTTACCAACATCAAGAAGTGGTAAAAGCCTGAGAAACTGGATATGCTAATTATCCTGATTGATCACTACACACCATGTACACATAGTGAAACATCACACTGTGCCCACAAACGTGCACAATTATCACGTGGGGATTGGGAAAAAAGAAGACGCCATCTTTTCTGAAACTTAAAGGCAACTGAACAGCAGTCAGGGAAAATGGTGAAGATGTCCTAGTTTCACTATTTTTGAAATGAAGTGACTTAATACGAGGGATAGGCAAGGGTGTGGGTGGATCTGAAGTGGGTTAGGTAAGATCTGAGAGGATGTGGCTGATAAGAGGAAATAAGTGTGATTATCCCAAGATGAGAGGGGAGGGGCCGGCAGGAAGCCAGCAGCCCCAGCAGGGAGTGGCACCAATAATGTCAACTCACTGGCTTTTAAGTGATAATTCAACTTAGTCCATAGTGTTGCTATCACAACCAAGATGGCGCCACGCACCTGTGTGGAGGCCCAGGAAATCTCTTTCACCTGCAGGAAATGCCTGGGTCTTTAAAAGAACCTTCTGCATCCACTGCCCACCTCTCCACCTCCTCCCAGCCTCACGCATCGCCCCTGCTTCTCCAGCCCCCACGCCTCTCTGGGCTCCGGGTACCAGGACCTCTGAGCACGGCTCCTCCACTTGGTCACTGCTGACACCAGCTCACTGCCAATATTCCGTCTCACGTCACGACTTCCTCCCCTGTAAACAGCTTTTCCATGATGATCAGATTACGTCACAACGTATCATAACGATATCTGTGATATCATATTATATAATATCATGTCATAAGGTCACATGTTGTTGAAGTAGCAGCAAGCCTTTAGTCTACACGGGGGATTATTTTCTTCCTCCTGCTTTTCTGCATGTTGATAATAAGCATATATTGTTCCTAAGATTTGTAAGTAATCATTCTCGGAAATAAGTCTAGACCCCATGGTTGATGGGTCCTGGCCAGAGCCGCAGTGGGTGAGTTCCCCTTCAGGACAGTGCTTCAAGGGCCACTCCAAGTTCACTTTGCGCCTCTGAGAAGCCACACAGGGCCTGGGACAGAGCATTTTAACGTAAAATAATCACAGATGTTTGCGACCATTTCCTTTGCCACTGAATACCGTCCCGAGAGCCCTGCAGCCTGCCTGTGTGACTCAAAGGTATGTGTACAGTGCCTTCATAAGGTGGCCTTTGGGCACGATGGAGTTTTTAAAGGAGAGTTTTGATGTGACACCAGTCGGGGGTCATGGTCAGGGACAGCTCATACAGTAAGCCCTGAGCAACATTAAAAGTGACCAGAAACAGTGCTCTGAGGACCTAGCCCAGGGACCACAATGGCCCCTCCAGCTGCTCTCAAGCCAGGGAGTAACACAGGAAAAGGCCCTGGGGTAAGCCAGGCTCATCCGGGCTCCCAGGAAGGGGTCCCCGGCTCTCACTCTGAAGCACCAGAGGGGCGAGAACCGCTAGGGCATGGCTGGGGGCTCACAGAAGGAGACGAGTCCTGCCAGACCCCTGGGGTTGGCCCAGATGTGAGCTGCAGATTGACCTCCTTACCCACCCCTGTCAGTTTGGGCTCTCGTCCCTTTGAACTCCAAATCCTACCATCCATGATCATGATGTAGATAATGGATTACAAACACGGCAAGGCCCTTGTAAACGGCTTTTGTGAACAATTTGCAAAACAGATTCTGAGGCCAACTGAGCTGGTGCAACTCACAGGTCACAGCCTCGTGTTTAATTTCTGCAGATATATTCACTTCCAGTTTTTGCTGCACTCTCCAGGGTAAGCTCAATGGAATCTGTTGTCAATGTAGAGCACCAAGCCCCCCTCCACCGCCCTCTTCCTCAGGTTTGGGACCCCCTCTTCTTCCCTTGCTTGTGATACATCGCTATCTGTCACCTGCCACGTCTCTGCCGGCTGGGACGGTGGGCCCCTTGGACACGTAGACATCATTTGGACACCGTGACACTGTCTGGCTGGCTGAGGGAGAAGCTTCTGGGTTCCTGAGTCCCTCCCTAGTCACGGTGGGAGGGAAAGGGTGGCACAGTCCCTCTGGGAGAACTTGGGACACCAGTGGCCACATGGCCTCCGTATCTCCTGCTCTGCTGCTCACCACGAGGCTCCTCAGCAGTGACACACCAGGAAGCAGCCTCGTGACCACTGGCTGATTAGTGAACAGGACGTGCAAAGGACACTGTCCTCCTCCTTCACCAACCCACGAGGTCCCAGGGCTGAGATCAAGGCGCAGTCTCCACCCTCGGAGCTTCCTGTGCAGAAGAAACGTGCTTCGTGGTCTAAGGACCCCCTCCACAAAGGAAAGAGGTCGTCAGGGAGGCTGAGCTCACGAAGGGAGAGAAAGGAGAGGACGGAGCCAGGAGTCCGGAAGCAGGACCTGCCTGCACAAAAGCATCGTGCCGAGCAGGTGGCCCTGCTTAGGGAGGAACAGGGGGACTTCCTGGGGGGCAGACCAGACAGCAGGGGGACCTGAGAGTGTGTTCCAGGGTCAAGTCACACAGCCCTGGGGAAGATGAGGAGACTGGAATTAAAATAAAATCCTTTGAGGGTTCTAAGCAGAGCAAGGGATGCACTGGACCATGGGAGACCAGAAGGCCACTCCATGTGATGTCCCCAGAGGCACATGTCCCACGTAGATGTGCCTGCCTCTGACAAACAAAGCAGGTGACCCTCCTGTGTAGTCTGTACTTCTCACAGCCTCAGACCTCTGTGTAGCAACTGACTGTCCTCGTTCTCTTCCTAAATTAAAAGGCAATATGTGATTATAACAAGTGAAATGTATAACTGAAGTTTTAAGATATTAGTGTTAGTGATTAGAAAATAAGAGTACACCCTAAAACTAGTCTGCAATTTGTTTTTTATATTAAAAATGCCATCCTTCAATAAACACAGATCTTACTTTATCTTTTTAAGGATTGTATAATATTCTATAGTACAGATAAAAGACGCTTTATTCAATCATTCCTCTACCGACAGGTATTAAAAATGACCCAGGAAACACCTTTGTATGCGCGTCTGTCAGATTCCCAGGTGTGAGAAGGTTTGATTAAAGCCTGTGTGTTTTTCCCTTTAGTAGCTCTGATCAGATTACTTTCCAAAGACTTGGTGGCTGTTTGTGCCCCAGCAGCAATGTCACTTCCTAGCCTCGTCTGTGACACCACAGGCTCCCTTCAACTTCCGCCCATCCGATGGTGCAAGACCAGCATCTGTCTTAATCTGAACTTTCCCTCCCAGCAGGTTGAGCTCCTTTTCACGTGCGTTTAGCTACCTGAATCTCCTCCTCTGAACGCACGGTCATTGTCTCTAGCAGTTTTTCTCTGGGATCATCTTTTTATAAATTCAGGAGTTCTTCCTTTATTAGGAATTAAAAGCCTTTGTTCACCATATGCATCAAAAACATTTCCTCAGTCTTTACCACTGCATTTCAGCTCTCTTTTATCTTAAAAAAAAATTTTGTTTTATGAAACTAACTGTGTTTACTTAGTTTGTCATTCATAGCTTCTGGGTTTCGGTTTTGACTGAAGGGTTCTGATCCATATCAAGCTGTATTAAATGATTTGTTAAATTTGTGTATCTTTTTGTGAACGTCTGAACTGGTATGGCTGAAATACCCTCTACCCTAAAGGACAAGTCCCCCCACTGGCACCACCACAGGGGACCCTGAAACCCTCTGGGAAGATGAAGTGTGAACGCACAACTGCGTTTTCTCGGTGTATGAAGGAGAACTGCCTAAGCCAATACAGATAAGATCAGGTCCTGGCAGGTCCCGCTCAGCCTCGTCAGTCATGCGTCCCAGAGAAGACGCTCTCCGGGCTCCACTCCCTGAACTCCCATTTAAACGGAACCGTTTAAAGCAGCAACTGAGCTCCTGGAAACGCTGAAATCTACACCAGCGAGTCCCATAGAGCACAAGCAACCGCCGAGCGGAGCAGAGCTGCCCTGGGGTCACCGTTGTGCCGGCATCCGGGCGCCTGGGGACACTGCTCATGGGTACTGAAACCCCGGCCTCCATTTGTCACAGGTGGCTGGAGGTGCTCACCACTGGTGTCAACTTAAGGCTCAGCTCCTAACGGTGCTTTTAGTCCCTTTGAGGCCCCAGCCCTGAAGACCCTGCTCTCAGCCCCTCCAGGGAGGCCCTTGGCTGCTGCACTCACGGCCCTCCCGGCCTGCCCGGCGTGGGGTGGACCCCCGTGAACACATAACGGGGCACATACCCGAACATGGCGACCAGCAGGTTGACGAGCAGGATGTTGATGGACAGCATGTAGATGCACACCAGGGGGATGGTGACCCACTCGGGGAAGCGGGGCAGGCTGTGCTCGTCCAGCTCCACGCACAGCGGCTTGGACTCGGTGCCGGTGAAGGTGCAGTGGGCGAAGTCGTAGTGGTACCTGAGGGGGTGGAACCAAAGGCCCAGTGAGGCCCCTCTAGAGGGCCCAGGGCCCTGGCACACCGGGGAACCAGGATGCGGTCACGGATATCCAAGCAAGGGACACACCTCAGAGTCACCTGTCCCTCCACTCCGAGCTTCCTGAGCTACCTCCCTGCTCCTTAGGGACTTCACTGAGGTCAAGATCAAGCAAGGGCACATGTCCCATGGCCTCCACGGGTCAGTGGGTACCCAGGCACAGAGCTTAGAGGTCCAGCCTGTGAGACACGCACAAGGGCTCTGAGGCCACAGACGGGGGCAGTCCACCCAGAGGGAAGGGTCTCTGAGCTGAGAGCAGAAGGCTGGGCAGGAGCCGGCCACGGGGGCGAACGGGAGGAGCAGGTGCCCAGGGCGTCCCAACAGAGCCAAGGCCTACGGCGTGGGCATCACTGAAGACATCATCCCTCCCAGAACGAGAGATCTAGATGCCCAGCGACCAGACCCCCTTTTTTTTCTTTTTTAAATTTTTACACTAAAACTGCGGGAAGCCATCAGACTGTTTTAAGCAGGGGACAACACATCAGACTCTCCTCATCTGGCTGCAGCGTAGATGGGGGGAGCCAGAGAGGGAGCTGGGAGGTTGGGAGGAGGGTGCAGGCAGACAGAATGGGATGCTTAGGGTGGGCTGGGGGCGGGGACGCAGCAGGATGTCAAAGCATCTCAGAGACAAAGTCCACACAGCCAGCTGAGGACGTGGATGTTGGGGTGGACTCAGAAGAGGATCAAGAATGACATCGAGGCTCTGGGGTGCACAGCTGAGCTCATGGTGGGGAGACTGAGACAGAAAGATGGAGTCGCCCCCAAAAGGGCACACAGCACACTAAAAGCCGAGATTGCTGCCCCACTGGCCACAGTGTATGCTCCCAAGTGGGACCAAAACACCAACACGGAGGACCCTCCCGAGGACAAACGCAATGGCTTATGGGAAACAGCAAGAACGGGGAGCAGACGGGATAAAAATGACGAAGAGGAGGAAGAACCGTGTTTCTAACATCCTGGAAGAGGCTCCAGCACAGGGCGCTGGAGAGACTGAAGAAGAGAGAGCCACAGGACACTGAGAGGTGCCACCAATCAGGGCAGGCGCTGGCTCCAGGAGGCCGTTGGCATCATCTATGGCAGGCAGACAGGAAAGGACGGCCGGGCTGATGTCAGCACCATAAAGATGCTTTGCACAGTTCCCTGCCAGCACCAGCACACGCCCTGCTCTGCTCGCCTGCGCTGGGTATGGGCGAATTAAGCCACGGGGCCACCACGGCTGCCTCCCCAAACCAGCTGGCACTGGGCTGATGTAAAAGTTTAGATTCCAGGTTCAGAGCAAATTTCTCCACGATGCTCTTTTTGAAACAAATAGGTGCCCCCGTTACCCTGTTGTAGGAAAGCACAGCTCGTGAGCGGGGTTCCTTCAGCCACCATGTTACTCTGAAATCATTCTTCAAAAGGTTTGAAAAGTGAAATGCTGGGGACAAGGGAGAATCCTGCTTAGGAGTAAAGACAAGGTTTGAGGATTGTTTCTTCAGTCCGTGGCTCCGGCCCCCGCTCAGTGAACACATGGAACTGTGGTCAGGGTTAGCCCTGGAGGCTGCCTTCTGCTGGCCCCCTCCCAGCCCCATCTCCACCTGAGCCATGTCGGCTTACCATCCACGTCGCTGGGCACCTGGCCGAACATGGCCAGGTAGGGCTCCTAGATGACGGAGCAGAAGATCCACCTCAGTGCTGCTCGTTTTGCCTCAGGATCCCTTGCCTGGCCACCATCCACACGGCAAAGAGGAACAGGAAGAAGAAGACATCCACCAGCTGCCAAGGAAGAACATCAGAACAGAGTCAGGAGCATGCCCACGGGCAGTGGGGCCCGCAGCCTGGCTGTTCTCAGTTAGCCCTGGTCCCAGGGCCCTGAAACTCTAGGTTACCTGTGCTCACTTGCTAATTTTTAAAAAATGGCTGGCATCACCTTTGGGTCTGGGGACAATGCTTTTCCAGAATTAAACCTGAAGGATGCATGTGTGTCCACCAGTCTCCAAACCAGCTTGGCACCTGCTGCTGAGTGACAGCCCAGCTCAAGAACATACAAAGACCTATGGGGAGGACCTCTCTGTGTCTAGACCTCACGTACTTGCATTCTTTAAACCCCTAAATTATTTCTGTAGGTTTCTTTTCCTTGGGAAACAAAAGCAGTTCTTATTAGACAAGAATGGACAATTTGATTTTTTTAAAGTTTTTGCACACACAGCATGACTTCATAGTGACTCCCTGCCTCAGATATGCTTTGAGCGAAAACCACAAGCTCAGCCTCGGTGTTGGAAAGGAACGTCCAGATGAGCTCATCCAGGCCCATCTCGCTGCAAGACAGACAGTGGAGGTCTGAGCCACATGGAGAATCGGCCTAGGGAGCCACCGCCATGTGTGATTTCCCCTCTGGTGCCATGTGAGCCTGGGGGGTCCTCCCTGCATGTGTCCCAGGGTCTGAGGTCAGGTTCCAATCCTCCCCTCCCTGCCCACGCTCTTAGCAAATTGTTCAGACTCCACTGGAAGCACACTGTAAAGTGTGCATCTGAACACGTGTGTTTATTTCCTACTCCCAGCCATCTCTCCTGAAAGTTCAACCTGGGGGACGCCCTTCATGAGGACACGTGGAAGAAAGCAACCATCACTGATTGAGAAATGCAACCATCACATTAGGGGAGAAAGCCTCCTGTCAATCATTAGTGGAACTGAATGGAGCAAGAGAACCGTGGCGAGAGGGACTCTTGACTCTTACCATCCTCTGCAACATTATGATCTTGGGTCCTAAATTTCTGCTGACAGTGAAAATGTGGATCAACCTTAGGGTGAATATAATGTAATCCAGGCAGAAAATGACCCAGCCGGAGTACAGCGAACTTTTATTAGAGGGGTGCAGCCTGTGGAGAGAAGGCGAACAGATGTGTGGGACGTGGACAAAGCATCGCAACGTCGAGTTTTTAAAGTAACCAGAGTCAGGGAGCAGCTGAGAGCCAGGAGCTGGGCATGTGGAACAGGACAGGAGCATCACCACTGCCCTCTGCCACGTGGGCACTGAAGAAGGCCCCAAGAGCTCTGGAGGCTCCTGGCTCCCTGTCCCTCATCCTCACGTCCTCCTGCCATCTTTGCTGGATCACAGGGAGGTGTCCAAGATGATGCAAACCCCACCTCAACCCCTGGACTTGGCTCTGCCAACTTCCCTCAAAAACTCACCGCGGTCTCCCTGACACTGATTAGCTAAGCCCTGCTACCAGAGGACACCCCTGTCAATTCTGAGATCCTCAACCCCAGCAGGAAGGATGAGGAAGAAATGGCGTGCTGGCCCCTTCGCCGTGGAGGGCAAGCACGCCACCTTCACAGGGGCAAAAGGGAGCAGGTGGGCTCCTCTGCAAAGCGGCGCCCTGTGTGCCTGTCCATGTCGCAGCCTCCCCTTTGGCCTGGAGGGACGTGGGCAACGGACCACGCCTGGGGCTTCCCAACCCTTCCTCAGGGAGGGCAGCTGGTGCTTTGCCCTCAGGGGCAGCGTTGGATTTGTCTGCTGACACACTCTGGCTCCAGGATTGAGGATTGTGCTGGTAGCTGAAGGACAGCTCCGTGGCCGGTTTTCAGGTTAAGGTCACACATGTCTTAGGTTACACACCCCAAATGAACCAGTAGTAGCCTAAGGTATCGGCATCCTCCTCACTCTTTACTCTCCTCGGTGTGGAGTTCCCTCTCCCCAAAGCCTAGAAGGCCAAAAGGAAAGATCACAGACCCCCTGGAGGGAAGAGAGGAAACGCTGACCAGGCTGACCAGGCTGCCCAAGCTGCCCAGGCTGACCAAGCTGACCGGGGCCTTTCCCAGTCAACTCCAAGCAACAGCCCCCATGGGCTCAGAGGGTCCAAGAGTTTTTCTCCACTTTGGTGCCCACAACGTCGAAAACTAGGGAAAGCAATTAGGATAACTCACGGAAACACAATCCCCGCTATGAAGTAGAACAGCCCCAGCGTGTCCATGACATTCCACAGGTCGGTAAAATAATTCACCCCGTTCATGTACCACTGCAGCCCAGGGGAAAAGAGAGGTGTCAGCAGCCTGGGACCACCGTGTGCTTCCCATCCTCCCCAGGTCCGCTCTGTGCCAAGAGAACCCTAACATGCCCTGCCACCCGGGGGACCCGAGGCTGGGCTGGGCGCCAGCGGCTCTGCTATTCATGTGTTGCTGGTCTGTCAGGAGGAAGGTCTCCTGGTCCTCCTTCAAGATGAAGCCGCAGAGGGCGAGCACCACCTGCCAGGGCACCTGGGAAGCACGGGGCCACCTTGCACGGTGAGTAGCACAGTCACACACCTCACAGTTACAGAGGGGCCATCCCTGCTGGGCTCGTTGTCTGCTTCTGTATCCACGTAAGATTTGTCTGGCACATGACAGTAAAAGGCCTTAACTAAAGGATATCCAGGAGGAGACGCCTCTCTAGCCACTGTAGACTGGAGTTGGGGAGTCCCAGGGGCGTCCTCTAACTTGTCATCTGTCCTCCTACTCCAAGTATGTTTCCTGAGGGCCCACAGGATTTCAAACCCTGGGCCAGCCTCCTGGGACACAGAGAGATCAGTGGGTGCAATACCAATCCTCAAGGAGTCCACTGTTCCATGGAAAGACAGGTGTAAACCATGTTAAAACCAAATGTGAAGAGGATGGGAGAGAAGGCAGAAGTTCACCGGGGAGTAAGCTCAGATAAGGGCCACCATATTCCCTGTGCACACCAAGAAAGCCATGGCAAAGAGGGCCCGGAAGGGCGAGGCCCACTCATCTCTCCATCCGAGATGGCCAGTACTCGGGTCCTGCTTCCTACCCTGACCCAGACACCGAGGCCTGGAGGCTAAGGTGCCGCCCTGAGCAAGGCCTCCCTGTTCTCAATCTCCAGGCCCCTCAAGCTCCCACCGGGAGGAGTCAAGACGCACAGCCCACTTCCCAGGCACCTCCTTCCCCACGAGTGAGTGGAAAGAGCAGCTGAGTGGGCAACAGAGGAGGCTGCTGGGAACCAGTACCCGTGGGAGGCCACGGCTGGAGCAGCCCTGGATGGACCGCGTGCTGGGAACTGACCGCTGGGGAGGTGGCAGGGGTGTCCACCTGGCTGGGCAGCATGATTCCAACTGACATTTGCTTTTCCTGTGCCTAGTGAGACGAGGGTCTGCCCTGGCACTGGTCTGCCCCTGCCCTCCGGGACCCAGGCAGATACCAGCAGCCTACACAGCCTACACGACCTTGCCCAGGTCACCCTGGCCTTCATGCAGACACCTTAGGCCAGTTCCAGGGCTCCAGGAACCAGTGCTGGGAGAAAGCTCTTTTTATTTCTTCTTCTTCATCATCATCATCATCATCATCATCATCATCAATGAGAGGAGGCCTCTTCTCTGAGCGTAAGGGCAGAGGCAGACTGAATTTGTAAACTACCAGCACCATGTTGCAGGTTCTCTCAGGATCTGGGGACACGGTGGGCCTCGAGATTGAATGGTACTCTCTGTGAAGGTGCAGGCTACTTGCCCCATCTTAAGCAAACACTCATGGTGCCTGCTTAGCAGAGCCCAGGTGATTTAGCAACTGTGTCGTGCTATTGACTGCCCTGGTTAAAAACCCCAAGTCAGCACATCAGTATCTGCCTCCAGGCCGAGGTCACCTGGAGACGCTACAGAGCAAGGCTCTTTGACTCCCAGACACAATTTAAATCAGGTGGCCTCTATTTCGGGGTTGTTTTCCTCTCACAAATGTGAATCAGTTTAATGAAGACCACACCCGGCCAGCAGAGCCACTTCCTGGGGGAAAACTAATCCCTTAGGAGTCCAAAGGCACCGGCTGCAGACAAGAAGGAAAACAGCGACCCCAAGTGGCAGGTTCTTTAACAACAAGCCCCTCACAGCTACAGTCTGAGGACTCCCTGGATCCAAGGCCAAGCAGCCACTGCGGGCAGGACCACTGAGTTAACACAGGTCAGTGTTGGACCAGGAACACTGACTGGACACCCTCGGTACCACCTACCAAGCACCCCCATTCTGGACGCAGAGGGTAGGGGCTCTCCGGCCTTGCAGGCCTCCCTTCCTCCAGCAGCCCCAGGGAAGACTCTAGCCCACTTTCCCTTCTGATGTTCCTACCCACCTGCCCTCTGTCCACTCACACTCCATGTCCCTGCCCTGAGCCCTCCTTGCTCCCAGCCTAACCTTTCCCAGGCCTTCTCCAAGCAGGATAGCTGCCTGGGTCTCCCCACACAGGCCAAACAGGTGACTTAGTGGCTAAATGCGCACATGATGCTTGTATGGAGATGTCTGTGATGGCAGCAGTTCCCCTGGGCCAACCTGTCCTATGGTGCTGGCCCCCACTCAGCTCTCCTCAAGAGCTCCTGGAAGTGACCCACCAGTCACCCTAAGGGGAAAGCTCCAAGGGCCAAAGGTATTTGTCTGGTTCATTCTGTATCTTCAGGGTCTCGGGCAGGGCCTGGCACGCAGTAGGTGCTCACTGAATACTTGGTGAAAGACAGAACACATGGAAAGGGACTGGGCTTCCAGAGTTAGGCCCATCTCCCTGCGGTCCCAGCCAGGCCGGGCTCTTCCTTCCATGGCAAACAGAAACACGCCCTTTTCTCAGCTTCATGGTTCCTGTAGATGCCTAAGGACCCGCCTGGCAGCTTCTGTGTCCTAATGGGACGGGAGCAGGGTCAGGGATGAGACTGGCGGGGCAACGTGTGAGAAGATGAGGGTGGCGGAAGCAGGAGAGCATTTCTTACTGTTTATCAACATTCCAAGATGAGGCACCAAGGTCCCCTCGGCTTGGAAGGCTGCCCTGAGCACCTTGATGCCAGGGAGCACCTCCAGGTACCTTGCTCCCTCCCCGTCCTCACTTTCCACTTCCCTTTGCTGCTGCCACACAGTAAGTCAGAGTAGAACTAGGTACAAGGCTGGCCGCTGCAGAGCGAATGGACCGTGTGATGGGCTGAATCATGTACCCCAAATGGAAGTCCCACCCTCTGCACCTCGGAGCAGGACCTCGTCTGGACAGGTCACGGTGATGTGACTGAGTGAGTCAGGAGGAAGTCGAGTGAAGCAGAACGGTCCCCACCCAAAGTGACCGTTGTCCTCCGGAAATGGGGAAATCAGAACACAGACAGGCTCCCAGGGAAGACACCACATGGATGTGACACAGGGTCACAGTGTTGCTTCAACAGGCCCAGGGACAGCAATGATGGCCCAAAACTACAGAAGCCGGGGAAAGGAGCCAGCCCCGCCCACACCTGACCTCAGACTCCAGGCTCCAGAACTGTGAGCAATGAGCCCGTGTCACTGAAGCCACCAAGCCATGGTGTTTTGTCACCACAGCCTTACAAACCATCACAAAGCATGACCTGGACAGGGCTGTGGCCTCAGGAGGCAGAGCATGGGGCTCCCATGGGGCTGTCGTAAAATCGGGAAAACGCTCTGCACCCCTGCAGGACCTGGGAGAGCTGCAGGAGACAGCCCGCCCGGCAATCGGCCCCGTCCAGCACTGATGGTCACTCAGCCCTTCCTCTTCACCTCCACCCAAACCTCCCACCTCAGGGAACAGGAAGACAGGAGCAGGGCACTGGCCCAGGACCTCCCACTCCTCCCACCTGGCAGACATAATGGATCAAGATGCTCCCTGCTGAGAAGACACCCTCAGACTCTTCCCACCCCAGGGGTCCTGGAAACCACACACCCACACAGGGAAAGGCTGTCAGGGCCCTGTGACGAACAGGACAGCATCTTCTATCACTGGGCCTACTACTCCCCAAACTGCAAGCACCCCGTATGTTCTAAGGGCCCGGCACACACTGCGGAGCCCACACATTTTGAGGCTTGGGCTCAGAAGGGACCACAGCAGTGGCGGCAACAGCAGTTCCTAACAAGCTGTGAGCCCCAATCTGAAGGGTTTCTCAGACGGCTTTTCCTACAGATTCAGGGACAGCCCCACTCTTCACCATCAAATGATTTCTTTGAGAATTACTAACTAAGCACAGGTGAGGCCAGGGCTCAAGTTTTGGATTCAACAGTGGAGAGGGGAAGCCCAAAACAGCAGATGCCCAGAAACCAAGAAAAACCCAATCATCATTTCACACCGACTCCCTGAATCCCACAGGGAACCCCGCTTTTGTTCTGACACAGGGCATCACGATGCCCTTAGCTGCTGGAAAGTCCCCCCAGATGCCCTGCCACCTGCTACACTGACCCTCTCAGGGCGACAGTCACGGTAGGAACACGGATGACTCCTGATAATGGCAGGGGCTGCAGACCAAGGTCTCTGTCCCTTGAACACCACCCACCCCTGACTGACCCATCATCATCGATTAGCTGCAGGCAGAGGGCAGAACATGGGGCTGGCAGATCTCCCCAGGTCGCCAGCAGTTTGCGAATGCACCCCAGGTTCACGGGCAACCAGCCAGCAGGGACACTGACGTCCTGACTTCGAGCCCCAGCTCCCCAGTGGCTCCCCCTCTGCTGGGCACTAGGAGGACGTGGCCCGCGCCCCCGAGCCCTCCTACCTGCCTCACTTCATCACAGAATAGGACGAAGGCCAGCGCGTACAGGACCAGCTCAGGGGTGTGCCGCACCTCGTGGAAGTCCATGAGCAGCACGTAGGCAAAGAGCAGGAGGAAGGCGATGTTCGAGAAGACCACGTTCCAGGAGAAGACCACGAACGGGGAGGTGAAGAAGGCCACGTAGTGCCACAGGAGCCGCTTGTGCTTGTCCACGGGCTTCTTCCTGAAGGAGAGGCCAGATGTCATGGTCCAGGCACGCGGTGGAGTGGTCGGGTCCAGCCCTCACGACACACACACATCCAGGAAGGGAACACACAGGGCTCCAGGACTGAGCCCGCCAGACAACTCCGCCTAGATAACTGACCCCACCACCCGCCCTCTGAAGCCAGACCCAGGAAAAGCCTCCCTGCAGTGAACCATCCCTTATCCAAGAGCGTGCAGGTGTGGACGTGCATACACACTTCACACTTGCACACGTGCACACACACACACACACACACACGGGGGTGCCCCAGCTCCTACCTGAACGACACGAAGCCACAGCCCACCAAGGGAATGAGAAACAGACACAGAATGATCTTCCAATTCTTGGTGTCACGGGAGATCTCTCCATACCATTGCTTGGAAAGAAAATTCTACAAGGACACAAGACAACACAGATTTGATTCACGCAGGTGACCTCTCTCCCAGCCCCCACGCCTCCCCAAAACAGATCTAAGTTAGTATTCTTATAAGCTGCCTGGGCTCGTGAGGGCTGTGAGAGAACAACTTAAAATCCTGTTTGATTTTAGGTTTTCTTCTAAGCTGGGTATGTGAGCTTTCAAACAGCCACGTGAGTGCAAGTTCAATACACCGATGGATCTTTGACCAGCTGATTCTCACTATGTAAGTCCACACCAGTATCCTTCTGACTCTCTTCTCTAATGATCACAAATTCGGGGGCATGGCCAACCCTGTCTGTAGGCCCCAGGGATCCCTTTCCAGACACAGGCAGGTGTCAGTCTTGCAGGAAAACTAAAAGGAAATCAGGAAGGACGAGACCAAGGTCAATGACAATTCAAGCTAAAATGCTCCCAAAACTTTGCCCAGACTGTAGGGCAGGGCTGTTTCTCCAAGGTGGAAATTAGAAAGAGCTGGGGTAGGAGAGAGGGTGAACCTGACCACAGCCAAGGGACCCACAGCTCTCAGAAAAGAGCCCGACAGTGGGAGGAGCTTGTGGGGGATGCGGTTAATTTTCAATATTTTTAAAGCTGCTAATAGCATCTGATGTCAAGGCCTATTTCTGGGCACCTAGTTCTGTGGCTGGTGTTTACCTGCACCCCAGGTTGGGCGATGAAATGCTGGTCTGTGGCCTCCACCGCCAGCTCCAAACAGTTGCTTCCGCCCCAAGCTTCGCAGGAGTAGACCAGCAGCTGCTCTGCCAAGTCCTCGTCACTGCTGTAGCACTCTGTGAAGAGCTCTGCACCATCACCAGAGACGGAAGCCAGAATCAGGGCTGGCACCTCGGGAAGCAGCTTGCCCCCAGCCGACCCCCAATCCAAGGACAGCATGGACACGAGAATCTCATAAAAGGCACAGAGAAGCCATCACAACACAGTCATTACCCAGCACAGAGCTTTTTAAGACGCACCACACCCTGCAGGGCCAGTGTGATAGTGGGTGTCAGTCAGAGCTCAGGGGATCAGACACAGGAGCCTCCCTCATTGGTGGGCTTTGGTCTCGGTCCAGGCAGAAGGATAGGAGACCCTCTGCCTCCCCTTAGCTAGCACAGACTCTCCATCCCCTGGGCTTCTGTGCTTTCTTGGTAAGATTTCTTCACAGATAAGTCACAGCATATAAACCATAGAAGGTGGAAGAAACATCGACTTGGAGCATTCAGGTGTGCTCAGTGACAGAGACCACTGTACAGAACCTCAGAGGAAATGTTTTAAAGTAAAAATAGAAACCATGGCCACCTGAGGTCACCTGGAAATTAATGTATTGAAAGAAATGGCTGCACACCTCTTTTCCAACACCAAGAAGCTGAACACATTGTTACGTTAGATTAGACAGTAGACAAAGGTGTCATGCAGATGTC
Organism: Urocitellus parryii; assembly: GCF_045843805.1. Classification (NCBI taxonomy): domain Eukaryota; kingdom Metazoa; phylum Chordata; class Mammalia; order Rodentia; family Sciuridae; genus Urocitellus; species Urocitellus parryii. The sequence goes on along the minus strand of NC_135531.1, from coordinate 133,940,561 downwards.
ACCCTGCAAACTTAAAGCTGCAGAGGAACAAGGGAGACACTGAGCAGACCCAGAGCTCTCTGCTGTTGGATAACAGTTGCTCCCAACTCTCCCATTCGCACGTGGTCCTGTCCTCTGCAAAAAGGGCACTGACCAGCTTTAATTAAGGATTCGATAGCAAAGAGCAGCCAGATGACCAGTCCCGAGGCATCCAGGAGAGGACGGCTCAGGAATGCCTGCTATCCCAGGCCGTGGCTGATCCCCCCCAGCCCTTCTGGAGCTCCAAGGCTCCTACCTTCAGGGACCTACTCGCCAGCCATCACTGGAGTCGCCCTATGGGACACTGAGGCCTAGAAACCCAATTGCTGCCTTTGCCATTAAAACCAAATCTGCATCAGACCCAGGGACCTGAAGTCTTCTGAGAGCATTTATGTATACACGAAATGCAGACTCACTTGTTCACAGTGTCTTAACTATGTCCAAAAACACCCTGAAACCTCCTGAGGTGTTGAGCTACTTAGGCCTGAGCCAGGTAGCTCTGCAATGACAGTACTCAAGATTTTCACATTCACTCTGGGAAAAGTCCCAAGCGCCTGGAGCAGGAAGCCTGTACACAGCGTGGGGGTCTGCATGGGTCTGCAGCCTTCCGTGAGGCCAGCAGGGGGAGCCCAGACACTCCAGTCTGAGCCTTGGTCCACCTGCAACTCCCCTGGAGTCCCTCTGCTGTGACTTACCCACTGCGTGGGTCTTGTACTCATTTGCCAGCTCCTCTGATTCTCCAGCGGCATGGATGTCATTCTTCACTTTGGCCAGAGTCTTCAGAAGCTTGCTGGCTCCCAGAGCTGCCAGAGTACAGCCCCTGGTCTTTTCAAGGGGTGGAGAAACTTAGGTTAACTCAGAATCCCTTGAAGCGGTTGAGTGGACACTAATGGTGAACAAGGATGAACTCAGAGCATGAGCAGGAAGGGGCAAAGTCCCAACTATGTGTAACATTTCAAAGTAGAATTTGTAATGAGCACAAGAGTCTTGGACCTGAATATGTTCAGTCCTAAACAGGGCGACCTCGAGCCTGAAGCTACTCAGATGAAGAAGCAGCGCAGGAAAAGAAAAACATCAAGATAAATGCCCCGAGAAATTGCCAGTAAGAGGGGATGGAAGCCAGTCCTCTATTACAGCTTTGTCAGCTGCACAAAGAGCTCCCAGATGGGGACAAGTGGGTAAGGACATAAAGGACCTGAATTATGTAACCAGAGGCCATATGTGTGAATTCAGCACTCCACACCCAACCTGATGCTCTCAAAGTGGAGAAGCTAGTGTTACGTGCTAAATCACACATAAAGTTTTCAATAATTTTTCCAAAGCAGACTTTTTACAAGCCCTATTTCCTGTCCATAAGGCAATAAAGCCAAAAATTAACTTTTTAAACTAAATTTCAATTCCTCACCAACTGAGGAAATATTCACACACCCACACATACTGAGAATCAGGTGCCCACTAGGTGCCCCGCAAGGCAAGCCCACTCTCCAGGGACCACCCTCCTGAACACACCTCCATCAACATGCAGCACAGCCATGACCACCTGGCATCTGCAGTGTGGGAGCAGTGACAGAGAATGGGAGAGCAGTGTCTGAGACTGGGGTCTCTGATGACTTAATGACTGTCGCATGCTTGGTGCCTGGGAAAGTTTCTGTGCAAAAGGGCAGCATGTCTAGTTGCTATGGTGACACCCTCCATAAGAAGGCTCTGTGCTAGAGTCTTATCAGCCTCAACCTTGCTCTCAGGCACACAGCTCCTGGGAATAGAGGAACTCTCTTGCTACACAGCCACAATGTGTCACCAAGTTCCTGAACCTGCCTGCCTAACGTAACTTTAAAAATGGACTTTCTTTTTAAAAAAATATTTATTTTTTAGTTGTAAATGGACACAATATCTTTATTTTATTTTAAGTGGTGCTGAGGATCGAACCCAGGGCCTCACACGTGCTAGGCGAGCCCTCTACCACTGAGCCACAACCCCAGCCCCTGAACAATGGACTTTCTTGAGAGCTGCACAAAGCTCCTAACATTGCACATTGTAACTGTAGAATATAACAGCAGAATAAGCTTCATAATATTGCTAACTCTGTACCTTTCATGAATACAGAGAATAATGCTTGTACAGTCTTTAATCTGATAATGAGGCACATATAAATAAAGATGGCTGGTGTAATTATTAGACCTGCTTCTCCATCAGAGAGTAGAGCTCCACCTGATCCCAGCCATTATCTTCAAAATCTGAGTCCGTAAAGTGAGTTTTTATTTTCCTAATCCCCATCGTCTCTCACCGGAATCTGCTAATTTGGCCTCACTAGTCGCAGAACGGTGGCCACTTTTTTTTTTTTTTTTTTTGGTGATGTTTTAGAGTACACATGAGATTTGAGGTCAGAATTGTTACAACCAAACATGCCTTTGGTGTGAACTCAAGCTGAACATTTACCTGTTCCCAAATGACTTTGGAGAGCTCCTTCTTGTTCTGCAGAATGGCCCAGATGAAGAGAGCTTGCAGGGGGTGCCGGGTAATAAAAGACACATCCTGGGAGGGGCCAGAGCATAGGGTCAGCTGTGCAGAGGCAAATCACTTCAGGTACCCAGGAAAAGGGGGTCAGGAAGCCCAGGGGACCGCCCTGTGCTGGAGGCTCTGTGGCTGGGCCATTGGAACAGCAGAGTGACGCAATTTCCATCTCTGCCACCCTCCAGGGGGTGTAATTTGATGTGAAATCTTTCATCTATCATAAAATATAAAGTACAACTAGAAGAAAAGGTATCAAGAGTGAAAAAAAAAGTGCTAAGAGCAATTTAAAAACTAAAAGACCTCTGACAAGCCAGAGAGAAATCAATTCCTTCTCATCATATAACTCTGTTTCTCATCTAGGGGGAAAAAATGTTCAGATTAAATTCTAACTTTCCTGTGGTTAAAGTTCAACTATCAGAACATAAAATGTGCTTCTTTCTTTGGATTCTTATTCAAAGATTCGACTCCTAATACATCAATTAGAATCCCAGCTGGTCTTCAAGATTCAAGACCTGTCCTGATAGGAAACAGGTTATATTCAAGACCTGTCCTGATAGAAAACATGTATATATTCCCTTTCAACTTCTTTTCATGTTTCACCAAAGTCTTAAATGCATAATGTGTAGTTAGGGGTTGTGTTGCAAAAAAAAAAAAAAAAAAAATTCACATAAACAGTGTCCAAAAGAAGCTCTCTGAACACTTCGACTTCCTGAGAACACCTAGCTTCTTCAGATTTTTAACTCACACACACTTAAAAGTCCCAGAATTCCAAAAGGTAATGACCTTGTTTGGGTTTCCCGAGAAGCAATCCCGAGATAAGAATTTGAGGTAAGTAGGTTGTTTGGGAAATGATCCCAAAGAAACCAGTGGGAAAGTGAGGAAATGAGACATGAAAAGAGAGACATCGACAAAAAGTGTGGAATCAAGCATGCTGCCATGGTGGGCACTGGAGATCCGCTCCCCTGGACAGCTCTAGAAGTTCAGGCAGAACACTGCCCCAGGCATGACCGGCCCGTCACTGGGCTCTGATCAGCACAAGCGTCTAGCCACAGTCACTGGTGCTGGTCAGGGGAACCCGGTCTGCCACTCAGTCACACCCCATCCCTCTCAGTTCTTATCTTTGGTAAGTGTAGTACTTTGAAGTCAATGATGCTCTGAAAATTACCTACACAGTTTTAGCAAATCCTTTTATTGTGTGTGTGTGTTTGAGAGAGAGAGAGAGAGAGAGAGAGAGAGAGAGAGAGAGAGAGAAGACCACATGGAAGAAGTCCTTAAAAATAAACTCTTAAGCCAGGCATGACAAGGGCAGGGCATGTGACACACACTCCTGTAAACCCAACATCTTGGGAGGCTGAAGCAGGAGGATCCCAAATTTGATCAGCCTCAGCAATTTAGCAAGGCCCTCAGCAATTTAGTGAGATTAAATTTATTTTTTATTTCTCAAAATAAAAAATAAAAAGGACTAGGATGTGGCTCAGAGGTTAAATGCCTCTTGGTTCAATCCCTGGTGTGAGAGAGAGAAAGATAGAGAAATGAACTCTTAAAAATGTACACACACACACACACACACACACACACTAAGGATTAAACCCAGGGCACTTAACCACTGAACCACATCTTCAGCCTGTTTTATTTTTTGTTTTGAGAAAGGGTTTCACTAAGTTGCTTAGGGACTTGCTAAGTTGTTGAGGCTGGCTTTGAACTTGTGATCCTCCTGTCTCAGCCTCCCAAGCTGCTGGGATTACAGGCTATGCCACTATGCTAGGCAAGAATACATTTTAACAGTTAAGGTTGTACTTTCATTGTTAAGAATATGTTCTCTGTTAAGGATATATTTTAATTTGATCTTGCAATGTCTTTTGAAGACTTTGCTGTAGGTAAACGAGGCCCTCTGGAGAGATACCCAGATAAATAAAGCAATCTGCACCCTTGAAGGAGAATGCTTTTAGTAAGATGAAGAGACTTGTAAAAACACAACAAAACAATGGACTTGAAAAGTGCCAGTGAGGATGCTCCCATAAGGGCCAGTTAGGCGACACTGGTGATAGGGCTCAGCCTGTCCCAGGATGGTGGCCAACATTCTTTGCTTATTCATAACAAACCATTAGGGGCAGCCAGACTCTAATTTACTTAAAATCATTTTGAAAATTATCATGAAATTAACATTATATAAAAATTAGAGGAAATTAACTTTTTTTTTTTACCTGAAAGAGAAATTGACAATTTGATCCAAACTTCAGAAACAAACCCAGAGAATGAATGAGCCTTTCCGAAGAAAGTCATATGGCATTGCTATAAAAATGAGTGTAATGTGAATAATACTAAAAAGCTTCCTGCCCATAAATCAGTGGTCTGCCCTGACTAGTTACACTTCCAGTGTCTGAGATGGAGGAGGATCTTGTGACTCAGGCCATGCCTATGTGCCACCGCATACCAGCCCACCCAACCTGCCTGAGGATTTCTTAGCTCTGGATGTGGATGTTTCTGAGCAGAGGAGTGCCAAGGTATGGCAGGGCCAGGTATATCTCTCCTTGAACCCTGAATCATTTATCAGGCCTCCATGGAAACTGCCGCAGTCTGGCTGGGCACAATTCAGGAGCCATTTGTCAAAAGAAACGAACTTTATTTTTAGAACCACACAGGCCAAACAAAACAGCTCCTCAGGAAAAACCCTCAGAGCCCAACTGCCACCACCGGCTTCCCACAAGCCTCTCCCTCAACCACAAGCCTCACCACCTCCCACAATCCCCCTGCTCTTGAGGCTGATTGGCTGGGTCGCGTAGGCAGAGCCAAAAAAAGTCCCCCAATGAGCAGCTCCGTGGTCTGAAAGGGCAGGGAAACAGCCTAATGAGCATCACCACAGAGGAGCCAATCAGCTAGGTGTTGCTGGGGCCACTGTGAGCCAATCATCAGCTGGCAGTCTGAAAGGGCAGGGAAACAGCTCAATGAGCATCTCCAATGAGCATCACTACAGAGGAGCCAATCAGCTAGATGTTGCTGGGACCGCTGTGAGCCAATCATCAGCCGAAGCTGGAAGTTTGACGGCAGCTGGAAGTTTGCTGGGGCCCCTTCGGCTGTGGCTCTCAACATCTCCCCCTCTCTGTTTAAACAACCAGCATGTGGCTTAAGGACAATGCCTGCCTTAGATTGTCCAATAGTACATATGGTCCTTATGTACATTTTTTGGACACATATGCCTTTCTGCAGCACTAAGCCCTGATGAATCCAAATTTATAAAGTTTAGAGTAAAAAGGGTTATTTTAAGTTTATCTTTGGGGAATATATACCCCTTCCCAATTCCTTCTTTTTGCTTTAATAAGTACATTTTAATAGTTTGATGAGCTCTTTCAACTATGCCTTGTCCCTGTGGATTGTATGGGATTCCTGTTATATGAGTAATGCCAAATGTTGAGCAAAATTGTTTAAAAGAGGTAGGAGTATAACCAGGGGCATTATCTGTTTTTAACTGTTTTGGAACGCCCAAAATGGCAAAATTTTGTAAACAATGAGCTATAACATCTTTAGTTTTTTTCTCCAGCATGAAGGGAGCCCATCAAAAATCCAGAAGAAGTATCAACTGTAACATGCAAATATTTTAATTTTCCAAATTCTGGCAAGTGTGTGACGTCCATCTGCCAAATATGGTTAGGTATCAATCCTCTAGGATTGACTCCAAGATTAACTTGTGGTAAAAAGGTCACACAATTTTGACATTGTTTTATTATTTGTCTAGCTTGTTCCTTAGTTATTTTAAAACACTTTTGTAAAGTATTAGCATTGACATGGAACCTTTTATGAAAATTTATAGCTTCTTCTAGTGTAGAGAAAATATGTATGTCATGTGTAGTTTTATCTGCTAAATCATTGCCCAAACTAAGGGCTCCAGGCAACACTGTATGTGCCCTGATATGTCCTATAAAGAGTGGATCTTTTCTGTCCAGATTAGACTTTGTATAGTGGAAAGCAAAGAGAAAACAGTAGAGGAAGGGGAAATCCTACCAGCATCTTCAAGGGATACTATAGCATTAACTATATACTGACTATCGGAAAATAAATTAAATACAGAATCTTTAAACATCACAAAAGCTTGTAATACTGCATTAAGCTCTACCTTTTAAGCTGATTGTTTGGGTACTAAAAATGTAAAAGTTTGATCAGGTGTAACTATTGCTGCTGTACCATTATTTGACCCATCAGTGAATATATTCGGAGCATTCATGATAGGTGTTTTTCTTGTCATTTTTGGAAAAATTACAGGATGCAATGACCAAAAAGACAATAAAGGATTAGATGGTAAGTGGTTATCAAATGAAACATTAGATTTACACATGATTATTGCCCAAGTATTTAACTCATTAGCTAACTCATCAATTTGATTCATAGTATATGGAGTAATAATTTTATTGGGAGAAATTCCAAACACTCCCTTTGCTGCTTTTATTCCTTTGAGTATTAATTGTCCTACAGCCTCAGGATACCTAGTAAGAATAGTGTTAGGAGAATAAGATAAATGTATCCATAATAATGGACCTTCTTGCCAAAATACTCCTGTAGGAATATTTTTTGTTGGTAGTACAATAAATAATAAAGGCAAACTTTTATATCAATTCTATCCAAATGCATATTTTCCATATATGTTTCAATGATTTTTAATGCCTTTCTTGCTTTAGGCATTAACATTCGGGGTGAATTTGGATCTGATGGACCTTTTAGGATATCAAATAAAGGTCCCAACTCTCCTGTTGGTATACCTAGATAAGGCCTTATCCAATTTATGTCTCCTAATAACTTTTGAAAGTCATTAAGTGATTTGAGTTGATCTACTCGTATTTGAATTTTTGGTGGACGGACCATGGTTGAGGATAATAGAACTCCTAAATAATTAAATGGAAAATTTAATTGTACTTTATCTATTGCTATCTCTAGATTATAATTTTTAATAAGTTTGTAAGTGTGGCATAACATTCTAGCAATGTGTTTTTATCTTTGTGTGCTAATAATACATCATCCATATAGTGAAATATTTGTAGTTCAGGATTTTGATTTCTAAGTGGCTGGATTACTTTGTTAACATAAATTTGACACATAGTTGGGCTGTTAGCCATCCCTTGAGGGAGTACTTTCCATTCATATCTCTGATCAGGACCTTCATGATTCAGTGCAGGGATAGGAAATGCAAAACGTGGACTATCCTCAGGATGAATTGGAATTGAAAAAAAAAACAATCTTTAATATTTATAACTAAAACATACCAGGTTTTTGGAAAAGCAGACAATTGAGGAATCCCCGATTGAGCAGGTCCCATAATAACCATTTCATTATTAATGGCTCTTAAATCTTGCAGTAATCTCCATTTACAAGAGTTCTTTTTGATGACAAAAATGGGAGTATTATGGGGAGATACAGAAGGTTGTATATGTCCTTCTGCTAATTGTTGTTTGACCAGGTCATGGGCTGCTTGTATCTTTTCTTTAGTCAGGGGCCACTGAGGAACCCACTGGTCTTTCTGATTTCCAAGTAATTTTTATTGTCTCAGTGGCCCTTTCTGAAAATCCAACCCATGTCTGTCTGTTCCTTGATCTATTTGTATTGGTGCTGCTATACCTTGTTCTTGTTTTTCTAATCTTTTTCCTTTCCTAAAATCTTGTCTAGCTATAATAGTGGGTGCATTTTGATTGATATTATTTGTTAATGTCAAACCTAATTGATCTAGGACATCTCGTCCCCAAAAATGTACGGGAAGATGATCCAATACATATGGCTGTATAGTTCCCTCACATCCTTCAGGATCCTTCCAATCTAATACCATTGCACTTCTATGGGGATTAGTCCCCACTCCTTGGCCTCGATGCGTTTGAGTGGCTTGTTGTAATGGCCAATGTTTTGGCCATTCTTGACAAGAAACTACATTTGTAAGGGTCATGGAAGCTTCTGTAGAATAGATCAGACCATATGACAAATGAGGATGGAAATGTCCAAGCAGGAAGAGGAGGCCAAGGAATAAAGAGAGTCAGAGAAACTCTTGCAGACAGCATGCAGGGGGTCATTGCCTCAGAAGTCTTGCAAATAAAAACAAACAAATGAATGATCCATGATTTAATTAGGAGTAATCTGAAAGGATTTTCGATTTCCTTGGAGGAGCAATGAAGGCACAATACCTGTCTAATCAGAGACTATACACCGGCCTACTTTGGTAACTTCCCTATATCCATATCCTTAACTTAATCACATCTGAAAGTTCCTTTCACCGTGAAGGGCAGTGTCTTTCACAAGCCCCTGGGATACAAACTTTTATATTTAGGAGATGGTGTGAACACAGATGGGCACTGTGTTCCTGGAATCCTTGGGGGCAGTTTTATAACCTTGGCCCACAGCATCCCTTGGTCATCATCATGAAGGCATAACCACATGTGAGGGTCTCAAGTTGCTGATTGCTCAAGCATTAAGCACATAGAGAAGGTCTACACCAACTCCATCACAACAGGGAGACAAGTGGTCATGACCTGGCGTTTCTAGACCACAGCTTCCCATTCTGGTGTCTGTGACTCCACAATAGTCCCTGGACTGTGTAGGACTGATCTCCCCTTTCCTCTTCCCAGAACCTTGTCTGAAGAAGCTGAAGAGCCTCTTCTCCTTGTGGGGTGGAGATGCTCTGGGTTCCTCCCCTCTCACCTGCCCCTCTAAGCCCTGACCCTTCTCATTACCATTCTGTCAGGCCAGGGTAGGAGTTCTCAGGAAGGGGACATTCTAGGGGGAGGCTTTGTTGGTAGCACCTTGCATCTGGTCACTGTGGGCCAGGATTCTGGGCATGATTTTCTTGTAGACTGGGGTCTATTCTTTGCAAACCGAATTTAATAGTTCCCCTAGTAAAAATCAGTCTAATGCAAATGGTGTTAAAGAAATGAATATTAGGCATTTTCTAAGCAGGGCTCACCTAGTGAAATGAGTTTCTAAGTCTTTGTTTGAGCCGCTTCTCAGATCTTTTAACCTTGCTCCTTGATAGTTATAACTTAGAGCAGAGCCAGCCATTATACCCATCTGAAGGCAGCTGGGAATGTGAGGGGTGGAGCTTGGGGGGAGCTTGCTGGTGGGGAAATGGCCTCAGCCACAAACTGTGGGTGCCCAGTTATTCAGTGGTATAACAGTAAGCATTAAAGTATATCAAATCCCACTACAGAGTGGTGTCTGCCTGTGCTCCTGGATTTGGGAGGAAAATACCTTAATTCTATCTGCTTGCCCTGTGAAGGACGCTGCTCCAGGACAAGAAGCCACACCCCCTGCCCAATCCACTGACCAGGGCCCTAAGATCCCCCTTGAGCTTGCCTTTCTCTTTCCTGGGCTTAGATCCTTCCTCTCCATTGGTGGATTTAACCACATTCCATCAGCCGCCCTTGGACAGATTCCTGGATGCAGACTCAAAGTCAGGGCTGGTTCATTCTGGACAAAGCAGAATTCATTGCTGGTCCTTTTTCAACTTCTAGAGGCCACCTGCATTTCTTGGCTTGTGGCCTCTTGCTTAATTGTCCCAACCTCTTGTTTCATTGTCCCATCTCCTGCCTAATCCCCCTATCTTGCTCATCCAAGAGTCTTGTGACTATAGTGGGTCTACCTTGATAATCTCCCCACCACAAGATCCTTAACTTCATGACAACTATGAAATCCCTTTTACCAAGTAAGGAATGTCTTTAATGGATCATTGGGATTATGGCTTTTTTTTTAGAAGAAGATGGTATTATCCTGCCTACATTAGTTGGGAATGAAGGGAAGTGCTTCGGGCTCGGGAAATGAGGTGGACAGACAGAAGACAGAATTTTTAACTTGTTCTGAGGCTGATGTAGAGCAGGAACAGGGAGTAAAGAAGGAGTCTCCTAGCATTCATGAACCTCAGCAGAAGATGGCTATAGGAGACTGTTCATAGTGGGGATGGACCAGTGGCAGAGAGAGCTCTGAGCTGCCCAGAGCAGCAGGACCAAGACAGATGGCAGCACCAGCTCTCAGCTGCAGCAGCAGCATCTTTTAGCTAAAGAAATAGTCACAGAGGTAAGGACCATCATGCAGAAGTACATGCCTGCTCCCCTGAATTTCTGGAACCATATAAGCCTTGATTTTTATGTGACCCCATAGAACATAGAGCAGGGAAAGGTGTCCCTCAAATGAATATCTGGTTGGGCTAACTAGTTGGAACTGAAAAAGATTCATTGTAATTTTCAGGAGTTTTCAAAAACAGTGTGATGTTGAACTTTCATATCATGGTTTTAAAAAATCATACTTCTGGAGTTATAAACTTGCTGTGGCTACAGAAGGTAGATGGGCAGGTAAAGGCAGAGTTTTCAACAATATGCTCCAAGCAGTGTTTACATGGGAGTTAGCCATGAGGAGACATCTCACTTCCAAATGCTTCTGACTCAGGGGTCTACACCTAAACCAAACAACCTGCTAGGTGGTTGCGCTCCTTCCATGGCAGATATTATCTGAATAACAATAGCCATATTAATAACTCTATCCAGCAGGGGGGATAAAAAGGTGGTAGGGTATTCCCAAGAGGAAAATTAATTTCTTTTTATAATCTGCCATAGTTTATTTCACATATTCATGACCCGCCCAGTATGTTTTTTCTTTATGATGAGCCATAAAAATGACAAAATACATTAGCCAAGTTCTTCGTTTCTGCTAAAATGACCATATTCAAAAATAATAACAGAGACTTGTATCAGCGATGCAAAAGATGCATGAAGTAATTGGGGCTTAATTTGTACACAAACTGTCAAGGCAGTTTTCCTCAAGGCCTGCATCTTCTGAATTCATTAGTCTCTAATTACGGCCAGTGGGGACCAGCAGTTAGAAGGTTAAAGAGGTTCTGACAGGCCTAATCATTGCTCAGGAAGCTGAAAATGTATGCAAAGTCTCGGCAGATGGGGTGAGAGCAGCTTCTGCCAAGCGATAACTGTTATTCCTTTGCACCTCCAAAGCTGTCATACTAATAGGCACATTTTAAATTTATTAATGCTCTAGTTACAATGCATACACAGTCTCTAATGGTATGTCATTCTGAGTATATAAACTGAGCAATTAACACATATTACCTGGTAATGGTAAAATTATTTGTTGCCTGTTTGATTTTTTTTTTTTTTTTGGAGGGGGAGGGATATCTCGTTCTGGTAAGAATTGTCCCAGGAAAAGCTTCCTTCCCTTTGTTAAAATAGCATCAGAGCTACATTGTGGACGGGCTTCTCTCTGCACTCTGATGTAGGAAGCCCCTCTGAAATCACACATTCCGATCTCCTCTCTACCAATTTCTGACCTCTCGTGTCAGAATCTGGTAGTTAAAAACAATTCGAGAGGGCTGCTTGGCTGGACTTTGGGAAAGAAACAGAACTCCAAGCTTTGATGATAGAATCCTTTAAAGTGAGAAAAACCCAGGGTCCCATTTGGTGTTTGTGCCTTTATACCAATTCATAAAAGTAGAGGTATGTATGCTCTTTCCAATTTCCAAATGCCCCATCTTCCATGTCACATTCTTCTCAGGTGGCCTCCCTGACTTTAACCCTGATCACTTTAAAGCTAACTTATCACCAATAAGAAGTATCTTTTTTTTTTTTTAAACAAATGAGGTCTCTTTTCTTTTCTGTGACTGCAGCTATGACATGGGAAGGGCCTTTAATTAAATGCAGCACTTAGTGCCACAATTGTTTACATGTAGGAGGCTACAGAAATGGAGACAGCTGGAATGGATAGTCCCTAAATTGTAGGCTTCGTCAGGACTACAAGATTCATAAGCGGTCCTAATAGCATGATAAGGTGTTAATCTCAGCAACAGAGCAATTATCTGTCCAGTGACTGACCGCCACTCTGCACCCACTAGCCCGTTGCAGCTAATTGATTTACACTGTAATGAAGTAATGTTACAATAACAGCAACAAAAAAAATGTCTTGAAGATTGTATGTTAATTAAAAACTATGATTACATTTTCTTGCTAGGTGATCTGTTTAAGATTTTTTTATATCATCCAGCAACAATAGCACACTGTTAGGTAATAAGTTTTCCTTGCTGGGGAAGGAATAACTTATCTGCTATGATTCTGCAGGGACTACAGGAATAGCTCTAGTTGATTAATAAATATGAGCCGTGTGACCTCAGGTAAGTGCCCTCATCTCTCTGAGTTTGGTTTCGTCATCCCTAAAGCAAAGAGTTGGCCTAGACTATCTGTAACCTCTAAGCTCATTTTCAGTTCTTGAAGTTCATAATTCTATGAATCCAAATGCCCTATAGCCAGAACTAGTTAGGAGCAGGTCAAGTCTTATGTCTTCCACTGGACATTTAATGTGCTTTCTGATTGTTCTGTCTATTTATAATTTGTTTTCCTATATGTGTACACTGAATATTTTTGGTTCCATTGCTATATTTTTTCCTTTATGAGATAGACATTCATTTTCAGAGATTAAAGAAAAAAAAACAAAACAAGCAAACTGTTTTCAGCATCACTTTAATGGAAAACCCAGTGAAGAGAGTCTAGACATGCCCCACAGTGGTATCAGCTCACTTGGTGTGATGTGGCACTGAGGAAGAAGGGCCACTGTCCAGGCTCTATGAACAGTGAGGGTGTGGGGTCTGCTCCGTGGAGTCCCCTGTTCAGGTAAGCATAAGCCCCTGTCTGTGTCTCTGCTCAGAAGACACCTGGCCTCCTTGGGCCTCGTTTCCCTGTATATATCTGAAAATCCTGGGGTGAATGCTCTCTAAGATCTGCATCATCAACTGCATTTGATGATATCCATTCTGGGAAAAGGGAATTTCCTTGAAATTAGAGCTGTAGAAGCCAAATAGTATTTAGAGGATCCAGCAGATGGAGAGAGAAAGAAGAGCCCTGAAAATCATTTATGAGAGAAAAGTCTCATCATTTTGGAAATGTCAGGTCATGGTGTGGGGTACAATTTATAGTTCAATAAAAATAAAAAAAAATATGAGTTATAATTATTAAGCAAAGTTTAAAAATGACCTTGGATTGTCTTATCTATTTGGGAATCTTAGGAGCCACTGTTTTTAAAAAGCACATCATCTGACTTGCTTAACCTCACCTAGAAAGGCCACTGCAGCTCCCTTGGCGAAGGATTGTGGCTCAGAGTGACCGCTGACCCTCCAGTGAACATTCCCATCATGTTAAAGCCATCTGTTTTGTAAAGATATTTCCCAAAGAATGGACCACTGTATCAGAGATCCTGGAAGTCTGTTCAAAAGTGAGCATTTCTTAAAAAGAAAGCTCCTCAGGTTATCCTTACAAGATGAAAAATCACAGTTCTAGAAATCAAGCTGTTCTGTTGTTCCCTTCAAGAACAGTGCAGTTTATTTTCCACTCTGGGGCTGACTTGCAGCCTTCTGTAAGGAAGAAGGCCTAGTGTGCAGATTAAACCTGTGGTGACCTCCCAGGAGCAAGGTCACAGTCATCGGTTACAGGTCAAGGTTTTTTTTATTTGAGCCCAGTTGTGCTCATAGACTCACTCCATCCTTCCAGCATAAACTGGTTTCTATAATTGGGGCTTTGTTGGTATGGGTCACTTTTGCCTATGGCCTTAGCCATCAAGCTTCTACAGGCTTTGACATGGAGGTTCAATAAAATGTGGGAGTCCAAGGAAACCCATTCCTAGCTCTGTGCGTTCACATTTACATTGTTGACCACATACACCCAGTCACACACGTGCACAAGTCTCCTGGTCATTGTAGTTCCCTGGAAGTATGACAATCTCAGAGTTCCTCAAACTCACTCTTAATAGTAGAAGAGAAGAAAATGAAATGACTTCACAGAGTGGAAATCTCTTAGTAGAATTCTCAGTCTCAGTTTTGGAGAAGGGTAACTAGATGCATTACCAGTGCTCCTGGTTTCAAATGCTGGCTCTACCCTGTATCCATAGAGCCACAGACAAGATGCATACCTCTTCTATGCCTCAGTTTCCATGTTAAAGATAGAAAATAGTAGCTATTCCTTCTTAGGTTTTTCCTAAAGATTAAATGATTAAACTTTTAGAACAGGGCTCAACAGAGAGCAATTACCCATTCAATATTAGTCATGGTTAATTCTGGATCATCTATGCACAGGCTCTATGGGGGTGCAACCTATGCAGTGGCCAAGGACCCCAAGTTTAGAAAGGCCCCTGTACTTGCCTTAATGTTATGCTTCTATTGGCTTGAATTTTTTTGTAATTTTTGAGCAAGAACCCCACATATTCATCTTGCCCTGGACCTACAAATTATGTGGCGGTCTGTCTACAAAGTGGTTGTGGCTAAAATCTAGTCTATAAAGTGTTGAAACTAAAATTACCTACCTTAATGTTCTCTGAGAAAGGCCAGATTTTTCCCTAAGGAAAGTAGGGCTAAGGCAAATATTCTAGGCACATTTTCATGGAGTTAGAGATGATTCATATTTAGTGGTACAATTATGCTTCACAGATTTAGCATTATCTGGCTTTCAGATAATGAAGTGGATCAACATTGAAATGGGTAGAAGTAAAATCTTTTAAACTATAGTACGGTAGTATGTTTCTAGATTTTTTTTATTAGTTTCTAGATTTTTTTGATCATAGTTTCATTTTTTTTTCCTATAAACAAAGTATATTCTTAGTTTTCTGAATTTTCCAAAGTATCCATCATAGGCTTTGACAACTAGTCATTACTTAGTAATTTTAAAGATGACCAATAAGATGATCATATGTCATTCATCTCATGAGTAATGGCGAACATATCTTGGGTAAAGATGAAATTAATATATGCTAAGCTCCTTCCTCTATCATGAATTTTGGTTGTTTTTAGTTCATGGGTTTTGGTGCAACTTAAGAGCCCATGAACTGATACAATTAAGATTATATGGGAACTCTACTGCTTTATGATATAAATTTCTAGAATAATTTCATGATAAGTGAAGCATTTTTTCCCCAATAATATCCCAGTTTTAGGCTCTCCTTAAAGGATATTAGAACTATATGAGACCTCAGGAATCATTTTCTTGGTGCCTGACTTGGCATTTGAGGAGACTGATGCCCACAAAGGTTGTGGTTTCGAAAGTCACTCAGTTTGTTGATGCTTGTCAAGTGATTCACCATTGCCCTAGGTTGGGGACCAGAGGGTGATCCATGCAGTGGGGCAGAGCTTGGAGTGCAGATGGATCACTTCAACTTGGGAAACCCATGGATGATGAGCTGGGCAACACTGGCTGGCATCAACTCCCTCCCAGGACAGCAATAAGAACCTCTGAGTCCCAACTCAGCTTCTTTCTAGCACCAAGTTCTCAATAGAGCTGAGACTAGAGATTTCATAAGCTAATATATCCTCTCTTCCTGCTCCTTACTCTCTTCCTTCCTGTTTTTATCCATGTATTTCTCTGGAAAACCTACACTACAAGTGTGTCTTTGAATCTTTCTGTATCCACGTTTAGACAAGCAGTTTGCATGTGGTACTAATCATCTCTGTTTCTGGAGTACAGAAGGTGAGTCCCACCCAGCTGCGAAGAAGGGACTCTAGGTGTACTTCTGAAAGTAATTAGTGAGTCCAAGAGAAGGGTGTGGGATGAATGCAAAGCACGTCAATTGAGGCTTCAAAACATGAAATGGCCTCAACTGTTACTCAGGAGTCTGGTTTCCCTAGATGCCCAGTAATTCCTTTCAAACTTGGTGCCATTTTTCTTCCTACTTCCTCTCTTATTTGGAGACACAGTCTTCCCTCTCCCTAACTTCTTTTTCTCTGGCCTGGCACTGCCAGGGAGGGGATGGAGGCTTTCAAGGAGCAGTGCCCTAGTGCCTGGTATGCTATTCCTCTGAAAGGAGCAGCATCCAATCAGCCAGTTGGTACCACTGCCAGGGCCATAGGAAGCGGGCATCAACACAGGGGCTAGGATTCCTCATTTCTTGGCAGTGCAAATGCTGAATTTTATTTAGAAGACATTTTCTTTAGGTTCTATCTATCAGGTGAGTGGGTCAGGGACCAGGGGAATCAGGATTCCTATTTACCAGATGCAGCTGGGCTGACCAAGGTTGAGGGTAAATGAACTGTTCCATAGATTTCTAGTTATTCACTTGCAGGTGAGAGGCAAACACATCTCTTTCAACTGGGCTGGGAAAGAGTGTCTGCCCTGAGGAATGCACAGGGACCTTAGAGATCCCCACTGTGTCACGGACTTACATTTTTGGTGGACTCACATCACCTCAGCAGGCCTGGGGGTCTAGGGTCTTTCTCGATGCAACTTAGGACCACCTTAAAGCTCATTGTCCTTGTCTTTGTGGGATTCTTCTGAGCCTTGAGTAGATCTGGACAGGAGGATAGTAAGTCATGAGTAGCTACACAATGAAGAATCTCATCTTTGGGGGAAATTAGGAGAGGTATTCTTATTTTCCCCAAATGACAGTTTTAAAATGCACAAGATTCCTCATTGAGCGCAACTCTTCCATCCAGCTCCTTGCTTTGAGTCAAGAGAGTAATCTCCATTTCTGTCCATCCCTATCATTGGAAGTCACATTTCCCTAGCAGTGTCACATGTGCATTTCCCTGTTCTTGATCACTTCTTCTCCTGGAGATGAATCTTAGAGAACATGAGATCCGTGTGGGCACAGTGACTATGGACACAGCCACCTGCTACCCCACTGGGGGAATAGCAGGGACAGGATAGATAGGAAGGGAAGAGGGAGGGGAGAGGTATCTTTGAAGGGTATCAAGACAACAGATACCTCATGGGTTGCTTGGCCATGAGGGATGCAGGGGACTGTTAGAGGGTAAGTGAGGGAATAGCTCATTTATGCTCTAAAAGTAAATGGGTTATAAAAGGAGAGAAAGGGGTTCTAAAAACCAATTCAGGAAGATGGAGAAAAAGTGAGGACTAAAACATGGAGTCAGTCTTGAATCATTTTACAAAAGGCAGTGGATTTCTGAGCAAAAGTGTGATTTTTCCACATTTGTTGCTGCCACTTAGCAGTGGCTGTACAAAAGGCACTAGAGTGAAGCTGGACTTTGGATAGAAGTTTAGTAGTCAGTCTTTTCTCTTCAGGGTTCCTCCAGGTTTTCCTGGAAGGAGAAGACTGGAGTGGATGTGCCCACTCCCCCCATCCTGAATGGCTCTCCAGGGCCTCTCTGTTCACTCATTGCTTATTCATTCCTCATGCGTAGATGGAGCCCACTCATGCCCAGCATGGGCACTGTATGGGATATAGAGATAACAAGAGCCCCATATAAAGTAGGTGACACAGACAAATGAAGGTCATGAAGAATAACAGTCTAGGGAGAGAAGACAAAGGTATCTAGAGAAAAGTATCTAGAGAAAGAGTTAGAGCAGGACTGACCTAGATGTCCCCTACATCCTATTCCTGAAGTCTTCCCCTCCAACCCCCCCACCACCTCACTGCAGTAATACTAATGCTCTTGGATCATGTAGGGGCTTGGATCAGAGAGAAAGTTAAGGAACTGAATAAGTTGTCCCAGAAGAGGATCATTTGGAGACAGAAATGCTCAGGAAGTGGGGTTTTTAGAAGGTGGAATTTGCAGGGTCTCACAATCCACACTATGTAGGTAGCAGCATGACTAAACCTAAGGCAGCTCTCTGGAGTAGTTTGCTCCCAGCCACACATGCAGGTGGCAGGATTGAGATTTCCAAAGGGAGGGGTGAAGTACATCTTCTCACCTCAACCACTGAGATACACCTGCCCCCATCCTATTGGGTTGTGGAAATGCTAAGCTTCCTGTCTCAGAAGATGGTCATTAAGATGTCAAAATGCACCCAAGTGTGTCTCTGGTCCTTCTTTAATCAGAAATTTGGTTTTACAGGTCTAGTGGGCTCCACTAAAGGATGAAGGTGGCCTGAGTGAAATGACATATTTCTAGGAGGCTTTCTGACAAAACTGAGGCCACCAGCCCCAGTCGTTTTATCCCTCACTGGGAACTTCTGCCAAGTTCTAAGGACAGGGACAGGGATATCCTACCATAGACAGTCTGCAGGTCATCACTTGGCACAATTCGTTTCACCTTCTGATCTTTCTTTTTCCTTTTACCCAGGGAAGGTCCAGGGCAAGCTTTCTCTGGGAAGTGGGCAGAGTCTCCTCTTCCTAGATTCCAGATCATTTGGAGGCAGCCTGACGTCCTGGGATGCAGTTGAACTCAGAGTGCCAGGAAAATGGAGAGCAATAAGGAAATGCTGGGTCTACACATTATTTATTGCCTTGTCAGTGCTTCTGCTGTGGATTCTTTTTTGCAGATCACATCAACTTAAAGCCAGTTCTCAAGAAGCTCCTCCTGGCATAACCACAAACTGTCTCCCTTCCCTACCATTAATCAGTGTCTGCTAATTAGAGAACAAACTCCTGTTTATCCAAACAGTTTCCCAGATCCCCACCCAAGGCAGCTAAATGAGGATAAATGAATCCGTCTTATTAAAAAAAAAATGACTTAAATGTATTAAATCCTATTTATGTTTTTTTTTAGAGTCAATTTTCTATAGACTCACTGACTCCAAATGAGAAGGTTTCCAGCTAAAGTAATTTCTTCCTGACGTAACACAAGACTGGGTTGTGTGTCAGTGATATTTGTGACCGCCACAGCAGTAATTCTACAAAATACTAATATCACGAAGCCCTGTGTATGCACTGTGTTCAAAACTTTACATGCATTATCTCATTTAATTCTCACAAACACCTTGGCAATAAATATTATCTCCATTGGCACGTAAGGAAACTAATGTTCAAGAAGGTTAAGTCAATTAACTGAGGTCACACCGTTGGTATTTAATAGGATTCCATGACCCATCCTAGATTCTGAGTCCAGTATGCTCAGAGTGTGAGCCTTGAACCACTGAAATTGGAAAGATCTGGAGGCCTTGTTAAACTGAAGTTTCCTAAGCTCTACATTAGACCTAGGAAATCAAAATCTCTGGGGATGTGATCCTGGAATCTATGAAGGTGTAATGCCTGTGGATAGGGATATGTAGTTAACCTTGGGGACTACATTGACTTCTTTCATATGAGGCAGTGGGAAAAAATGGAGGCAGAGAACTGTTTTAGTCCTTGAGTGAGCTTTCATGATTTATTTGATCAGTCTCAGCCTCCTTTATTATTTTTTTATTTGTAAACAGAAAGGCTACTTTTCTTTTCCAGATGATTGTGAGGATTGAAGGAGATGAGAGAGGAATAAAATTTTAAGCATTGAAAACACTGTACAAATGTAATTAATTGTAGGATTACCTGGGCCTGGGGAGCAGTCATAGTTCTGCGCATAATGTTGGCACTTTGTATGAATACAGAGGAGGGGGAAAGAGCAACTAATCCCTTCAGGGACTGGGCATCTTGGGGATCTGTCCAGCTTCTTAGAAGGGACCATTTCTCCTACAACTCAAATGAATTCATTTCTTCAGTCCAAGTAGGCATGCTTTCTACCTGCTGCTGGCCCTCGTTTACCAAGCTGTTTCGTGTGGATGAAGGATTCCTTTCTGCCTGAATTTCTCCCCTATATCCAGGCTGAAGACACACACCTGCTCCTCCTTGATCCCACCCTCTGCCAACATTATTTTTTTAGGTCATATAAGTGAATATTCTCTATGTGCCCAGGTAAGTATTGCTGTGGTTTGATAAGTATCTTTAAAAGACCCCTGTGTTAAAGGTTTGGTCTCCAATCTGTGGTGTTGGTGAGCACTGGTAGAACCTTTAGGAGGGGAACCTAGTAGAAGAAGTGAGGTCATTGGGATATGCCTTGGAAGGGGATATTAGGATCTGACCTCCTTTCTTTCTTTTTCTTCCTGGCCTCCATGAGGCAAACAGACATCCTCTACCACATGTTCCTGCCATGATGAGCTGCCACAGGCCCAAAATAATAGGGTCAAGTGACCATGGACTGAAAATGTGAGTCCAAATAAACATTTTCACTTTTTAAGTTGATTATCTCTGGTATTTGCTATAGTCATAGAGAGCTGACTAATACAAGTATTATTTCATTTAATCCTCACAACAGTCCTATTGAGTCTATACTTTGATTATTCCCATTTTACAACAAGGGAAGAGAGGCACGGAGTTTAATCTGCCCAAGCTAGGAAGTGGTAGAACTCCAGGAAGTTCTTATCTTCCATCGCACACTCCCGGGAAAGGCTGGAAGGAAGGGTTGCGACTGAGAGCGTGTTAAGCGTCACGCTGTTCTGCGGCCTCTCAAGGAGCATCTGTATTGGAAGCCACCTCTTCCTCTCCCTGGCCCTCTTTAATGTAGCCTAAGTTATTCAATTAGGAAGGCAAATAATTGGCAGTGGAGAATGCCTCCAGCAGTAGTAATTACCTCCAGTGCCTTGTTGGAATAGTCAAGCTACATTTCAGTTTGTGCTGTAATACCTTAATTATAATATAAACAGCTGCCCTCAGCCCTGTGGGGCAGGCTTCCCCCGCCTTTCTTCTCTGGTCTGGGAATGGTGTTCCCCTCATGAGTGGTCAGGGAGCTCTGGGAGTGGGATGAGGCCTTGGGAAGGAGGAGAGCTGATGTGCAATGTGTGTGGTGATGGGCTTTGAGAGACTAAACTAGAAGGAGGCTCTGTCAAGTCCCCATCTTCAGAGGAGGCAGCTGAAGGCAGACTCACCCACCATTCACACTAGAGTCATAGAAGGGCAGAGGCTCCAGGAGTTAGCTCTCAGCCTAGCACCATTCTGTTTGAATGGGGTTTGGCAGAATGTAGCGTCCTTTCAGGGTAACATCTTTTTCCATTTCCTCCCCTGTGAAGGAGATGAAGTCTTCCCTTTTGGAATGAGATGTTGCATCTTGGATGGGCCCCTATTGAGCACCCACTGCATACTAGGTAGTGTGTTAGGCACACTCCCAAGTGTTTCCCCATTAAAACTTTAAAATGCTTGGATACTCAGGACATTAATAGCCTCATTTGCCTGTGGAGAACATCTGCCTTTGGAAATTCAATGGGGAATAAATTTAGTGGTTGTCATGCAAACCACTTTGTTAGACTATGGTTCAGGTAATCAATATTAGGTATTTTTGTCCAGAGTAGAAGGAGGCAGAGGAAGGGATGGTCACCAATGGGCATCTGAGAGGGTCCAGGGGCAGGGTGCTGATGAGAGGAGGAGGGAATAGAAACAAGAAGAGCTGAAGCTGCTGATTGCTAGGTGCAGAGATCTGCCTAGGATTAGCCCTAGTGCCCCATGATTAGAAGTTCTGTGCCATCTGACAACCAGGTTTAGAACTTTGATATAAGAAATCAAAGTCAGTCTGGTGAGATAGATAGGGTTGTCATTTGATGGTCAGGGTCATTTGATGGTCTCTCTTCAATCATTGTGGGCAAGATGGAAATATGTGAGCTTTTCAGTGGTCTTCATAATTGAGTAAGCAAAGCAGTCCTCTAAAGAGTAAGAATGTTTATTAGAACTTCTATTTAAAAACATTTATCCTCCATTTAATTCCTGATTTCTACATGTTTTATAATAGGGATATGTTTCATAATAGGACACTTATCTAACTTATACACAAATATGCATATTATATATGTAAATATGTATACACACACATACATGCTCATGTTCAAGATTTTTCTAGAACTTGTGGTATATCATCAAAATTTTGAAATCCACTAGGCTATTTAGATTTGATTATATAGATTTATTGTTTTTTTCTCTTTTTCTTTTTGTATTCTAATTTGTTATTTATGGCAGCAGAATACATCAGAGTTCATATTACACAAATAAAGCACAAATTTTCATATCTCTGGTTGTACACAAAGTAGAGTCACAACATTCATGTCTTCATACATATACTTCAGGTAATGATTTCCATCTTATTCCACTGTCTTTCCTTCCCCCATACTCTTCTTTCCCCTCCCTCCCCTTTACCTTATCTAAAGTTCATCTAATCCACCCATACTCCTCACCCCCAACCCCATTATGACAGCATTTTTATATCAGAGAAAACATTCAGCATTTGTTTTTTTGGGATTGGCTTACTTCACTTAGGATGATATTCTCCATCTCCATCCATTTACCTGCAAATACCATGATTTTATTCTTTTTTGATGCTAAGTAGTATTCCATTGTGTATATATACCACATTTTCATTATCCATTCATAAACTGAAGGGCATCTAGGTTGGTTCCACAGTTTAGTTATTATGAATTGTGCTGCTATAAACATTAGTGACTCATTTGGATAACTTGGAGTCATAGTAATTATTTCTCAAAGAGCAACTATGAGTTTATTCTTTCATTTGCTGAAGCAAGGCAAAGTAGAGTCCATGGCATAGCCTCTGGAACTGGACTGTCCAGCCCCAGACCCCTGCTCTGTCATCTGCTAGCTGTGTGATATGGGATAAGTTACTTAGCCTTTGCATGTCTCAGTATCTTTGAAGATTAGAACTCAGATTCTGCAGAATTTAACTCTAGTCTACATTGAAGGGTATCTGTGAGGATTACATGAGTTAGTCCACCTAAAGTGCCTACATAGTGCTTGGTCCTAGTAACCAGTGATCAAATGTTAACGATGCAGGATTTTATTGGTAAGGAAAGGGAGCTTCAGGAAAGGAAGTGGAAGAGCTGACCTTTCAGCTCAGATCTGGATGATTCTAAAACCTATGCATAGGGATCCACAATAGAAATAATTCTAAGTTTTCACCCACAATCAGTTGGGCCTAAGAAGGTATATCAGCTTCTGTTTCTAAGAATCTATGAGTCTTAACTTCTAGCTACCCTCACTCTATCCATTTCCCAACCGGAACAGAGAACAGGATATTAACACGTCTCTTGTTCAGCTAGACGATGCCCAGCAATTTGGTGCTTGCTGCCATCATCCCAACAGGTAAATGCCTCCATCTTTTCATGGTCCTCCAGTGGGCCTCTCAACTCTTCAGGATGTCCTTGCTCCAAGGAGGGATTCTAGAGCCATCTACAGCTTCAATCAGGACCAGCAGGAGTGCTGCAGAAAGGCAGGTGCTGCCAAGGACTTGAGCATCAAAGGGAGCCCATCTGCTGGGCATACAAGGATAGGGTATGGGGGCTGTCTGGCTGGATGAGCCTGGACCAAAATTCACATATATCACTGTCTCTTTTCACTGGTTTTCCCTGACTGTCCTAGGATATGATACTCACATGTCCTCATTCTATATAAAGTTTGGGAGCAAGGTGTCTTTGCTGTAAACCCTGAGCCTTTTTGAGGTTGTAGTGATTTAATAGCATCTTAGGTCTTTAACCTCAACCCCCAACTCTGACAATCTGCTGGATACGTTTTAGGCTCAGCCTATCAAGAGCTTCAGATTCAGGGACTTTGAGGTCAGAAGAAGCACTGATCACTACAAGGACAGGAGGAAGCCCTCATGATCTGAGGGTCCTTTGCTATAGACTCCCAGAGTCACTGGAAGCAGGACTCTGCCCTGCTCCTAGGGATTGAATTTCCTCCTTCCCTGCTTCTAGCATCATCTATTGCTCTCAATCCCAGGAACGCCACCCACAGATTCTTTACTAGACTTTCCCTGAAGAATGTAGCCATTGGGAGTTTTCTGAGAGTTTTTAACATTAGAAGTGGTCAGAAACTTAACAGTATCAGTAAGTAAAATTTCCAAAAAAAAAAAAAAAAAGGAAAACTTACTATGTTTCTAGACACTCTGAATGATGCACTCAAAATGCATTAGGATAGAAATTAAAGTCCTTGAGTAGCTTTTTATATTTTATATTTCATATTAACCTGACTACAATTTTCTCTTCTTCATTCACTTCCTAGAAATCCTTCTTCAATGAAAGGCCGGAGGATGAAGCCCATGCTGGCTCAGTAGGGGACAAGCTGTGCCCGTTTTTTATCTTGTGAGTTCTCTCTCGGTGCGCCACAAGACGGGGGCAACCTCTCTCAGGAGACAATTAAAATGGTGCTTTAAGAAATCTTCAGCCCCAAAAAAAGTTGCTTACACAGTTAGAAAGCCTGTCTGTGTGTCAATTTTCTTAACCTCCTAATCTCAACTGTCCAATTATGGGTTTATAAGCCCTTGGGGACTGCTGTATTAAGTAAATTAAGAAGAATAGTCATATTCAGTGGAAGAATACCCAAGGCTAGTAGTAGGAAAGGAGTTACCTATTCCATCTTTCATAAAATACAGTCTCTAAAGCAAAAAGAATAGTTCCCTTCAGATTTGCCCTGTGGGTTGCCTTTCATGGGCTGGTTCATATTTATAAACCAATTTGTCTGGGAATAAATCTCTTTAACGCACTCAACCAACTTCTAGAGGTGTGTCCCAGGGGAACCAATCTCCTAAATGAACTGTCTCAGAGAGGGATTTAACAAAAACATTGCCAATCCTGGAATATCCGCCTCAGAAAACGATATCATCAATAGACTGCTTGAGAACATAAAATGCACCAAATTTAAGAAATTGCCAAATTGAATCCAAGCACCTAAAAAAAAATTGGTTTTGGTGTTAAATAGTTAAGGGGATAGCGATGGGAAGGAACAGATTCTTGTTCTACAGACCTGAGGTTCAGCAACGGCCCCTCTGACCTGAGATTACCTCAGACAACAGCTGGTTTTGCATCTGCCACGATTTCTTCTCATTTGTTCAGAAAAGAGGGCATGTAATCTTGAAAATATGAGATTTTCTTCTCTTCTTTTTTCGTTCCTTCTTTTCCCCCCTTCCTTTTCTTTCCTCTCTTTTTCTAATTTCTTGAGGGTAAAGACAGGCATATGGCAAAAGTTAAAGCTTTAAAATGCTCTTTTTAATGGGGGATTGTTTCTTCCAGGGACCTTGTACCATCTCATCTCAAAAATGGAGGGTAGTATGTTTATTACCTATTTTTATTGAGATGTGATCAACCTACAATAAAAGTACCTAATTTACAAAGTTGTTTGGAGTCATAAAATGACATGAAATTGCTCCCCACAATGCTCAGCTTTGGTTAATTTAAATATAGCAGAACTGTTAACAGCACTCCTTTGTTTTAAAACCTCAATGGTTCTTCGTTTCTTACAGAACAGTCCAAAATCCAAAGCTCAAAAATTTAAGGCTCTTAATAATTCAACCCCAGACTGCTTTGTAGGCTCAACTGTTGCTACATTCTTGTACACCTCACTTGGCAGATGAAACTGGATGAGAGGGAACTGTCCTATCTCCAGAATTTCCTTATGCTCTATTTCTGCCCATCAAGGTCCTTCTTCAAGGTCGGAAGTCAACTCCTCCATGGAGTCTTCCTGAGCACTCCAGCTGGTTATTCCTTTTTCAATGACATTAGTCAGATTCCCATCACTGTGACAAAATACCTGATATAAACAACTTACAAAGGGAAAAGATTTTGTTTGGCTCATGGTTTCAGATCTTTCAGCTCAGGGCCAGTTGACCTTTTGCTTTGGGGTCTGCATTGAGGCAGAATATCATTGTGGGAATACATGGTAGAGGAAGCTACTCATCTTGCAGCATCGGAGAAGCAAAGGAAGAGTGAGAGAGGAGGAGCCTGGGTTACAATATCTCCTTCAAGGACATGCCCCTATGATCTCACTTCCTCCCTTTATGCTCCACCTCTTAAAGGTTCCACCATCTCCCAAAGTGCCACAGGCTAGGGACCAAGCCTTCAACACATGGGACTTGGGGAAACATTCTGAATCCAAACTCTAGCCTATCTTACTATACTGTCTTGATTCTAAGTTATTCACCACATTATGTTTTGTACAACTTATTGGTGAGTAATTTTGATAAACATTCATTGAGCATGTGTAATGTATAGGCAGTGAGTTAGACAAGGGGAGTAGAGAGGTGCAGAGGTAAATGGCATAGTGTTTCCTCTGGAAAAGCTCATGACCTAGTGGGAAGCCTGAGGTTGAAGATCCCACCTTGTTCAATTCTGGATTTTTCAAAAGTGTCCAAAGCGTCCAACTGTAGCAGAAAGAGATGCTGAATAAAATTAAAGAGTGTTGAAGGTTTAAAAAAAAGTCAGTGTTAAAAGTAATTGTCTCATTCTAGCAAAAAAGGAAATTATGCCTTAGGTAGGTTAAATCACTTGTCCAAGATCAGAGTTATAAGTAGAGCACTATAAGTAACCACAAACCAAGGTGGGAAGGTCGGGCATAGGAACCATTTTTCCTGTGTGTGTGTGTGTGTGTGTGTGTTTTGCTCAAATGTAGGCTTCTCTGTGGTCTACATGTGGTCTACAAAAAGTCCAAAAAAGTGAACACCATTTCCTGTGAAGTACCAACCTTTGGCCTCAGTGGAACCTGGGTTTGAATTCTAGACCAGACGCTGACCAGTTGAGTGTTCTAGGATGAAAGACTTACTATCTCTAAGTTTCATTTTCCTTGTTTGATAAATGAGAATATAACAGATATATAATAGGACCATTATGAAGAGTTTATTAATAATGAATTAAATTAATATATGGGAAGAAATAAGCTCAGGTCCCAACCCCTGGTAAACGTTGATAGCAGTGGGTGATAGTGGTGTTGATGGTAGAAGTAGATAATGTCATTCAAACACACCAGAAAGGTGGAATTAACTTCCTGCTAATGCTGTTTGTGTCTGGAAGCAGTCATTTGTGAACTTAGCCCCAGATGATGGGGAAGTATATGCATCTTAGCTTCCAGGGTTCTCACTTCCATATTTATCAACCAACCCTTTGTAGCACTTAGAGCAAAAAGAAATTCATTTCACCATGGTTTTCTAGATCTTCTTATTCCTATCCAGCCGAGGTCTGTGCCTTCATTCAGGTGAACTCTGCCAATGATGCTGCAAAGAATGAGTGATGCTCTTATGATATTAATAACTTTGTCGCTTCTCGCCCATCCTACATAACATGTGTTTTTCCACCTGCTCCTCTTTCCTGGATTATTGACCACATTGTCCCACTGACTCCTTGAATCAACCACCAGTGTTACTTTACTGAATCAGGTCCTCCTCCTCCTCAGTCATACTTCACTCACTGCCTGCCACAGTTTACTGCTCCAGGCAGCCACAGGCCTGATTCCATGTTATCTCCATGCTCCAGCAGTCAGGTCTTCCAAGGCTTCTCGGTTCCAATGATAAGAAATCAAATGATGAAGGTAGAGGAGGCAAGTGCTGGTGTTCATGGTGAAGAGAAGAGAGAACCTGGCTGTCGGATAGATATATCCTGTCACCCTAATACCTGTGACACACCTATGTTCTAGATAAGCTAGTAGTGAAAATTTTGAAACTTCTCCTAATTCTACTTTTATTAAAAGAGAAAGACAAGGGAGTATACTGGTAATCACTATTGATTAAGAAAAACTACTTCTAGAGAATGTGTTAGTGCACTAGCCGATTCTGCTCCTCTTATCTCTCCTCTCTATTACTGCATTAGTGTGCCATGATTTCTGATATAGAGATCACTGTTTTGTTATTCAAATATTCCCCAGGTGCCTCTGAATTAGCAACAAACCAACTGAAAGGTCATATTATGGTATGTATACTTTCAACTTTGAAATATTTAAGTTATATAAAATTCCTTGAAAATCACTTATTTGTAAAGGCATGTATGGCAAACTTTGGTAAAATGGAATATCCAGTTGTTAAGAATATTCACTTAATTCAAAATTCTACTCTATGTCAGCTGTATGCTAGATATTTCAGAATAGTACCTCTTTTAAAATTATTATTACTATTATTATTGAATAGCACTTCTTAATCTGGGTCTGTGGAACTCTTGAGAAGACTGTGAATGGATGTTGGGGGTTTGAGCATGCTGTATCTGTGTGCAAAGTTTCGAATCTGTATGGTTATGATCCTTTGGTGACCAAGGAGAGCCCATAGCCTTTAGTAACACTACTGTGCATGATGAGTAGCCTGTATATCAGGACCCTTAATGGGTAAGTGTTTCTCCATGGTGTGTGCTTGGGAGAGCATATTTTAGTATGAGAGTATCACACATCAAAGAATGTTACCAAACTTAGCTAAATTTCTACCTGAAAAATAGGTAATCCAGGGACAAATTCTGGCTTCAACAAAATTATTCCAAAAGTGATTATGTTTTTCCTGAGTTATTTTTCATTGTTGTTTGAGAAGAACCTTGCTCAGGTATTGGAAGGGGAGCACATCCCTATTCTCCCCCATTTCTCACCATGAAAATTCCTTTTCTCATTTCTCCTCAATCACCTTCACTTTTTCTTTCTACTTTTTCACCCTCATGCCCCAAATCCTGCACCCTGCTCTCTCTCGATTCCTTTCCTCTGCCCTTGGCTGCAAACCTGCGCTGTAATTCACAACAGAGCAGCTGTCCTTGGCTGGGAGAATCAGGCTCCTTGGTTTTAGAAAGCCCCGGAACAAGGCAATATGACTTTGGTCTCTGGGCTCCTCAATAGACTGTACAACAAAGCTGTGGTGAAAGAAGGTGTCTTCTAAGAAGTTCACATTACGGCCCGTAGTAAAAGAAAATGGCGATATTGTTACAGCCACCAGTTTCTTCCCATTGTCTTCCTTGTCAAAAACATGCCCCTCCAAAGGGACAGGATGCGTTTCAGTACAATTTGAGAATGTTCAGTAACCCAATATTATCTTCATTTCCCTCCTTGTTTCATGTTACTTTCTGATCCTTGAGTTCTCCCAAGTTCACAGCGGTCCATGACATTACGGTGACTTGCTCACTTTCCCATTATACTAACCGTCAATGGCAGGACAATAGGTTGTGTTATTCTGTATTTCGCTTCCCTGTCACTCAGTGTTTTATCTCCGCTGATACCCCGGTACCAGACACAGAAACCAAAGTAGGTTGTCTTGTCTTCAGCGAATCTTGAATGCCTTTTGTTCAGAGAGGCGTTTTGTATTCACCAGTCAACTGAGGACTCATCCTGAAGAGGCCCTCAGTCAGCACACAGCCCCAAGTCAAAAAGGGATACCCAGGCTGTGAAATATTCATAGCAAAAGGTACCTCTGTGGCGTTCACCTTTTGGCCCCACCAGCCTGAAAGGATCACCCACAGTAACTGGAGCATCTTGTGGACATGAACATTTCCTGGATGAAATCATGTGCACGTCTCATATCCACTTTTGATATTAAACCTTTTCACATAGGCACATTTATCTTCCTACTCCATCTGCCAACCGGCTGTGTCAAACAGCTGTAATAAAAGTCCAAAGGTGAAATGATAGTGATCAAAGCTTAACCTGATTCCTTCTCCCTCTTCTTCGAAAGAGGTAATAGCGTTTCTCCCATATGTTGCTTCTTTAAATGCCTCTCTTGGGGTGCTTAGAGACAACATGATGCTTAGAGACAACACAGAGGCCACATCAAATGGCATATTGTTTATGTTTCTGAAGAATAAAATCTTACCAGATCAATAAACTCATGTCCAAACAGAAAGCAACTGAAGAATATAATGGTTGCTAATTCGATGCCATTAGTTGATGACGACCAAAGGTCAAGTTCAACCAAAAAAAAACCAGTCAGCAGAATCCATAGCAATGCACAGAGATAGAGGGAGAAGAAAAGAAATGGGGTGGGGGTGCATAAAACATCACTTTCAAGATTTACTGCCTCAGATTTCTGATAGAATGAGGACTGAATACTCCCAAATTTTGCACCAACTTCTCTCTACATATTTTTTATGTAGATCTAGATTTCAAAAGCAAGGAGGACTGATTTCCATAGTAGAGAATGCAAAGGAACAATAAACAGAAAATAAAAAGTAGTGAACGAACCCCCCATGCTCCTCCCAGTTAACCCAGATACTAGAAGGAGATGGTAACTTTTATTTTTGACCATTATAGGCATCTCACATGCACACATAGGAAGGTTTTAAAGGAAGAGCAATAAATTTATTCACAGATTTAACTTTAGAGTGCATTTGATCAAATACTCCTGTCTGGAGTATTTGAATATCCAAAGTAGAATCCTAGCCAAGCCTGTACTCAACTAAAGGCCTTCAAGGAATGGTTTGTAACAACTTCCCAGGGCCGATAGAAATGAGAAGTCTTTAGATGAAGAACAACAAAGAGGATTCCGTTCAAAAAATTGTTTTCATGATCCTAGTTCCTACCTAGATTAAGAGGGT
The DNA here is from genome assembly GCF_045843805.1 of Urocitellus parryii. Classification (NCBI taxonomy): domain Eukaryota; kingdom Metazoa; phylum Chordata; class Mammalia; order Rodentia; family Sciuridae; genus Urocitellus; species Urocitellus parryii. The sequence continues at coordinate 133,910,067 of NC_135531.1, read as the reverse complement.
CTCTGAGACTGTTTCAACACTCAGAAGGAAAAACCAAAACAACCCGAAGAAAAATCCTGTACTTGAAATAGGAGCGTGGGATAGACTCATGGTGTAAGAGCTGGTCATTCTGAGCTTAGACCCAAGTGTGCTTGGTTTCTGGATCTTTTTAATCTCAGAACACTGCAAAGGGTACAAAAGGGTTGCAAAGCAATTGACTTGGTGGAAAATCTATATTCTAATTTCCTATTAGGCACCTAGACCTCTCCGGAGAGAAGGCCTCTGACAACCTAATGAATAAATAAAACCCAAATAAAGCTTCACATTCAAGTCCAGGTGCCCCAGAGAGACAGTCTCTTGGAATTCAGTCATCAAGAGGCCAGGCTGCATTTGTACCCAGACTCCCCCCAGCCTATCAGGAGCATATCTGGCCCCAAAGAAAGCAAATAATTAAACAGGTCATTAGGAAGCCTATAAAAATACGGATATGCAGCTACACCCTGCCCTGCCTTTAACTTCAAAAGGTGACCGAAAGGCAGAGGTTCTTTGCAGCAAAGGAAAAAGCAATGGAAAAAGTGAAGTCGCATGACACCCAAAGGCAACCGGGTGGGAGTTCATTCTGAAAAGAATCTGCTTCAGCCCAAGAGGGTTAAGTGCTTTCCCTATTTGCTGAGTCTGTGCTCAGAAGTCTCCGAGGGTTCCACTGTCACTGATAGCTGTAGCTTTGCTGGGGTGAACAGGGTACTTCTCTACCACTACTCTTTGCATATTTTCAAATATCTTCCTGCTGAAGAAAACAAATGCAGTGAACTCAAACAAGGGTTACTAAGAAATCCATTCTAATGTTGCTGCTTTGTGAGGCTAAATATACATGATTTTTTAGACCACTTAATGCTAGAGATTCTTCCTACCAGTATGACCTCCAATAGTATCCATCACAGGAAATGAACTTGGCCTCTTCGGTAGATATGCGTTTCAGTGCTAAGCAAAATGTGAACACTCACCTCCTGCATGGCAGATCTGTCTCTCATTTTTAAGGTGTAAATTTTTATGTTTAAGGAGTATCACTTGACATTTTTCAAGTGAAAGTCTTTATAATGGTGACCTCAGAAAAGAAAGCATTTTTTCAACAGTATTTCTATGTCATGCTTTCCCTCAGAAGATCTTAAAGATGGGTTTCTTAAATAATAATAATAATTATTATTATCATTATTATTTTATAAGAAATTTAATAATTATTTATTAATAATAAACCACTAATAATTTATTGTTAAATTATTATTAAATAATAATAAGTTATTAATTTAGTAGTAGTAATAATAATTATTATTATTATTAGAGAATTTAAGGGAGATATGGTTATTCTCTCTAAATTTGTGAGAAGAACAGTAAAGAGGACAAATAATGGGAATAACTCTTCCTGCAACCTCAGAGGCACCCTGTGAAACAATTTTCCATATCTTATTTGATTCTCACAACAATCATATAAGGAAAGTCAGTAATTTAGACAAGGAAAATAGTAGAATCTTAGCAATGGCACAGCAAGCAGTTAAGTGGCAAAGTCCGAGTTCTCAAAAAAAAAAACAAACAAACAAACAAACAAAAAAAACACCTCTAAATAAAACCCTAAAACCAAATACAATCATTGAATGCAAAACGGATAAGCACAACCAAGAGATAAAAGAATGAAAAAATGTTTATTACTTGCAATGATAAGAAGAGTGCTAGAAATAATTCTCAAAGCAGTGACTCCCTGAACAGAGAAAGCAAGGCCCTTTTATTGGGGAAACTCATGCATATGCATATAGGAAAGAGAAGTCATCATCCATACAGGCGGTCACATTCCTGAGCATGCTCAGTTCTAAGTCATACGTACGTAGCATGTTGGAAAAAATGGTGCATGAGAACACCCCTGGGCATAGAATTTAGTATTATAATGAGCAAAGTTTACTCCAAGTTGCTTAAAAGGGTGACTCAGCAATTTTGGCTGGTGCATTGTAAATTTCTCTGGAGGGCTTATCCCAAACCAAAAAAATTGAAGGATCATTAATGTCATTTAAACAGGCATCTCCCTCTCTCTCCTCCCCAGCCTCCACAAACATAGGTGACTGCCCCTAAAAGTAGCTGCCTAGCAGCTCTCACACTTCCACAACCCAGAGTTATACTACAGTCCCATGGGTAAAACTGGGGTCGGTAGACAGAAATGACAAAGCAGTAGATTTTATTTCACTCAATATAAGAGGGAGATTCTGAGCTTCAGAGTAGTTCAGAAATGACAAGTGGGGTTGGGGAGGGTGGAGGGTGGGGGAGTGGCCTTTCTGGGGGCTGTTGGGTTCTGATTCTGTATGCGTCATCATTTCCCATCATCATGTCCTATAGACTCCTTTGCTTGAGGAATGACAAAGGAATATGGAAAAAAAAAATAGAGAGGGAGGAAGATATGGGCTTTGTGGTTGAATAAATGCTCCAAATGCTGAGTTGAAACAGGCCGTCCTCGGAGAATTTTGCTAAGTCTTTCAAATACTAATTATGGTCTGTGAACCTACAAAATGGAGAACTTATCTGACATTAGAACCTCTTTCTGCTGGAATATTTCAGGGACTAATATTCCAAAGAATGTGATCAGAAATAAGATCTGATCTTCTGTCTTCCCTTTTGACCCTGATCAGCTTCCCCCACTGCCTGCAACCCATCCCAGTTCCTGTCACTCCACTCCAGTCCTCTTTCGCATTCTGAAAACACTCCAGGTACATGCAGGCTTTTCACTGCTGCTCCTGCTGCCCTTGAGGCTCCTTTCCCAAGTATCTGTGTGGTTAACATGGGTGCTTCCTGCAAGGTTTGTTCAGTGTTAGCTACTCAATGTAGCCAATCCCTGCTCCTCCCTCTTGCGCTCTCTCTCTCTCTCTCTCTCTCTCTCTCTCTATATATATATATATATATATATATATAATTTGCTTTAAGCAAAAATATATACATATATATATATATATTCATAGCAGTTATTGCCTTTCAGCATAAATGAAATTAACTTTATAATTTTCATTGGTGTCTGTCTTCCCCACTAGAAATGTAAGCTCCATGAGGGTAAACATCTTAGTTTGTTTTGTTCATTGACACATCCCAAATGTTTAACCTAGCTCTCAAGGCCATAGTAGGTGCTCAGTAGACAGCACCTATACCAATGAGTGAGTCACAGTTCCTATCCCCCATGGAGGTAATTCTATGAACATCCAAGTGAACAGAAAACCTCTAATATTTATTATTGGAGTGCTTATACATATATACAGAATCTCAAAATAACCTCAAAAAAATGTAGAACATGTTCCAAGTAATCCATGACATAGATCAGGTACTGAGGACACTCATAGGCTTTGGAGGCATCCATAAACTTTAAATGAGATGGCCTTCATATCCAAACCTTGCTGACATCACCTTATGAGGTCTGAAAGATCGAAGTCTGACCCAGAAGCTCATTTGTGGTCTATTTATGTTTTAATATGTGGGAGAGCTCAGTCAGGTGGCAGCCGAGATGAGTCTAAAAGTGTCAGGATGCTCCCTACCCAAAGGTGCCAGTTAAATAGGGTCAAGGTCACCCTGGTTTGAGTACCAGGTAAACCTTTATGTTTGTATAGGGACATTCTGGTATATGTGTCTATTCTTCCCAATGTGACAGTCCTAGTCTCCCTTCTATGTACTGAAAGGACTGTGGGGAAAGATCTTCAGCTGCAGGGAAGCCCCTATCCTGTCTTGTAACTGGTAGACCTTTCCTACTCAGAAATCCACCATTGTTATCAGAAACACACAAAGTGGGTTTTGGTGAAATTTTTATTTAGACCAGTCTGTTTCAAGACTGGAGCACTTTATATTTATGTGAGTCCCCAAAAGACTGTTCAACACCTGAAGCCACCAACAGGATGCTGACCAAAACCCAAACCCAACTCTGCTTAGACTTCTCTACTACTTGTTCTAATTACTATTCTCAGCGTCCGAGGGGAAAAAGGACAGAGGTGAAGGTTTTATTCCAAATCGGGAAATAAAAACTCATGCATTGTGAGAAACAACAATGTGATTATTTTTACCTTTATAGAATGGTTGGTTCTATTCTGTCTTATCTATGTATGTGGCAATTAAAAAAATATATAAGTAGCTGGCTTTAAGCAAATTAGAATACTTAATATGGGTTTTGAACTTCTGCCAGGAGTGGCTCCAAAGCCACTTCTTTCTATTTGCATTGCTGCATTTATCCATTTCCAAACATCAGAAGATCCATCTATCAGATTCTGTGTAAATCCAGCACACAGATAATTTGTAAAAAAGCTTTCTTTCAAAATGTTCTGCAGTTTTTCTAATCTCGTCGCTTTTCTAATTTTCTAATCACATAAGCTTGAAGTCGAAAAGACACAGCCTATGATAATCTGTGTACACTGTCTTCATTATTATCACAGACATTTCTGGGGGAAAAAAAAGAAAACACACACACACAAAACACACACCAAAAAAAAACCCTTTTCCACCCCACACACATTCAAAGCTGGCTTTAAAGTCCTACTTTAGTCACAGTTCAATCAGATCCACATTAGTCCTACTCATCAGACAGAAAAGTGTTCATGAGCATAAGGGGGATATTGACTTTAAAAATTTACTGGCGAGGTGTTCAGAGCCTGCAGGAATGTCAAAACTCCAACCTGCATTTTGATGTTTTTGCCTCCGGTTAGTCTTGACTGACAAGCTTGGAGCACTTTGGTCTGTGCTTTGGCATCCATTAACTGTCCTTGACTCAATGTTATCTGGGCCGTTATGGGCAGCGCTGTGCCTGCCTAATGGTTTCAGTGGATTAGATGCCCCAAGGTGTAAGGAAAACTCACACCCGGTTTTCAGGGATCACGTTGGCTATTCTTGGCTTCATTAGGGGGGCATTGTTTGATCCTAAATAATGAGAGCCTGTTAATTATTATTCTGATAATTGGGCCTCATGTGGGAGTATGGCAGGCTGGCGAGGTGTTTTAAAAGGAAGCAAGTTTGGAAAAGGAGAAAGAAATGTCAAGGTTGAGGTGTCTTTGAGAGGGGAGTTTGTTTATATGCAAAGCATTTTCACCTAAGTGGGGACCTGGTGCTGGATGGAGGGGACAGAGGGGGGGCTGGGGAGAGCTCTGCTCTATACTTACTTCAGCTAGGCTGGATTACAAAATTACTACCTTGGGCAAACTATTCACAAAGGCTCACCTATCCCACGACTGAACCTGTAATTCTGTGTGAAGGGACTGGGAATTGGTTTGTCTTGGAGGAGCGAGAGATCGTCCAGAGAATGGGGGGCCTGGGTTCATCCCATCTGCTCTCTGGGGACAAGAGTGAGCTTTGTTTCTTTGTGTGCTCTTGTTTTGCTATCATTGCTTCCTCCATAAAATGACAACCAAATCCATGAAAGGGATCAGTGATAAGACTGCTGCCTGGTCAGACAGAAGAGGTGGCGGTCCAGGACCCAGGAATGCCAAGAGTCCCTGAGGTGGCAGATAGCAGATGACCTTTGGGAGGGGGGGAGGTTTCCTTGAATAAGCCAGTCCCAAATGAACCCCCTGAGATACCAGGACAACTTGGCCCTTTCAGATGATCTACAAGTTCAAAGTACTGTTTTCCATTGTTAAATCTGAACTTGGGATCTTTACCCCTCAGTGAGAACTATATGGCAACATTTAGACTTGTTTTTGATGATTTATGACATCACCCATGTAATGGTGACAGATAAAATTCCATAATCGAGGTGTCTGCAGAATTCCAGAATCTATCATGGACTCCAAGTTGAGAGCCCATGGCCTCTCTGTCCACATGAAGGAAGGACTGGGTTTAGACAAATGTCTCAATTTAAAAGGAGGAGAGAGAGTTTGGGGAAAGTAAAATTGCATTTGAAGCTTTAACTGGGTTTTTGTCCGACTTACTTAGACTTCGGGTAGAGTTGGCCAGCTGAGATGAGAGCTGGCCTGCCTGTAGACCAGGTGACAGTGACCAACAGGAAGAGAAGAAATAGAGAGTCCATACTCATTTTGAGTTCCAGAGCTATGTTCACCTGACTTTGCTTGCTTCTAAATCGCACTCTTCCAATTAAACTGGAGAGACTATCAAAAGTACATGTTCGAAACGGTTATATATCCTGGAGTTTTGGACTTGCCTGAGCCTTCTTCATACAGCTCTGTGATTCTCTTTTGTAGGTGCGGATGTTCTTTGAGATGCACCATGGGCTGTAGAGCAGGAGGAAAGGGTGGGAGGGCCCGGGGCACAGTATTGGGGAATTGAAGAGTTACTGGCCAAAATAGGTGTTCTTGTCTGTGATCTCTCAACTGTTCCCAGCAGCTTCAGTGCATCTCATAAGCTCACCCAAATGGCACTGCACGTCACTAGAACATGGCAAACCAAGTGCAGAGTTAATAGACCGCAGAGCCATCTTGGACCCTGGGCACAGGCAAGTATTAAAGTCAGAGCTGACCAACAGAGTTCAAGAAAGAACACGAATAATCAAGTAGAGACTATACCCGATTTGACTGTTCATTTGTTAGGTGACCTTGAACTTGGTATAGGAATTTTGTCTATTAGTAAAGATTATGTTGCTTTTCTGTCCAAGGTTTGCCATTACAGGTGAGGGATAAAACAAATGACCCTAAATTCCCTTTTAAAAAGACTCCTTTTTAAGAGTTTTTCCAAACACTTTTTTTTTTGTATCACTTTTTATTTTCAGCTTGTATCACTTCCCAGAATTTCAGGTTTCAGCTTTCACTTAGTTCTTACCGTCCCTCTTGAAGAAGCTGCTTCATGCTTCTCTGAAGGACAATGAACCATATATTTCCAGGATTATTGGAGAGGTGTGACATTCCCATATCCAGATCCTTGTATTTTACAGATTTACTTCCATGGTTCTCCAAGCTCTTAACTTTTGCCACTGAAAGATTGGTAACCTTTGTAACCTATTTTCAGATTTTGCATGAAGATCCAATTGGCAGTTTCATAAGATGTTTTATCACCTTACAATTATCATAGAAACCACAGTCTCTTTCTGGAGAGTTCACAATTTGTTAAGTTAGACAGATGATATACAAGGGCCATGGGGTCAGATTACACTCCTGGGAAAACACATTATTTAAGACAAAGGATGAGGTTTTATTCATCCCCAGGGCTTCCTTACTCCAAATTTCTTTAGGTTTACCCGTTGACAGTGCTGTCATCTTATGTCTTGACATTCACTAGGGCACTTGATCGCCAAGGTCTTCAGTGCCTTTGAACTCACACAAATATTTCCACTTCAGTGACGGTGACTCAGAAGCCAATTTCCATAGCTGCTCTGTCCTCTGGATGGGAGGGCATTTGTGTTTCACGGATGAACTCTGCATAGTGGACGATGTAGTAAAATGCTTTTTCTCTCTTTTCTCGCTGTCTCTCCTTCTCCCTCTCAAAATATTTATGAAGTGCTTTCTTCTGCCTTTTACTGGGAGTGACATTGACCATCCTTTAAATTTACCATTTCCTGTGGCATACCAAATACCTGTGGTTCAAAATACCAGACTGTTTTCCAATGGTGATGTTCCCACAGGACAGAGTCTACGCCTTCTCCAGTATGCCTTTGCTCTGTGTCCTTGTGTCCCACACCTGAGTGATGAGATGAGAAAGTCATAAATACCACTGAGCATAAGCTCTTTCAAGGCCACAATCACCAACTGGTCCAGTGATTAAAAGTTGAATAAATATTTAGAATCAGGCAATTTGAGCTGAATGGGAATCAGGTAGAAGCAATTTGTAATGTTGTCCATAACTACCCTGACCCCTACACCACCTCCACCTATTATCCACAGGTAGATTCACGGATATGTAAATGATCTGTGATGACTCTGGAATGATGGGTCAATTCCTGCCTTCCTAGAAACCCTCCTCCTCTGTTTTGTATCCCAAGGAAAACACAACAGGCTCATTGCCTTAAGAAGGAGCCTATTCCTCAAATTATGTCATGTGCTGATACGAATGTCACAGTGAATCTCATTATTATTGTTTTAGTCAGCTGTTTTGCTTCTGTGACTAAATGACCTGGCCAGAACAATTGTAGAGAAGGAAAAGTTTATTTGAGGGCCCACGGTTTCAGAGGTCTTAGTCCATAGAAGGCTGGCTCCATTCCTTGGGGCCCAAGGTGAGGCAGAACATCTTGGAGGAAGAGTGTGGCAGAGGGAGGCAGCTCACGTGGATCTGATCAGGAAGCAGAGAGAGAGAGAGAGGTCTCTACTTGCCAGATAAAAAATATACCCATCTCATCCAGCCACACCCTATCACTTCAATTACCACTTAGTTAATCCTATTGGGAAATTAATTCACTGATTAGGTTAAGACCCTTATAATCCAATCATTTCTCCTCTGAACCTTCTTGCATTGTCTCACACGTCAGCTTTTGGGGGACACTGCGCATCCAACCCGAAACTATTATGTATAACTACAATGTGCCTATATGTTTCAAAACAAGGTGCCCATTCTAGAACTTTTAGATCACATGCTTTGGATTATCTATACCATCAATTTCCTCTTTCATTACAGATGATTGAAAAGTATTAATTTAAGAGAAATTTTTTTCCTGGCCTAGAATATAACACTTGGATTTAATAGCTACAATCAGCAAAAAAGCCTATCTAAAAGTTTGATCTGTTCAAAAGTTTACAGTAGAGAATGGATTGAGAAGTTAATGTGGATGGCATTTTGACAAATTTGTGACAACATTATCATGAATCTTTTTCTCATTTTTCTTGTCACCATTTCCTTGTGCTGTTCTGGTAGAGAGAAGATTTAACAAGCAATCGGCCATATAGCACTATCGAATAGACTGGAGAGACTACCTTATCTTTTTAACTACCCTGCCTTTTGAGGGATGCATTTTTGTCCCGTGTCTTGAGTCAGGATGGTTTTGCAAAGCTTCTGTGACTTTGGGAACACAGTTGTCTAGGAGTGAATGGAACAGGTGTGTGGGCTGTGTGTTCTCATGGTGACATCATTACTAGTAAAGACAGATCGCCTAACTTACAGCTACTAAACCGAGGCATCTGACCTCTGGTTCCACTTGTGTAAATGACAGTTCGTGAAACATCTTGGGTTACTTCTCTAGAATTCTCCAACATTTAACTCTCTCAGAGGCTGGGCCTACATACATGGTTTCATTAATTCAATAAATATTCAACATCCAATGAGAATACTCCAGGTGCTGGAAATGGCGTAGCTAAATAGTATAGATGTAGTTCCTCCCCCTTTTAGTCTCCCACTATTTAAAAAGAAAGAAAAACATAACAATGGGCATACAACCAAAATAAATAAATAAATACACAATTACTATTGCCCAAATTCAAGTCTTTCTTCCCCCCAAGTAAATCAGTTCTACTGAATTCCACAGTTGGTAGTTATTCTACCTCACTTCCCATGGCTTATTCTCACTGGGTCCATGGTAAAGTCAAAGTGGCTGCTCCAAAGACTGGCTGAGTCTCAGTCTTCTAGTCTCCCATAGAAAGGAGCTGACCACCTTTGCCTCCAAAAAGTTGTTGGAGAGGCAGAAGGTTTTAGGATCTGCTCCATAAAAAAGTGTGTATGTGTGTGTGTGTGTGTGTGTGTGTGTGTGTGTGTGTGTGTGAAAGAGAGAGAGAGAGAGAGAGAGAGAGAGAGAGAGAGAGAGAGAGAGATGGAGGAATCACTTTTCATGTCTCACATTGAAAGTAGAAAGCTTATCTCTACCACCCTCCACTCCAAATTCAAGCTACTCGTTTATCTAGTTGAGGTCAAAATGCCTACTCCCCCATTTCAGAGGATCCTCAACAGGTTGGTTGGGGGGGGGTCATAGCCAGCAATGTTGAGAGAGTTTGTAGGTTGGGCCATCTGTGTGGTGTACGATAAGCGACAAGAGTTGCCCTCTCTTGAGTACTTGTCACCATTTGGCATGATTAACTCTGAAGTTTCCTGTAGTCCTCATTTCCATCCCAGCTGCTGCATGGAGCTGATAAATGTATGCCCAGGGTTGGGGGAGGGAATCAGGGAGACGAATGGAATTTCTGTGGTTTGGGTTTTCTGTTCTTTTTAGCTTAGAAGAAATGTATCATAGGAAATAGGTCAAGTTTGGCAGGTATTTCTGGTAGACCTAGAAGGCAGCAGATGCTCTAAGTAGATGATAAGCAATAGCTTCTAACATCAGTGGTTTGCCTGCTTACTTGACCATTCGTCTTTTGGTCGTAGGTTTTTTGTTACTGCTTTGAGCAATCACTTTCCTTAGTGATTGTCAACACTGAATGAAAAAAAGTATGGTGGCCACTACAGATCATTTCAACATTTTGGACCAAGGCAATCAGTTCTGCATCATGACTCTTAATAGGCTGTTAAGTCAGTCAATTCAAGAAGAGAAATTTTTACCGAATGGAGATTTGATCTGGTGGCCCCTTGTAAATAGTTTCCATTATGTCACAGAGGGAGACTGAAAGCAGGACTGGGACACCTTCAAACCATATCTTCAGCCCTCTCTTGTTTCTCCTGTTTAAATTTGGTTCCTTGTTACTGGTGATCCGGCCTCCACTTCCTCACCATTGCCTAGCTGCTTGAATGTACAGGAATCATCCCACCTCCCAATTTGGTTTAACGTTTCTGTTCATTTTTCATATAGGTACAGTTTATTGAGCTTGGTATCAGATCTTGCATAGATCCTTTCTATGCATGATCTCACCCACGAATAGATAGGTGCCTTTGCTGAGTTTTCTAAATGTTCAAAAAATTTTACACATATATTTTGTCTAAAGCAGAATTATTGTCCCCACACTTCCAATGAGTCCTGTTCCCTTCATCCACTTGCTCTTAACCAGACCCTCAGATTCATCGACTCCTCTCTTTCCCTAATTATATCATCCAGTCCAGCAATAGGTATTGTCAGCCCCACTTGGAAAATCTTTCTTAAATATGACCAATTCTTAGGAACTCCATTCTTGGTTCCTAAATTTAATAAATATTTTTTCCTTCTCCTTCAAATATCCTCTCCCAGACTTTCCCCTGGCTTACTCAGTCTGTTCATCAAGATTTAGTCAAAATGTCACCTCCTTAAAGAACTTTCTTTGCCCATCCTATTCCCCTTCTCACTATCTCTTTATTCTATGTTAGCTGTTTTTAAGGTATAATCCACTATTTTGTCTTAGTACTTATTCTAGTTCATTTCTTTGGTTACATTCTCCTGATAACATGCAAGCCTCATACAAGTAAGGAATCCAACTGGTTTACAGCCAGAACAGGGCCTGACACAGAGTAGATGCTCACTAAAACTTATGAATGAACAAATAAACAGATGAAGAAACACAAGTCAACAGAGATAGAGTAATTTGCCCAAGGTAACACAGCTATCAAGTGGTTTAGCCAGGACTGGAGCCCTTATAGGTCTTAATTGCTACCAGATTGAGTTTTCTTCTTTTTTCTTCTCCATCAGATCTCCCCTTTTACCCTGAGCTCTCCATCCTTGTTTCTCAAGAAATTCACACAATCTAATTCTAAGTAAATGCTTTTCTTCCTATAGGACTGTCACTTCTTTAAAGGGATGCCTGAGGATGGTAAAAGAGTTTCCCAAAAGAATAAAGCTCTTCATTCTACTATCATTTATAACCAATTAGAGCAAATTTTTTAAAAAGACTAAAACTCTAATTCTAATGAGAATTCTAGTCACTAAGGAGGAAGAATTGGGGAGATATTTTAGAGGGCTGTGGGTGTAGGGGTCATTGGCACAAATCTTCCAGATTTGATGAGATTCTTCAGATCTCATCCAGAAGGTAAATCCTTCCATGCAAAGGCTGGACTGGCTGTCATCCATCCAACTACACCTGCATCAAAATATATACTGGACAAGGGTATTCCCTATGTGTTTGCTCTCTGCTGTGATCTTCACAACCCTTTCATGTTATCATGTAAGATTTTTTTCCTATTCCCTCTTTACCAAAGAAGGAACAGAGTCTCAAATGACGTCATCACTTCCTGCAAGGACAGCTGGCCAGGGTGTGGCAGAGCAGGAGATGGTGCCTGTGATTTCCATGTCCCAGTCAGGAGTTCTCTACTTGCTGTGCTGTGACAAGAGTTTCATTCTCGTGTTGTGCTTTTGATGATGGGAATAATAAGAAAAAAAGGAAATATATATTAATAAAGAGGATCTTGTTTTTTACCCCAAATCGAAAAATTTTGTTATAGGCCTGAATGATGGTTCCAAAAAAAAAATAACCTTATGAAAATGTTTATATTCCAAGAGGTCCAAGTTTCAGTCCAAGTTTCTCCCACCAACCTTCTCTCCCACTCTCCCATCTTCCCTCCCTACTTTTTTATTACTGCACTGAAGTGGAGTAAAGAATAGACGTATTTTCTTCTAAAAATTCTTCAGTCCTGTTCCCTGAAGAATGAACCTAATTATTTACTTGGCTCTCCCATGAAGTATTAACCTCACAGGGGAATTATTTTTTTTTTGAAGTAATAATAAGAGCTTTAATTTTATAGAGCATCTGCTACTTACCACATAGTGTGATGGCGGTAACTATCTATTGTCATTCACATCTCAAAACACAACATGGAAGTCTTATGCCCATTTTACAACGAGAAAACTAAGTAAGACTTTCAAGGTTATGTAGCTAGTAAGTGACAAAACTAGATTATAAACTTATGGATGATTCCAATATTCATTTAAACCATCTTAATAAGACTTTCTCAATCATTTTTCATCTAGCCCTTCAGTCAACTAGATAATATCACCACATCGTTTCATGTCATTAAACTGAGATCTTTGGGACTAATGACTTCATGATTTTATTTTGGATTAATTTTCTTATTTTTGGAGCTGTCACAGTCCCAGTGTTTGAAGAACAGACTCACTGACAGCTCCAAGAATGCTCTTCTCATCTGCAGACTGAGCTCCCTTTTCTATCTTCAAAGGTTTGGAAGGTATCCAGGGTCACCATCTTGCTCTATAGGTGACCATTTAGGGTTCTCAGGCTGAAATCCCAGGCTACTCAGTCATCATCAACATGGTTAATTTGATATCACTACCTTTGTCAAAGAGCTGTAATGCACAGGAATTTTGATGTTACACCTGACAATATTTCATCATAAAGCAGCAAGTTTGGGCAAAAAAGAGAAACAGATGATCATATATGTTTGGGTAGTTTCAAGGAGGTGGTACATTAAATCAAGGCACTAATGAAATGTTTTTCACTTGAAAACATCTTCATCAGCAGCTTCTTTTTTTGTGTTTCTTACTTCCATGAAGTTTGCTGAGGATCAGTGTGTATTTCCTTCACCTTTCATATCTCAAGACCTTGGAGGACAAGGGAAGATGGTGGATGAGAGAAACTCATTGCAGATGTTATCTAAAAGTTGATGAGGAGTTGCAATGATTGAGGGTGGGAAAGCAGATGGAAAGAAGCAAAGTAAGGCAGATGTAGGCACTTGGGTTGTTGGGACTTCAGTCTTTGGAAACCAATGCTCAGCCTACTCTGTGTTGAAAAGCACCATCCAGTTAACACTCCCCAGTGTACGTCTATAGGTCTGCCATAGAGATATGGGCATTGCTCTGTGGGCTTCCATCACTTGGTCTTGGTCCAGCTTTGCTATGGGCTTGCTGTGCAATCTTAGACAAGTAAATTTTAAGTTATCTGAGTCTCAGGAGACTTAATCATAAGGGTTGATCTTAACCCTCTTTGGAAATCAGAATCATTAGAACTTTTAAGAATGCAGATTCCTGCAGCACACCGCCTTAAGTGGTGGATTCAGAATATGTAGGTAGGAGATCAGGGGTTCACCAATATTTTTACTAAGGTCCTTAGAAAAATCAAAATCACTGGACTGAGTGATGTCTGAGGTCTCCGTGGTTCTGACCAACTTCCTGTTCCCAACAGATTGCAAGATTAATCAGTGCACCTCAACTGGTAGACCCAGCTTTAACACATTCAATTAGAAGGTCCCCTTAGGTCCTGTGGGTTTGGTTAGAAACCTCAGGGTTGCTAGTGCTTAGGAAAGAGCAAAGCATCGGAGCGACCTCTTCCTTGGAGAGAGTTTGCAATGTTTGTCTGGCTGTCAGCATCAAGTGGGTGCTCAAAGTATCAGAAAGTCAGTGAAAGTGAGATGGTAATTAGCTGAGCAGTGGCACTACCAGAGGTCATTGCAGACATTTCACGATAGCAGAAGCTCCTTTTCTATCGGAGGTGGCAAAGTCTTGTTGTAGCTTGAGATCTTTTTTTTTTCCTCCCCACTAGTCCTCCTAACAAAAAAGGAACTTCTCAAGGAAACTCTAAACTGGAATTCAAAAGGAACAATAGAATTGGATTTGATTTGTTTAATTCCGAAATCAAGGTCACTAGAAAGTACTACAGCTCTTATTTGTGTGGTTTGGGATTTTTTTTTTTTTTTGGCAACATCTTTCTTTTCATTTGATGGTCCTGTCATCCCCAGAACTGTGTATGTTACTGATCCTGCCTGTATTCAAAGCTGTTATTAAGTGGACTCTTTTAGATTTTAGAGAAATGATAATGGTTCCAAAGATGACAGAAAGTGGCAGCTGGTGACAAAAAAAACCCTTGATAAGACGACAACAGTAAATCAAACTACCGCCACTTTTCCGTTTCATGTTTGTTAATACCACCTCGCCTTTTGAAGTTTAAAGCAAGGTTCAAAAAAGCCAGGTGCTGAATCATAATATTAAAGCAAGCAAGGAGCTCCATGAAAGGGAGGAGATGTGAGGGGGAAGCAACAAACACAGCTTTCAACTGCCTTTTGTCGGCCTTTCTGCAGATGTCACCAGTGGTTGTCCCAGCAGAGGGTTCGGCTTGTAGCAGTGCCTCTGGCTGATTCCCGCGCTGCGTTTCAAGTGTCAATCAAAAAGGAAGGATGCAGCTTAGGTCCTGGTCATTGTCCTGTGAAAAGAGCCAAGCATTTAACATTGATTTAGCTCCCTCAATATACAAAGATGGAGCCAGCTTTGTGCATCCAAAAGGGCCTTTGGCAAGGTTGCTTGTAGAGCAATTCCATCGCATCGGATGCGCCTTGGTGTAGCTGTCAGACTGCGGTGTCTGGAGCCCTCTGAAAAGTTATTCAGGACTGAGTGAGCAAATTAGAAAGAAAGAACGCGTTCCTGGCAAGAGCGGTGCTGGTTGTGGCCGGGGCCTTTTAGGATCTCGTGGTCATTTTAAATAATAAGAAACCTCCAGAGCTTCAGGGTGAGTCAGAGCAAGGTAGAAAGGAGGCCAGAGACCACCCGAGAACCCAGATTGGCTGCTGGGTTGACAGCGTGTTTTCCTGGGAGTTCATCCCAGCCTGTCTGCATCCCATGTGGCCTTCAGCAGGCGCTGAAAGTTTAGAGCAGTTGGTGTTGAGTGGTCCCCTCATTTATGTTTCCATTTTTTGTGAGTAGACATCAGTCTGGCCACGCTAAAGGAGTCGGGGAGATCCTGACCGTTGAGCATCCTTACCTGGCCTTATTGCATTTGTGTATGCATTTCTTATTTCTTCTCTCTCCTCTTCTCCTTCTATTTCTCCTCCTCCTCCTATCACTCTTCTTCCTTTTCCTCCTCCTGGACTTTTTTTTTTCCTGTGTTTTCTTATGAAATGACCAGCTGCTTGCTCTCGGGCTACATGAACACTTCCAGTCCTGAAAATGTTGTACAGATGGTACCCCGATGATGAGGGTTTTTCCACTTTACAACAGTGCAAAAGTGCCTCATTCTGTAGAAAACTATACTTTGAATTTTGAATGTGAATCTTTTCCTGGGCTAGCAATATGTGGTACAAGACTCTCTTGTGATGCTGGGCAGAAAAATCATAGCTCGCTGTCATCTGTATGATCACCAGGGCAAATCTATGGGGTGCTGTGTGGCTGAGCACGAATGTTCAGAAGGTTAGGCATACTAAATGCGTTTCCCACCTACAGTATTTTACACTTAGGATGGGTTTATTAGGATGTGACCCCATCATACATCAAGGAATATTTCCAAGCCTCTCTTCCTCATCTGCTAATGAGTTGAGGTCCTTGAAATTGTTCAGGGCTTAGGAAACATGGTGGTTGAGCTGGTTCAACAGAGATGATTGATGCTCTCTGAATGTCCATGGGCTTTCTTTCATTTCCTCACTTTCTCTGCTGTTGAATGGGATTTTGGGGTGAGTCTGAGCTTATGAGAATGTCCTCTAATTCCTATTTGAGGTCCTAAAAATTGGAATACCTGGTCCATCACTTCTGCCATTTGCTGATGATAGAACCCCACCATAGAAAAAGACTTTTATGCTGGAGAGTCACCAGACCAACATGGACTTTGTCTGAACCAGAAATAAATCTTTGTTGTGTTACACCACTGAACTAGGGTCTCACCCATCATATTCGATATGCCCAGTGTGCTAGAAATATCCAGATAAGGCACTCCTCAAAAAGGGTGGTGCTGAAATCTTGGCTAACCATAGAGCTTTTTCCAACAGCTGCTCTAACCTGTGTAAATACAGCAAGACGATAAATGGAAACATAACAACACAAAAAAAAAATGGTTCATTTTCCATTTAGCCAAAGTTCTGAGTCCTCAACAATGATTGTCTGTCATCTGAGGGACCACCTCTTCTTTTATGCCCACCCACATCCCCAGTCCCCTTGCCAAATTGTCTATTAGCTGCACATGCCTGCCCACACCTTGACTAAGAATTAACTAAACCATCTGCCTCTTTTATTCTTGAGTCCAGTTTGGTGAGTGTGACTTATAGGAAATAAATCAACCTTGCTGGTAAGGACAGCTGCTGATTCTATGTTTCCAGCCTCAGTTGCCCCTCAATACCAATGGGCAGTTTTGTTGCACATGTTTAATTTGCTTCATCTACCACGCTCTTAGCATATCATACAACTTCCATTTGTATGTGCACACACAAAAGACTGACAGTTTCTCTAAAACTTCCATTCCCATACCCACAAGTTTTTCAGTGCCTCTCTCCCGTGTCTCAAAGGATTCTGCCTTTCATCCAAGGATGATCCACATTCCTGCCCTCTGGGTCCCATTTTCTAGGACTTTGCTCAATCAATGACCTTTTTTATTCCTAGGATTTCTGTCTTCAAGGACGCCCTCTCCCAGCATACAAACCAAGCTCTTTCTGTACACCTTTGGAAAAAGTGGTCTATCCTCCTGTTGTCCTTTATCTCATTCCCCAGTTATTTCTTGATCCATAACAGTCTGCCCTGTGTCTTCTCTATTTATACTGTTCTGGTGAAAGTCACTACCATGTAATTGCAATAGGAATCTTTGGATCTTCACGTGGCAGCATCTGTCTGCACCATCTAGACTCTTTCACCACCTCCTTCTCTCCCTTTTCCCCAGTTTTGGTTTCTATGATGTTGTTTCCTTCTGTCTTGTCTCTTCTCTCTCTCACTCTCTTTTCTTAAATTCCTGTTTGTGCAAAGAAAACACCATCTAACTTATAGTTTTTAAAATAGCCTTCCTAATACTGGTTGGAATGGGGGCAAGTACTTAGTTAAAAAAAAATCAAAATTGCCTGCAAGAAGAGGAATCCTCCTGACTCAGATTGGGGCTCTGTGACAGATAGCCGATTCCTCCAACATGATCAGGTTGTTAAGTTTTGCAAATAGATGTGACTCAGGTTGTACCAGGGGCTGGATCCACATCTATTGTTAGGATGTTGAGCTTCTGCTCAGAGCTTCTGAAGATGAAGAGTCATATCTGTGACATCCCTGGTGCTACCTAGTGGTTACAGGAATAGAACTGGGGTAGAGGGAGGAACCATTTGGCATCCGGCTGCTGGTTTCTTTGAAAGGCTTTGAAAATGTAGTTATTTACCTGTGAACTTCTGAACTCAGACATACACGCAGGGATCACACCCTAGGCAATTCCATAAGACACAAAACTTTGTATCTTTTGTTGTATTTCAGATGCACATCTCTGCAGATTGTCTTGCATGATACTTTTTAAAAAAAAATTTTCATCTTCCCACTGAAAAAAATTATTCACTGCCTCTCAATGTTAATTAACATGGGTTCATAATTCTACA
Source organism: Urocitellus parryii (assembly GCF_045843805.1). NCBI lineage: Eukaryota > Metazoa > Chordata > Mammalia > Rodentia > Sciuridae > Urocitellus > Urocitellus parryii. The sequence continues at coordinate 133,892,046 of NC_135531.1, read as the reverse complement.
TGTTGCTTCAATTTGACTTGAAACTCTCTGAGCCAGAGAGCCCATTCCCTTTCCTTATAACCCTCTTGCGGCCATTCCTAGACACCCACACAATCACATACCTATATTCACACTAAGGAAGACATCATACTGACGATGCTGGAAGACACTACTTTTCAATCATTCACTTCTTGCTATGGACATTCAACACTTAACTCTAAAGGTGATCTGTTGCTTTAAGGCTGAAAAGAAGGCAGCATATGAGTTCCGTCTGAAGTTCAGATTCTCCATGCCAACCCTTTTGACTGACCTGGCTAGGTCATCTAGTATACCAGGCTGTCAACTTGAACTCATGGTCCAAATGGCTATACTGGGTCTCCAGAGACATGCTGTGATTTTGTGACTTCCTCCCAGCTTCCCAGTCAGGGCAGCAACTCGGCTTTGATTGCTTTTGTTCTGATTCACTCTCAGCCATGAACCAAGTTTTTAAGCCACAATAGACAGCAAAGGCCACAAGCCTATAGTGTGGAAAAGGTGACGGCACAGGACATTAAAAGAGAAACAAGGAAAAGTAGCATGAATCCGTGGATAAGCTAAAGCAAATGTCATATGACATGTGACTTTGTTTACCTTGACTGGGTGTGTCATCCCTGAGTGCCCGGGGACTAGGCAGGCAGGACGGTGGGGACTGGTCTAGATATGAGTCATCTACATATTGAGTTTATTAAAGATTTAAGGGGCCCTTTGGGTCTTTCCATCCAAAGATTATTGTTTCCTTCCAGGTGTTTGGCTATAATACATTCTCTTAGGGCACATGGGGCCCACAGTGTAATGACAGTTCGTGGTCTCTGGTGACAACTTCTCATCCCTCCATTGTGCTCTTCTAAAAGAGCAATATTCATTATATTTTCAGCAGCACTTGATTACATTCTTGCTCTCTCTATACTCCTTTCTTGGAGGCTCAGAATTCCTGAGATGCTTAGATCGCAAGACCTCTGAAACCCTAGGGAATGGTGGATGAAGAAAAGCAGGGAGGTCACCACTCTCTTGACCCCTCCAAACTGAAGAACACTGGAGTGCTTAGGAGAATGTCGGGAGCCTCGGGAGCCTCTGCTAAGGCATTAAAGCATCTCTGGAATGGGTGGGGCCAGCCTGGCATGCATGCTCCTGGTTTTGGCATCTCCTAGTCTGATCCTTGGTGTCCTTCCCTCAGCAAAGTGAACCCCTTGGTCAGAAGACACCACGGGACAGCAAAGGGATTGGAAACCCTGTTTGTTCTGCTCTTGGGCTACTTTTGTCTGAACTGTGCTTATTGGATCACACAATTGCTACCATTGCTTCATGTACTCTCCTGGAGTGCATGGGTCTGGTGCCCCTTTGGTTCAAGAACAATGCAATCTGTGGTTCCTTCCACCAAGGAAGGCTGGATTCACCTGTCACCCAAACAATCAAAAAATGGGGTGGGGGGAGGGGAGAAGAAGAAAAGTGAATCAGGTCACATAGTCAAAGTCATATGCATTCTAAAAACCCAAAATGTCCCTCCCCCTGGCATTTTGACTTCATCCAACCCTGAGTCCCCTGAAGAGAAATATGGGATACGTACATGCAGGTGGAGAAGCAGATGAAGAGAGAAGAAGGGAGGAAAAGGGGTTTCAGTACAAGCTCCTGTAGTGTGTGTCCACTCACACCCAGACCTGGCCTCATAATAAATCCTATTTCACTCATTGCAAGTTTTCAGAGCAGTCAAGATGGGTAGGGAAATCTGCATACACCTGATCTAGAATAAAATAGCAACCAGGGAAGTAGACAGATCAAATCCTTTCATTCTGATTTCATTTAGCCTTTGCTATATCAACATTTATTGAGACAATTCTCTTGATAATTCATTCTATTTTCCACCTGTGAAAATCAACTAAAAATGAAGACTATGAGGCTGTCTCGAAGGCAGCTGGGGCACAGTGCTATGAATGGGATTTGGGGCTCATAGTACCAGAGAACCAACACTGACTCCAGTCCCCACAGACTCAACTCCTTTGGCTGTAGAATAAAGATGGCAGTAACAGTAGCCCCTGCCTCTCAGTGGGGATTAAGTCAGGTAATGCAAGCATTAAGTCAGTAGCTGGCCCATACCAAGTGGTCATTAAACACAGCTATTGTCATTATTTATATTGCCTTTGTGTAAAATTATTTAATGCTCAATAGTTGAGCACTTCCTTTTGGAGATTGAGAAGAGCCCATGAAAGATGAATCCATGCTAAGGATGCAATGCAGGGTGTCCATGTAAAATGTAGGTAGACAGAAAACAAGAGAAGAAAATTAAATTCACTTTTATCTCATCATCAGTGATAACTCCTACAAATCTTAGGGCATATATATTTGAGATTTATAATTAATATTCATATACATGTGAATGTGTATATTCATATATGCATAGTTTTTTCTATACACCAAATACATATATATTTTTACTTAATAGAGATTACACAATGTATTATTTATTAGAATCTGTTCTTTCATTTAAGGGAAGAGCATTATGTTAACACTCTCCCTTGCCCCTTGGTTGACTGCCCCACTCTCTTCTTTCAGGCTCTCCATTCCCCCCCAGAGACACCTCTGTCTGCCCTAAATTAAACAGCATTCCCATCGCCTATGTTGGCCTGGCCCACCTTCGTTCCAGCGGAGGCACCTCTGTGTGTGCCACCTCCATTCCCATCTGAGCATGCACTTTAGTCATCCCTGCATCTTCTGCACCTGATGCAGGCAGGGCACCCCCATCAGTGCCCCCTGAATATTTGCAGGATGACAGTTCTTCCTCGGCCATTCACACCTTTCTAGTGACATTAGGACGGGTTTCTTTAGTTATCGATTCCTGTGCTCTGAGGAAGTGTAAACTGACTTAAATCTTGACCCAAACAGCATAAAGGGGAAGGGAAGGCTGCCAGGAAATACACAGGTAAAATATCCCACAATTACCTGCAAATGATTTTTAACATCTGTGATTTGGGGGTTCATCGTACAGTGAGCATGAGCTCTCTCACCCGTGGAAAGGTAAGTAGTGTATTCAGATTTCCATTTTACCACTTTTCAGTGTCAAGTCTGCACTTCTGGGTTTCTGTTCACCCATTTCTTCTGCTCACCTGTCTGTTTACCTTAGAGGCAAGGTCTCAGGTGTCCCTTCTGGGCTTCTGATGGAAATGTGTGAACGAGGGAATCGCACAGCCCTTCACTTTGTATCCTGAAGTCACACAGAGCCACCCTTGGAGAGGACTGGAAACAAACTCACTGGGGTTATCTTTAACCCCCCAACTCGCCTTTTCCAAATACAAAAGGGTCACACCGTCACTGATTTACCAGAGCCAACGTCGTGACATTTTAATTATGGGCTTTATTGGTTGACTTGCTGGCTGGACAGTGAATCACTTCTAGAAGACGATGTCACCCCTGCAGGGCCCAGAAACCTGGAAGAGAGGTTTAGAAAGCCAAGGCTGTGTTTGTAGGAGTTGAGCAAAGATGAAACAAAGTGAGAGGAAATAGAGAAAAAACCACACACATCCTGCAGCATGAGGTGAGCATCCTTCTTAAAAATGTTTTACCCAAGAGAGGGCATGAGGGAGTGAAGAGTCCTCCATGGGAAGTTCATGTGATATTTTTCTGGGTCTACCTGACAAGGCTATGGTACCCATTTATTTAATCAAAATAACTGTTGCTATGAAGGGATTTTTAAAATGTGGTTAACATCTACAATCAGTTGACCTTCAGTGACAATTACCCTCCGTAAAGTAGGTGGGCCTTGTTGAATCAGTTGAAGCCCTGAGGACAAAAAGTAATGTTTTCTAGAGAAGAAATCCTGCCTCAATACTGCAGTGCTAACTTCTGACTGAGTGGCAGCCTGAAAGTCTGCCCTAGAGATTTTAGGCATTCCAGTCCTTACATCATAGAAAAACCAATCCCCTCAAACATATGACATATATTTGTCCTATATGAGATTATGTACATATATGCTGATGTACAGATATGTTTTTCTGTATATATGATATATGTATATATATATATATATATGGACATATATATGATGTAATTGCACACACATATACACAGATATAGATATCCTTGTGTTTCTGCGTCTCTGGAGGGTGCTGACTGACACAGCTGGGAAGTAGGATCTGCCCAGAAAAGGGAGAGAGAAATGGGTGCGGATGGGTGCCAAGGGGAAAAAAGGGAAGAAATTCAAAGACATTCCTGTTACTGTTACCAAAAATTGAGGACATGCCAAGTCTACAAGAGTAACTGGGATGTGAACTAGGTTTGAGGGTGCAAAGATGAGTACAGAGTATTTCCCTCAGGAGCCAAGGTGGCCAATAGCCATTGCTGGACCACGGTAGCTGCCAGGGTACCAGCAAGAGTGGCTGCTAGCTCTTTCTTCCACGTGCATTACCCTCTCCCAGCCATCCACCCCTGTTTCTTTGCTTGAGTCTTAATACCAAGCCTGCAAGTTAGCAAGGGCAAGCATTGGTAGGCCCATTTCACAGATCAGAAAATAGAGAGCCACTGAGTACCCAAGCCTGGGGACTCATGGATGCCGCAGAGAAAGGTTACTTTGAAGACAACGCATGGTGTTCAGAGCCCAGCGCAGCTGAGATGAATCAGGAAGCTGTGGTCCACCTCTTCTGCGTCCACCTGTGTCTGCAGCCTGTGCCCATCTGCTTGAGAGCAATCCTAAAGAGAGTCCTCGCAGACCAGCAGCTCTGTTGCAGGAGAATTGAAGGGGTTAGGTTTTGGAGGACGTGGTCTTTAGAGGGAAAGTTGAGCGGTGGCAACAAAAGTTACCCATCGGCAAAAACAGCTGGGGAGCCATCTGTCTGGGAGAAGCCTCCTACCCTTTGCATTACCCCCCTCCCTGCATCTGTGAGAGGCCTGGCCGCTGACTGAGGCGGTTTATAGCACAGGGAACAGAAGGAACCAGTTGGCCCTTGGATAACCTTGGCCTCATTAGCATTGAACCAAAGCCCACTGCGCTATTGACTTCTAGTAAATATCCACCCATCAAGAAGATGTCCCAGAGCCCTGCCTCAGGGGTGTTCAGACACCAGACAGAGCCTTCTTGCTCCTCCACGGCCAGCTTTGTGATCCAGGAGTGGCTGTCAGACCCGTCCTCCTCTCTCCACCCACCACCATCCAGCGCTCAGAAGCCACTCCATCTTCCCGGGCGGGGGACAGGGGGAGAAGAAAACCCAGCACAGCCACCTCTCTGAAAGTCTCCCATTCTCTCCTTCCAAAGGGCCAAACAAACCCTGGAAAGTTGGTTCAGCACCTAAAGTGTACACAATTATATTTCCAACTGCTTTGAAAAACTTTTATTTATTTATTTATTTATTTTGTACAGCAAATGACACATTATCTTTCCGGAGGTCAGGGAATAATGCAGTTGGATTCTTGCGACATTGTGAGAGTTAATGTTTCTATTTGCCATTGTGTCCTGTGCAAAGAAAGGCGGCCGGTCACCTGGGGTTACCACAACACAGCACGGAGATGGTGGAATCTCGGAGAAGTGCTTTGATGATATTGGACACTATTGTGCAGGCGGTGGCCCCCTTCTTGCCTGCGCTGCATAATGGGCTTCCGAGTGCTAAGGAGAGAAACGATACTATCCTTGGAGTGTCAGAGGTAGAGCTCTCCAGGAGCTGCATTCATAATTCGCTCCAACTTAAGGACTTGGATTTTTTAATAGTAATTGAAACCTAGAATTCAATGGCCATGTCATTTTCTAATATCATAATTGCCAAGGAAATTGAACCACAAAGAACTCTTATAAATTGCAATTTCACTTTATTAGAGTACCTGGGAGCTGGTAGTGTTTTCTCATCAAGAAAGACCCCTAGGTATCTTCTCTTTGCGTCTTTCAAACGTTCACCCTCATTCACGCTGCCCTCTTGAGCAGTACCTTGGATTTCCAATGGGCGTATTTAGCCCCTCTTAAAATGCGTACTATTTGCCAAGTGTTTATATTAATTGCTCCCGTGGGAGCTTCATAATATAAGCTTCAACTCCATCTCTTCATTGTCACATGTCAGCTTCCTCCCATTCCACCTAGAACACTGTCTTTGTTTCTGTGGATAGAAGTGATATAAAGATGCTTTATATGTTTAGAGGACTGTTATAATATTGATGCTGCTGTTACTGGATTCTATGCATCTTTCTTAAAGTGAAACAATCCCTAAAGAAGATTTATTACAATATCACCAAACTAAGTTCAGGACTGAAGCATAGAACAACAACCAAAAAAAAAAAAAAAATTTTTTTTCACTCTTCTTCGAGAGGCCTGGCTTGGAATCATCTGAATTATTATTGTCATTATTATTATTTTTGATTATTGAGAGGCAGTGAAGCGCTTCACCTCCTATTTCTGTGGAAATGCAGGACCTGCTTACTTTTTTCCCCTACCTCCCAATTACTGAACTGCTCTGTTTTCCTTTTTCTGGTCCTGGATTCTGATCCATTGATAACCACCGGGCTCTCCTTCCTGGTAGCTACTACCTCAGTTCAATTCCTGGAACATTCTGGCATGAAAAGGACTCCAGAGAGTAGACTCTGGGGAACTCAGTCCAGGCATCGAATCCTTGACAAAGAAACCATATGGAACCCAGCAGTGTCTTTATTCCCAGGAATCCCGGGAACCTGGGAATTTGAGATTCAAACACCAGGGAAGAAAACAAGAGACACAAACCACACTCATCCTGGAAAAGTCTCTGATATGGAGCGGGAGAAAAAGGGATATGAAATGTGTGCCCATCTGGATTGTAACTATGTAACGTCTTTATTTATGAAGACAAAGGATGGCAACAGAATTTACCAGAGTGAAAGCAGGTTGTGTTAGGTGGTCAGGGTTATTAAGTATTATTTTCTCCATTTTCTGGACCTTCTATTATGCACTGTCTTTATAATAGAAAAGTGGAAGAAAATGAGGCTTTAAGGAGAGAAGAGCAGAATCCCAGCCACATCTGTCCCTATTTTGACCCCTCACCTTCCAGCACCTCAGACCCTGTCCAGCATTGTGTGGAGGTCTACTAGCTGGGAGCAGAGGGAAGGGAAACTGAAACTTTGTCCTTAGCTGGGTGACTTTTTCACTTACTATGGAAGGGGGAACTGAAGAAAAGCAGAAGTCAGGGACAATTTTTCCAAAGTGATATGCTGATCTCAAGGTGCCTGTTTGAAATTCCTTGAAAGATAGGTACTGCCTGAACAGCCCATGACAGACAAACTTAAGTGAATCTTTAGAGAGGTTTGAATTTATGTATTTATTTTAACTGAAATATTTTTCTCATGATTTGTTTTCCCTTAAAAAATGAAACAGCCAGGCGTGGTGGCACTCGCCTGTAATCCCAGTGTCTCAGGAGGCTGAGGTAGGAGGATCTCAAGTTCAAAGCCAGCCTCAGCAAAATTGAGGCACTAAGCAACTTGGTGAGACTACGTCTCTAAACAGAATATAAAATAGGGCTGGGGATGTGGCTCAGTGGTTGAGTGCCTCTTGAGTTCAATCCCTGGTACCACCACCACCACTACACCCCCCAAAAAAAAGAAAAAAAAGAAAGAAAAAAAAAAGAAAAGAAACAGCCACTTCCCATGGAAGCACATGTAATGGAATTGATACCACTCAAAGAAAGTAAGTCTGGCCCTGCAGTAGGATGACATGAAGGACCAAAAGCATCTCAATATCAGATGAGGGATGTCATTAAGTATAAATGGGCTTTGATGTCACTCAGTCTTGAATTGTCTCCATTTGGCAATTGAGTTAACTCTTCTGGACCTCAATCATCGCCACAGATAAACAATGGGAATTTTCCCTGCCTTGAGTTACTCTGAGAAGGCAAAGGGCTGGGGTTTGCAAGTCTAAAGTACTCAACAAGGTGCGGTTCTCATTTCCTTCTGACCTGAGTTCTCCTGTCCATTCCTGTGCATCTCATTGGACCACTTCTATGTCAAAAGGAGGCAGAATGGCATCTGAGACAACATCCCTTGTCACTGCACACATTCAGATATGCCACTGGTTAAATCATGATCTATAAAATGTCCCAACTACAGTCAAACAGAGTCTAGTTGCTTTGACAATTTTCAGTACCTGAAAGGGGTGGGCTGGATGCTCTGGGGCCCTGGTGCTCTCTGGCATAGGGATGAGGAGCTCGAAGCTTGGGTCAAATCACCACAAATACACTGAGTGGCTTGGGCAAGACATTTGGTCCCTAAGCCTTCGGTTTTCTCATCTGTAAAATGAGGCAAATGGTCAGAATCAGGACCTTCAAAATAGATTTTAGCAGCCCTTCAGTATTCAAGTTGAACTTTACCCAAAACAGTCACCCCCGTTGTGGCAGGGAGCAGTTACTCTGGTTGTGGCCACCCAGCTTGGTGACCCTCACTCCCTGTGGTGGCCCTTCTGCAAGACCACAGAGCAGAGCTGGAGACCACAGGTTTACCCTCTTCCAAACCACTTCTCAATCTAACAGGGCACAACATATTGAACAGAATGGGTACTTATTACTGTGTTAGAATAATAAATATCTGGCCACAAGACGTGACTATTTATTTTTAAAATATTGTTAACCTTTATCAAAGCATATTATCAAATTACTTTGTTTGCTTCCATTTAGGAACAATTTCTAAAAAAAAATTTTTTTTTTTACTCGTGACTGCTTTACTGAACATCCGTCATTTTTTTTTCTTCTCTTCGCTTTTAATTTTACTTTAATTTCTACTCTCTTCCAAAAGGAATTCCCCACTCTCTATTATCGAATTCCTCAGCTCCCTTCTTAACCCAGATTGACATGTACATGGGAGAGCAAGGGAAGGATCAGGAAAGGTAGATTCTGGGGATGCCTCTCTCACTCTCTCTCTCTCTCTCTCTCTCCCGGATGGCGTTCTTCTTTCTGATTTCTCTTCCAAATTCTTTCCTTCTTCCTCCAGCATCTTCTAAGGGCCACCATTACCTTAAGGTATTTTTAAAAACCTGGATTCCGGGTTTCATCCCATATCTATCCAATCAAGATCTCCGAGGCTGGAATTTTAGGAAAGTAGAGAATCAAAATAAAGCTCCCAAAGTGAATTTAAAAAAAAAAAATCTTCTAAATTTCAAAACCTACCTTCCAAGTCCCTTTCCCCAAATCCCGTCTCCCAGTCTCCCCATCTCTCTCTTCTCCACGACTTTCCCCATCGGTTTTCATCCTAATTACCAGCCAACTGGTGGATGTCACTGCTACTCAAATGCACTCCCGCTCTGGAGCCCTAATCATGCCCATTGTGCTCCTCAAAGCTGAGTCAAGAATTGCTGCCTTTTTATTTCCCTCTCTCCATACATATTGTAGAAAGAAGCAGGTCCCCGCTGCTTTTGTTGTCCCTACTTCTGGGCTGAGCTCCATTTGCTGGTGAACGGGGCTTATCTTCACCCCCCCACCACCACCCTAAACACTGTAACATTCAGCATCCTTTCATGTTGGTGCTTTTAAAGTAAATCTTTGGACAATTAAAGATATGAAATGGCTAAATAGAGTTCTGCGGGCATTCTTCTCTCCTTTTTAAAGGTTTAATCACACTTAATGGCTCTCTTCAAAACTTGAATTTTCCATTTTGGTGTTTTGACTCCATTGAAAGAGTTTACTAATATTCTTTCAAAAGTATTCTCTGCTCAAATGAGCTATTCAATAAAGTTTTAAGCCACGCTATAGGATTTACACTAAATGGAAAATAATTTAAAGGGAGATCAGAGTTGGGGGTGACGTTTCGCTCTACAGGTTTTGTTACCCAAATTATAATCACCAATACGTGGTGCCTGAAGAGTTGGTGGGAGAGAAGAAAAATTATTTAGATACACAGGAGAGTATTTCAAATGCGATTTCAATACCTTCCTTTCCTTGAAGAGAGCTTCTTGTTTGGCTTTATGATTCTATAAATAGGAACTTGAGGTATATTTCCCCCTTTCTGATCCTCCCTGTCTTCTCTCTTCTCCTCTTATGTTTTTCTTCCCGAAGAGCAGCAAGCAATGAGTCTACTCTGTGACCGAGTGTCTGTTGCAGTTTGTCTTAAACAAATCGCTTGACAGTTCCCAGCCTTGGTCTTGCTGAGACAAATCTTATTCTTACTTGTCACCGTCAAGAGTAAGAAGCTGGCAGGACACTGAGTCCCCCAGCCCCATGGGTCATCACAGTCCAAATGAAAGAATTTGCCATTTGAAAGGCAAATTAGTGTAAAATAGAAACCAGAACTCCTTGACAGCTTCTCTATGCACCCCAAGCCCTCTGGTGGTCTTACTGGTATGCACATATATGTGGCACTAACAAGACACACTGGAAAGGTAAGGAGTAATCTACGTCCATGACCAAACACGGACACCCCTTCACCTGCCTGCCATCTACCTTCCTTCCTTCTTTCTTCCTGTAAGTAACCTTGATCACTTGTACCATGCCCAGTCATGTGCTAAGTATCAGGCCACATTGAAAAGAAGTATGACCTGATCTTGAGTTTAACATTTGGCTAAAGAAATAAGTAATGTAGCTAATACACGGAAGACACTATGATCTATGAGCCAGGTGCTGTCATTTACTAACCATGTGATCTCTGGGAAGGCATTTAATTTCTCTGAGACTCAGTGTTTCTTTTCCATGGACATCGGGTTGCTGAGGTTGAGTAGAATTTAACACTACCTGAAAATATCTCTTTAATTTTGTTTGTTTGTTTGTTCTTTTACTCCTCCCTCCACCTCCCCAGGGCAAGCTCCACTAGAGCTGGGACTTCGGCTGATAATTCACCTCTGCATCCTCAATGCCAGGAGAGTGGGTGGCACAGAGAAGATGGTTGATAAATAGTTGCTGAATGGAGGCACATGTCATAAGGAAATCTCTATAAAGACTGAGCTACTGATCTTGACGTAGATTTGTAATCTAGGCGGAATTTTCAAGAAGATACACAGACGGGGTGGAGAGTGGTCAGAGTAAGGTGAAGAGATGCCGAAGACATTGTAATGGGCTCGAGATACAGAAAATACCAGTCTGCTCGGGAGTGGTGTGTGTGTGCCCTGGGAAGAACGGATTTAGCCTGAATTTTGAAAGGCCTTCAATGGCAGGATTAGCCTAGGGGAGAGAGTGAAGGGTTTTGGTCAGGAAGTACTGACCAAAAGTACTTTCAAGAAGTACTGTTTTGGGAAGATTAATCGGGTCATGATAGACAAAACTGGCCATGTGGTAGGGAAATAAGTTAGGAGGACCCTGTGAAAACTGAGGCTCCAGGTGACAAGGCCTGCTTAGAACCACAGGGAATGGGGATCTCAAGAAGAGAGAAGTAGAATGTTCTACCCAGCCAAAAATCAATGGAACTGGATAACTGAGGAGCCATGAAGAGGAGGAGGAGGAGGAGGAGGAGGAGGGAGAGGGGGAGGAGGAGGGAGGGGGAGGAGGAAGGAGGCACTTAAGATATGAAAGACAAGGGAGAATCCACAGAACCACAGAAATGAGGAGGGGAGGCCATTTTGAGAGAAATATAATGAAACTGTTTTCAGTTATTTTAAGGTGTATGTGGAACACCCAAGTGAAGATTTCTGGTAGGCTGCAGAAAACCATGTGGGGGAGATCAGCTGGGGCTGTAGCTCAATGATACAGCGCTTGCCTAGCATGAGTGAGGCCCTGGGTTTGATCCTTGGCACCCCATAAAAATAAATAAAATAAGGGTCCATCGACAACTAAAAAAAAATTTGTTTTTAATTAAAAAAAGAGGAAGAAATGTGGTGTGAGAGCTGAAAATAACAGACATATAGTCTTGCCTTCAGAGATGACAGGAAAAACTCACGAGAGGAGGTAAGAGAAGGAAGAAGGAAGACCCACAGACAGAGCCTGAGAGAATGAGTCACCACGAGAGAAGGAAGATGAATGAGAGAAGGGAACAGGACTAGCTGGGGAGGTGGTCCAGATGTACAATTGGCATTGGAGTCACTGCAATGGAAATCCTTCTCAGGTCTGAGGGAACTGCCAGTAATATCAACCACTTCAGAGAAGACATCATGGAAAACAAGAATTAGAAATTAGCAATTAGCTCTGCTGGCTAGGAGGTCCATGAGGAGAACAGGAGAAATACTAAAAGGCTTTCCTGTTTGAGAACTTACTTCACCAGGTAGTTTTACAGTTTCAGCCTTTCTGTCAGAGTCCATGCTGGAACACCCTGCAAGTCTTTATCATTTTCAATCCCCAAGGAAGGTCTCATGGGGATGGGACTTCCTCATAGGCCATGTAGCACAACCCAGCCTGTGTTCTTACTTATAAGCAGATCAGCAGAGTCACTGACTAATTTCACCCACTGAAACAAGAACAACTGAGATTTTTTTTATCCCTGACTCTTTTTATCACCATTTTCTTTGTTTTGCCTTCTTCTGGGACTGAGATCTCACAAACTGCACATTTTCAAGACCTGGGGGATGGAGTGGAGAAAAGAAAAAAAATGTTATAAAAGTCTTTGTTAGGTTCTGGCCCTCTGCAAGCTCATTTTCATCCCCAGAAAGATTTCAGAAGTTTGGTTCCATTAGCTACAGAGCTAGCCTAATATTTAAATATGCTAGGTTGTTGACCGATGACCACTTGCTAACATTTTAGGGTGCATTTAAAAATATCCTTGCCTCCAAAATACTTCCCATAATCTTCTCCTAATATTTCCAATGAAGTCTGGAATTCCTTGAAGGAACAGAGCCATTATTGACCCACAAAGAGCCATCAAGCTTAAAACAGAGAAATGATACTGGGTCTTCACCTCCACCATTACTTGGTTTAAGTTAACCTTTAAGAACAAATAATTTACAACAAAGAATAAAACGGACAAATAACACTGTAAGATTTTTCATAGTGTCCCTAAAAGTTAGTGACAGAGAATGGTTTCAAATTTCTTAATATAGCTGACTTGAGTTGCCACTTCTGTTAAAACTCAGGGTTGGGTAGGAGCAGGAGTAAGCAGGGGTGAGAGGAGACTTTCTCACATATACACAGTAACCCTTCATGGAAGGAAAGGACCTACTTCTGATTGATCTCTCAAGGACAACAAGGACATACTGGGAGGAGACCAACCTGACTTTGCCAAGTCAAGGGGAAGACACTCATCCCAACTTTGATTTTCCACAGCCTTATGAGAGAAGCACAGTTGTTAGCTTGGACTTGAATCTGTTGCACTCAATTGCTCTGGTGTATGACCTTGAGAGGAACCAATACTCTAATGTGCACCCAGAGGCTGCACTTTTCAAAGCTTTGCATTAACTCCCCCCACCACTATCCCCCAAGAGTGTCCACTGTACAGCTGTCAGAGGTATCGTGCAGAGAGAGCACTGGAAGCCAAGTCAAGCTTGAATGGTTCTGTAGTGATAGATTTTGACTTCCTTGGGGCTCATGAGCTATTGGAATCAGATAAAGATCATTCCGAGGGCTGGGGATGTGGCTCAAGTGGTAGTGTGCTCGCCTGGCTTGCGTGCAGCCCGGGTTTGATCCTCAGCACCACATACAAAGATGCTATGTCTGCCAAGAACTAAAAAATAAATATTAAAAAATTCTCTCTCTCTCTTTAAAAAAAAGATAATTCCGACCTTTTAAAAAAAATTTAAATTTAATTTAATTAATATTTTTGATACAGAGTATTGAATTCAGGGTCACTCAACCACTGAGTCAGCCCTATTTTGTATTTTATTCAGAGACAGGATCTCACTGAGTTGCTTAGTGCCTCACCTTTGCTGAGGCTGGCTTTGAACTTGCCATCCTCCTGCCTCAGCCTCCTGAGCCCCTGGAATTATGGATTGCACCACTGTGACCAGCCAGGCCTTTTTAAAAAGCTTAATCTCTCAACTTTGTTTTTTGCTCTTCAGACTCTGACATCAGAGACTTGTCAATAAGAGGGTTTGCTGGGGCACAGAAAGCAGGCTGATCCTGAGTTTTTGAATGTTGGAAGAGGAGAAAGAGAGGGAGACGAAAGAGAAATGAAGATGTACTGCCAATAAATCTCACTGACTGCCCTGCAGATTGCCCCATGCCGGTGATTCTTGACTCCCAGAGAGTCCAAGTCTAAGTAAGATCACTCTCTCGGCTCCACCAAAGTTTTCATTTCCTAGAGAAACCGCTTCTCTCTCTGCATGTTTCCTTCAACTCTCAGCAAGACCTGAATAAGCGCATGAAGTTGATAAACCTGCTACTTCACTGGGGCTGTTTATTTCCAGTTGACAAATATTGTGCCGATGTTCACTTCAATTAGGAGACACATTTGACAATCTGACTACTCCATCTGATGCCTCAAGGGCAAATTTCAGCTCTTTCAGGAAGGGATGGGCCAACAGTATGAATAAAATATACAGAGAAGGAACATTTGCAGCAGTTTGGGGGAAACCACCTTCTGCAGCAAGGAGAACAAAATGTCCACATGAAATAAAAAAGAAATGCATATAAATAAAGCTTAGGGCTCAAATTGGAGGGAGGCTGGGAATTTAGAGAGAGGCTACGGAGCCTGTCTGGAGTTGAGAATGAAGAAGTGAGATTTTAGCTCTAAGACTCAAAAGACATTTGCAACTCTGGAGGAAATTCTTTGCAGAAGTGTTAAACTCACTGAGAATCTTGCTAGTTTATTGCAGTTTTAAGGATTATTTTAGCAAGCCAAGCACGGTGGTGTGTACCTGTAATCCCAGTGGCTCGAGAGGCTGATGCAGGAGGATCACCAGTTCAAAGCCAGCCTCAGGAACAGCAAGGTGCTAAGCAATTTAGTGAGACCCTGTCTCTAAATCAAATACAAAAAAGGGCTGGGAATGTGGCTCAGTGATCAAGTGCCCCTGAATTCAATCCCCAGTATCCCTTCCCCCGAAAAATCTTAGCAACCAGAAGTTTTTCTGGGTGTCTAATTTTACTCACTCTGTTTAATCCTGTTTCTTTATCACCCTGAAGACAATCAGATAATCAGCTAAGCATCTCCTTTTATATCTTAGAAGGTGGAGGTCAAGGACCAGACTGCTTGTGCAGCATTTCCTGCTCAGAACTGACCCTGGACCCAGGTTCCTATTTTTCAGGCAGTCAAGGACTGGAGGAATGGATGAGACCCTCAGTTGCACCTATCAGCTGCCTTGGGCGAGTGCCATGAGCTCCCTGGACTTCTGTGCTCTTGCGTCCCCATCAGGGAAGGGGAATGTCAGTTCTTTCCTCATCTTCCTGGAATGAGGGTCTCCGAGGAATAAAGTGAAGTGATAAGAGTGGAAGGAAGTGAAAGTTTGATAGAAACGAAGAGACTCTCATGATTCAGCTTTTGTTTTCCCAAGCTGACCTGGTCAGTGCAATGAGGTCACTCAATCCCTGAGATCAGAAAATGAAAGACATCATTGCCTTGAGATTGAGGCAGCTTAGATGATTTCCTCCCCTAGGTCCCTAGTCAATTAAATGCTAGACTATTTAAAATACCTATATGTGTATTTGGTTTTTTTTAAAAAAAATGGATCTTACCCAGCTTCTACTAGCTTGTTAATAACATATGATTTATTTTATATTTTAATGTTAATAGTAGCTACTTACTAATTTTTGAAGGGCATGAGGAGCATCTGTGGTTAGCATAGGAAGAAATCTCTTGTGACTGATCATCAATACACTGATGGCACTTGCCCAGGTCTTATGACATTTTTATGTAGATCTATTATTATTAACCGATGGTTATAATAGCATCTAATTGAAAATGAATTTATTTTAGGAGAGTTCTTGGAGTTATACTGGTACTTGATCTATCTCCAGTTGTTGCTCCCTTCTCTCATTGATTCATCTATTCAACAAACACTTATGAAAACTTAGCATGGGCCAGGATGGTGGGGAAGTTGTGAGGGAGAGATGTGTTTCCTCCTGCTAGGAGACAGCAAGGCCAAGAGACAGCTTGCTGCAGCTTCCTGCAACCAGAGGGGAGACAGAGCCTTCAGTGCTAGACAGAGCTCTCAGGAGCTTGACCTGAGACTCTGAAGGTGAATGGAAACCTACAGTGTGGGTAGTGGTACAAAGCTCCCTAGGTGGCAGGCCTTGCTGTGTAAAGGCAGAGTCCCTATCTGGTTTTCCTCCTTTCCTCCTTTTCTTCTCTTTTCCTCTTCCCTTTTCCTTCCCAACATTTCTCTTCATTCCTTTCAATTTTTTTTTTTTGGGGGGGGGCGGTGGTTGGTGGTTCCAGGATTGAACTCAGGAGCACTCGACCACTGGGCCACATCCCCAGCCCTATTTTGTATTTTATTTAGAGATAGGGTCTCAGTGAGTTGCTTAGCCCCTCGCTTTTGCTGAGGTGGCTTTGAACTGGCGATCCTCCTGCCTCAGCCTCCTTAGCCGCTGGGATTATGGCGTGCACCACATGCCCAGACCTTTCCTCTTTTAACTTCAGGATTCTAACAATAATTTTGGTCTCGCCTAAAACCAAAATATATCTGAATGAAAATTAAGAAAAAATTGATCAAAGACATAAATTTCAGGGAACACCCTCAATTCAGGCATGGTTTTATTCCTATAGTAGCACCCTCACCCACCACTGAGTAGCCCTGAGACATCCCTTCCCTCTACTTGGTTTCTAGGGGTCTGTATAGGGAGACCCGTCATTCTCTCTTCCATTTTTACCACCTGGATGTGTATTTTCTACACACTTGAAAAACTTGTTTGTAGAACCCAAGAGCTGACTGGCCACCTAGAATGAGGGAGGGTGAGCAAAGAGGGCACTGAGCCATCTGGAAGTTGAACAAGGATCCAAGTGTAGAGATGAGAACTGGAGCCATTTAAGTGTCTGCCATTCCTGGTGTTAACAGGAAAGTGTGTGGACAGCTCAGTCATGGCGGCCACCTTTAAACAAATGTGGCATCCACAGGAAAATTACTGTGTAAGTCTTCTTAGAACAAAGCCCATTTTAAATGATTGGGAGTCTGTCCATCTGATCCATCCCATCCATACCATATGAGATTATTAAAACTATACTCTCCTGCTCTGGTTTTCAAAAGTTCATAGAAGAGAAATTGTCCCAGATATTGGCTGTTGTGGTCATGCAGTGCAACATTTCCTCTCACCAAATTCATCTGGCTGTGCTTTTGAGCTAAACAACATGCATCCTCAGACTTCATAAATTGTCATTCCTCTGCTGATCCAGAGAGCAGAAATTCATGACTTGATCTCAATCAAACAGTGTAAAAACCCAAACAAAAATACATCTGGACAAACAGGATGCCAGGTTTTTGTTTGATGAGAAGGGAAATAGCTCAACCCTGGCCCCTTGAAATGAAGGCTTTATCTAAAAAAAAATGCTCATAGAACCTTAACAGAGTTACTGAGACCAGCTTCCCTTATAATATTCAACATAAACTAGATATGGAGCTCATTTTATTCCGTGCTTTGTGACCTGGAAAACATTTTGTTGGAGCCTTAAAAAAAAAATTAGCCCATGTTCTTTCCCCTCCATCCCCAAATGCTATGATCATCATTTTGTGTTCCTTTAGCCCAGGTGAACAGCAGACAGGGAGCAGGGGCAAAAAAAAAAAAAAAAAAAAAAAAAAAAAAAAGTGGACTCACAATTTCCTGACACAGCTAACAAGCCGTTCAAATTCTGTCCTGCCCAGCTTCAGGGTTGGTGTTCAGGGAGTCGGAAGGCTAGAACCACAGGAGAAAAATAGACACTGCTCACTTTATTTTGGCTAATATCTCTGCACAAAGTAGACTGAAGAGTAGACAGCAGCAAAACGTGATTTACTGGTCAGTTAAACAATCCATTATCCACAAAACTGGTTACTAATGCTAAAGTTTGTCTGAATACGAAATTTCCTGAAACAGAACAAATTTCTCATGGGTAGGCAGGAGAACTGGGGTACTTTTCTTTCTTTCTTTCTTTTAATAGAGAGAATTATATAAAGAGATTCACCACTGGAAGCAAAAGCAGAGATTACTTGAGCCGAGATCCTACCAGACCAAGTCTGCAATTATCAACTCCTATTCCTCCTTCCTTCTGCTCCTCCAATTCTACTCTCCAGGGCTGACCTGGGGGAGGGTGTCTTTGGGCAGGGACCAGCAGCAGGATATATGCAAATGTTCCTTAATTGTGTCCCAGCCATTACTCCATTGTGGAGGCTTTTAAGATAATTTATTAATATTCTCTTTAACCACTGTAAATGAAACGGCACACTGTGGGTTTGGTGGTGTGTGTGTGTGTGTGTGTGTGTGTGTGTGTGTGTGAGTGTGATTTCTTCCTGAGTTATTTATTTGATAATGATATTAAATATTAGATACTCTAACAGCTGGTGTGTTTATCCTGACTTGAGTGTATTAACCTCTTTAGCCCTTTTTTCCAGAAGAAGGATTCGGCATCACAGATTTGACTGTCAGCTGCGGTGCCTGGCGGCCCCACCGATTGGCATTCTGACAGAATCTGAAGTTCAGAGCAGCAAGTAAACATGGATGACATTGCAGCGAGCAAGGGGGGAAAGGGAGCGCATGATGACTTGAGGCACCTGCAGCTGCTTGCACCCAAATCAAAGTAAAGGCTGCGCTCACTGGAATGGAAAAACACGGAATTTACTGGGAGTGCGTTGGCACCGTGCTAGGTGAGGGGGGAGGAGGGGGCTCGATGGAGGGCATGGGAGGGGAAAATGGAGCCCCAAGCACTGGCATGATGCCTGCTGACAATTCTCAGAGAGCTAAAGAGGCTCAGGGGAAATCTCTGGGTCCTAAGGACCATTGCCTCCCACACAGTGGGTGTGGATCAGCAGTGACACTGGGCTGATGGGTCAGGAGGGTGAAGGACAGACCTGAGCAGCCTGGGCCACTGAATAGCAGTGTGGTCTTGGACCATGGTGATGGTCAGGTAAAAATCATGGATCTTGCCCTAGGACTACCTTCTACTGACCACATGACCTTTGGGAAGTTAATTTCTCAGCCTCAGTTTCCACACCTGTACCATGAAGATAATTAATACATGGCCATGGGGACAGTCACGGTAGGCCATAGTCAAATGCGATAAAGAATGGATGAAATGCAAATGTAAAGTGGTAGTAGTTTCCTGTCTCTTCTTAACCAATTCTTCTGTAAGAAGAATTGCCTCTGTAGTCTTCCCACTGACAGCCCCCAAAGTGCAAGGCATTGAGGAATTGCCAGTCTTCTTCAGCTTGCTTTGCTTCTGAAGATTGAGTTAATAGTACAAGATCCCTTTCTGGAACCTGGGTACATGGCCTTTGCCCTCAATGGGGCTTCTCCCTCCGTGTTCGGGGCTTCAATATCCCTGCAAGAATGACATGGGGAGGAGGGATAAGGAGTGGTACAAAATAGTGTTCAAGTTCCAAGGGAAGAGTTTTCCTTGGAGGGGATGCATCCTCTTCTAGGGCCATTTCTCAGGAGCAGGGCCCTGCAGTGTAAGTTTGGTGGGCATCTCAACTCTTCTTAGTAAAACTACTGGTGGTGACTGGCCCCAAGGAGTAAAATGCAGTGTCAGGGGGATGGAGACCCAGGGAGGAAGACTGTGGTTATTTTAGGACAGTAAACAAGGTGCTTCAGTTATTCCAGGAAGCCAGGGTTATCCCTGTTTATCAGAGTGTTGGGCATATATGAGGTGCATTGATTGATAAATGAAAGAATGCATGGATGGATGGATATGTGGACAAATGAAGAAACAAACTGTCAAGTAAAAAGAAAGCCTATTTATGCAATAGAGCAAATAGTAAGTACACATTGATCAGTAGCCATACTCATGGCTGGAGTTCCAGTGTATTAGAAGACTCCATGTGTAATTGTAAGATAGTCTATTTCCCCTGGATCCATGTCATGAGCCCCTTGTTCCACTCCAGCTGCCACTGCAGGGAGCAGTCAAGCACAGCCTCACCATGTCAACTGACCCTATAATGTATGCCTCTCACTCCCTAATGGGACTTCCCTCTTGCCACTGAAGCATGACATACTACAGGACCTTCTTGGTACCCAGATATGTGCAACCTTAAGTGTGGAGAGTTAATGACCCATGGACCACAAGAGCTAGAACCTGGTGGATATATTCTCCCTCTCCCACTTCCTTCCTCTATGGACTCTCCTGAGACAATAGCTCACAGGACCAATGGGATGTAAGTCCTGAGACCTGAAATGTTATACTGAGTACATTATACTGAGAAGAAGTTATTATTTTGTAATGTCCCTCATTTGGGTTCTTCCTTGCATTCTCCCCCTTTACTTGATTCCTGAGAAATCCTTAATAAAAACTGTACCCTAAATGTAATGTAAGACTCCTAGTATATTTTTCTATCACTTAACTTGGGTAGACAAAAATGAATATACTCTTAGCACACATCTGCACTATGGATTAAAAAGTTAAACAAAAAGACAGTTTAACTAGATTGTTGAATCATCTACACTTCTATTCAGAACCAGTTGGAAAACTTAACCCATCTGAAATGCCAGACAGATCTCTAAGCTACTTTATGGACTGAATATTTGTGTTCCCCCAAAATTCATATGTTGATGTCCCAACCCCATTAGTAAAACTAATGGTGGTGATTGGCCCCCATGGATGGGGTGCAGTGTCAGGGGGATGGAGACACAGGAAGGAAGACTGTGATTGCTTTAGGATAGCAGTTTTTCACAGGGTTTGGCATATATGAGTTCCATTCATTGATTAATGAATGAATGCATGAATGAATGAATAAATGAGATCCTTTCCTGGGTCTCTATTCCCCTGACACTGTACCCGACTCATTGGGGTCAATCACCATCATTAGTTTTGGTATTCAGAATGGGGCCTTAGGGAGGTAATTTGGATTAGATTGGGTTATGAGAATAGGACCTTCATAATGGGATTAGTATCCTGATAGGGAGAGGAAAAGTGAATCGCTTTCTCCACCATGTGAGGGCTAGCAAGAATGTAGTCAACTACACAGTCAAAGAGCCCTCTCTAGAACTGGGCCATGTTGGCACCCTGATCTTGAACTTACAGCTGTCGGAACTGTGAGAAAAAAATTTTTTATTGTTTAAGCCACCAAGTCCGTGACATTTTGTCATGGCTGCCTAAGCTGGCTTGCACAGTTCCAAGGGCTGAGGGGCAGCAGTAAATGGGAAGGAAAGGGCAGTGCAAGACCTGGAACTCCTGGAGGATAGACTGCTGTGGGCTTCCACCTGCTCTCTGCATTCACCACCCTCATAGGGCTTTAGGCACTTTGTCACAGTGTTTGGCATATATGAGGTCCATTCATTGATTAATGAATGAATGCATGAATGAATGAATGAATGAATGAATGAATGAGATCACTTCCTGGGTCTCTATTCCCCTGACACTGCACCCCACTCATTGGGGTCAAACACCACCATTAGTTTTGGTATTTAGAATGGGGCCTTAAGGAGGTAATTTCACCCTTCTCTAGTGCTTATTGCCAACCCTCCATTACGTTAAGGCAGTCATTCATGTGACATAAGCAGTAAAGCAGTAAAGTTATCCATTGTGAACTAAGCTTACAGACATTGATGTCATCTCTATGAATGCTTGGTGTTGGGTAATGTGCTGGCATGGTGGGTGGAGGTGCTAGTGAGAGAAGAACAAATTCACAGAAAGATATGAGCCCTGCAGGCACCAGAGGCCCAGGAAAGAGGCCTACATACGGTGCTCTAGGGTCTCTGAGAAGAAGCCAAGAGGAGGCTTCCCCTTGCACTTCTGATGTTAGGCATGAAAAACTGGAAATGATGATTCTAGCTTTAGGAATTGTTGAAAGCAGCTGCCCATCATCTCAGAGAGAAGCAATGAAGCTTCCATTTCTATGGTTTGCTGTTTGTGATGAAGAGATCTGAGCTTGTAAGTGTAGAATGCAGGAAGGGCAGGAGTCTAAGAGGAGAGGTTTGATCTTGAAGACCTTCCTAACTGAATCTGTTCCTTTTTTCCTATTCTCTACCCAATTCCAACTCTCCCTGCTCCAGGGATTGGTGCCCTACCCTACTCCAAGTCAAGGTCAATGAATAAGGAGGGTCCACTATATACCAATTCAAGGTAAAGTTCAATCTTTATATGCTATTCCTTTTATTTGCATTTTGACAGACCCTCTTCTTTTCTCCCCAGATCAATATATTATTCAAAGGAATAACTTTCTAATAGTGGAATTTCTAGTACTTGGCTCCCATGCAGAATAGGTGTAGGAGCATGAAGTTCTTTGCCACTTTTTGTCTAACCATCTCACATCAATGAACATCTACATGTGAGATTAGCAAAGGTCTAGGTTAAGAATCAGCAAACTATGACTGCAGGCTAACTTCGGCATGCTGCTTGATTTTGGAACTTCGTGGAACAGAGCCACCCCAGATCTCTTTACCTATCGTCTATGGCTGCTTTCAACTCTATGATGGAAAAGTTGAGTAACTGGGACAGAGACTATATGGTCCAAAAAATCGTTATATTTGATTTTCTGAGGACTCTCCATACTGCTTTCCATAGTGGTTGCACCAATTTTCAGTCTCACCAGCAATATATGAGTGGGACTGCAAATTGGTGTAACCACTATGGAAAACAGTATGGAGATTTCTCAGAAAATTGGGAGTGGAACCACCATTTGATCCAGCTATCCCACTCTTTGGTTTATATCCAAAGGACTTAAAATCAGCATATTATAGTGATGGACCATATCAATGTTTATAGCAGATCAATTCACAACAACTAGACTAAGGGAACCAACCTAGGTGTCCCTCAATAGATGAATGGATAAAGAAAATGTGGTACATATACTCAATGGAATATTACTCAGCTTTAAAAAAAAGTGAAATTATGGCATTTGGTTGGAGTTGGAGAATATCATGCTAAATGAACTAAGCCAATCTTACAAAACCAAAGGCCAAATGTTTTCTCTAATATTCGGATGCTAAACAATAAGGTGGGGGAGGGGGGACTAGGGAAGAATAGTGTTACCTTAGATTAGGTAGAAGGAAGTGATGGGAGGAAAGGGGAGGGGATGTGGGGATAGGAAAGAGAGTCAAATGCAATAGACATTATTACTGTATGTATATATGTGACTGCATGACCAATATGATTCTGCATCATGTACACTCAGAAAAATGAGAATTATATTCCATCAATGTATGATATATCAAAGTGCATAAATGCATTCTACTGTCATGCATAACTAATTAAAACAAAAAAAATTTAAAAATAAAAATAAATAATTTGTTTTAAAAAGAGAAGATTTGTTTATTCCAATCTAGATTAGTATGTAGTTTAGATTCACTATTATTTAGAGATCTGGGTATGGTCCAGTCAAAACCTGCTTTTGACCTATCAAAGTGCATTTTCTCTGGAAATTTGAAGGGTGAAATGAGTCCTTTGTTCAGGTATTTCCAAAAATAATACTAATTACTAATCCTACCATAATTTAATACCTTTTACTTATAACATCTGATCTTAAAATCTATAACAACCAAGGGGAGCAGATATTAGGGATTACAAAACTGCTGCTCTGATAAGTTACACAATTGCTGCAGGTCTCATAACTGGTAAAAGAGGGTACAGGAATTTGAACCCAAGTCTTAGATGTGATCTTAAGCATTTTTGTGTACTCCTCAATAAAGATACTGACTTCCACATGTTGAACATTTAT
Organism: Urocitellus parryii; assembly: GCF_045843805.1. Taxonomy (NCBI): domain Eukaryota; kingdom Metazoa; phylum Chordata; class Mammalia; order Rodentia; family Sciuridae; genus Urocitellus; species Urocitellus parryii. The sequence goes on along the minus strand of NC_135531.1, from coordinate 133,868,474 downwards.
TAAATATTAGGTACTATATAATATAACTTCCTTTCATTATCTCATTTAACCTTTGAACCAACTCTGTATAAGTGGGGATATGCACCCACACATTGTATTTAAATTGTCCATAGGCCCAGCATGGTGATGCATGCCTGTAATCCCAGCTACTCAGGAGGCCAAGGCTGGAGGATTGCAAGTACAAAGCCAGCCTCACAATAAAATAAAAAGAGCTAGTCATGTAGCTCAGTGGTAGATCACTTGTCTTGCATTCACAAGGCCCTGGGTTCACTATCCAGTACTGCAAAAATTAAATAAAGTCTCCACAGCCTTTGTAAAGGGGGCCCCCAGACATCAACAGCAGTGATCAATGATGAAACCTCATACACCCTCGGGCTCTCTGATGGAAGGCATTTGTTTCCCCACAGTTAGTTCTGTTCCCTTCTGGGAGGTCACCTGCTCTCCTACCTTCCAGGCTGGGGGCAGCTTGGCTTCACCCTCCATATCCACATCAGGGCAGCTGGACCTGTTCTGCAGAGTAGCAGGTGGTATAGGAACTCTGGGTGTCTAATTGGGAAGTGGGAGTGACAGAATGGACCAGAGCGTGGTTTGGCTAAAAAAGACGAGAGAAGCATGGTTTCTCAGCTGTCATTGTGCTCTGGTTCAGGAAAGGGATCAACACTGGTGTTTCCAGCTCCCCAGTTTCCTGGTATGTTGCAGCCACCGGGTTACAAAGAAGCACCACTCTGGGCAACTGTGCCACCAACACAACACACTCTGTGCAGGCTCTCTCATTCCCAGCCATCTGAACTGCCAGGACAATCTTATCATCTCTCCAACGATTCTGGTGTTAGCTCATATGCCACCACAGGTGCTTTGGGCCAGATGCACTATGATGATCTATTGTCTGTGTAGAAAACTCATGGTGGCAAGTTGCTAAAATTGCTATCTATAAACTTCCTCTAAGATGCCCAGTTCTGCCACAGGGCCAAGTAGGAGAACAAAGAGCTATTGTGACCGGCCCTACTACTCAGCAGTTTGGAGTTATAATTACTTGGTTCCTCCATTTTACTTTAGTTCTTCTCCAGTTCCCCATTCTTAATTCTTTTTATGACTTATCAATAGGTTGTTTTGTTATTCCTGTTTTTGGCAGAAAAAACAAAGGCAAATTTTGAGAAATTGATTATACCCTCGTCTCCCAAAAAAATGTGTTTGATGACTGATGTGACGTTGAAAACTTTTTTTTTTTTTTTGAGCAAAGGAAATGGATGAGAACTCAATCGTATGTGGGCATAAGTGAAGATGGATTCATACCTTTGGCCCTGTCATTTCCCACACCCGTATAAGAATCTGTAAAACCATCACCTAGTTGTTCTGATGTGGCTGTGACCCAACAGATTCAGAAGACAGTGACCCCTCCTCCCCCAGTGGTTTTGAGCCTCATCCTGAACTCAGCCTCCAAGATGGCTGCCTAGCTGTCACCCTGGACATCCGCCCATCCATCCACTGTCACTCTCAGTGGGTCTGGCGTGGGTCTTCATCATCTCTCCTGAATTGTGGCAACAGCCTCCCAGCATCCCTTCCAGCTTGTATTAAACTGCAGACTCCTTGCCAAGCAAGTACAAACAGAGATAAAGATGTCAATCAAGAAAATGAGTCAACAGAGAGAGGGATGGTGCCAACGAAGAATTGAAAACAAAGATTTTTCCCTCAGACTACCGACAAAATGGCTGTTTGAAAACTGACCACAGTATGAAGCCAAAGATTCAGAAGTTTAAAGCATCCTCCCCGAGGGCTGGAAAGTCTGCTGGGTATCACCCGGCTGTGCCGCAGTTCCTCATGGTCGTGACTGATGTGTGCTACGCAGTAATCATTAGGACACTGTCCCTAACCCCCAAACCAGGAAATAGACACTTGAATTTGATAGAGTCTGATTGTCAATTTTTTTAAAAAAAATATCAACTATGACTAAAAAGGCTATTTTCATTTGACATGTGTCTTACCCAGTGTTCCATGTTTGGGAAGATAAGGCAGGCTTTGTCTCTGTCGCTCCAGAGAGAACGTTGAAGTCACGTAAACAAACAGCAGTGACCGCCGGGATATTCCCCCCTCAAATTCCCCCCATGATCCCTCAACGTCAGATTCTGTCACTCATCTCCTCCGCTTATTGCATTCGCTCAACCCACAATGCCATTAGGATTCCAACAGCAAGTCTGGGGACACCAGCCGAGCCCCCTCCAGAAGTTGTTCCCTGAATAAAGAAGGTGGCCGTTCAAAGTGCTGTTGACAATAGTGCTGCAATACACATCTTACTGAAATGTTGGAAAAAGTGGGTAGAGAGGGGAGATAAGAGATGAGATGTTTCCAAATCAGGTGGGGCTCTGGGTGTCCCATAGCTCCTTGTCAGCGGTGATGTTGGAAAGAGGGCTTAAACACAACTTGGATTTGTCTCCATCACAGCCTCTAACCTACAGAAAATCTTGCAAGTGGATACCTGAGAGATGACCAGGACCCTGTGTCAGTGGCTTTATGCCTTGACTCTGGCCGCCACCTCTATGTGGAATTCTTGTGACCCCAATCACCAAATTCCCTTCCACTTTCTCTAGACACAGGAATCTCCTCTTCGTCTTGCAGGTCTCATTTCAAGGTTGCCTCCCAACCCCACTCCAGGAAGAGTTGGCTCTAGGTGCCTTTGTTCTCCTCCCTACTCCATGCATATGGCTACCTTGCCACCATGAACACTCTCGTATATGACATTCATTTGTGAGTCTCAACCCCTGCCCAGACCACACAGCACTTGAGGGTTTGTGCTTGAATCCCAAACATCCCAGTCCAGGGCCTGGCAGGTAGTGAGGACTTTCTTCTGGCTTTTGAATAAACGGATTTCTTTAGACTACCTCAGAAATAAAGGGAGCTGTAATAGTTGTATTTTTCTAAGGGCCAGAGAAAATCTTGAAAATTCTGCAGGTTGCCCAGCCTAGTGGACGTCTTCAGCAGCAACACTGTAGAGGTCCCGGTTTATTCTCCAGACCGTAACTAAGATTGCTGCCTAATGAGGTGTCCAAAGAGGTTCTCTTGGGAGAGCCCAAACCCAAAATGCTATCAGTAAATGTGTTAGTTAGAAAGAAAAGGGGAGACAATTCTGCTCAGGCTGGTGTTTAGTATCATTCCAAAGGATCATAATAAGTCTCTCCTCTTGCCCAGAACAGACAGTGGAAGATGGTTATATTATTAGGAAAATCGAAATTACTCAGCTGGCCTTTATCATCAGCATCATTTTTTTGGTTTGATCTTTCTTATGCTTCTAGAAGAGCCAATAAATTAATTTTCAACCTGAAACCCTGAAACATATTTCAGAATCTAATAGGAATTATTGAGTTATCTGTCTTTGGGATTACTGGTACTTCTCTCCATAAGTGTAGATAATCAAGAGTTTGCTATTACAGCAGGGAAACTGGATGGCCAAGAGAATGGTAATTAACTGGACAGCTTCAGAACTATTCTGACCATAAGGACCTGATCCAAAAATCATCCAAAGCATATTCTGGATAATGTCTGGTGGACCCCATTCCAGCCCCTCATAAGCCCTCAAAAATATGCTCCTCCATATCTATCTCTTCACTAACTTGGATTGTGTCTAGACAGGCTCAAAAGGGAAACTAACCCCCTAGAAACACCATGATACTTTTTAGGATGCATCTCTCAGACTAACTGAGTGGGGAAGGTGAGATTGAAGTCCTAGCTAGGAAAGGAGGAAAGGGCACGGGAGGCCAGTGTCCTCGGTCCCACAGCTCCATGCTTGCCCAACTGTGAGCACTTCCAACATTGCTGATGTTTTGATTCACTACTACACCCTAAAGAGCAGGGATGAGTTTAGGCATTTTTGTAACCCACTGGTTCCTTATCCACCGTAGGTGCTCAATTAACAGCTTCAGAAGTACTTAATATCTCAGCACCTGGGCAATGGAGATGCACAGGGAGCCATGAAAACTCTCCACAGAGGTTATAACAACATCCATAACATAACTAAGTGCTCATCTGTGTCCTCTGACGCAGTTAGTAGTTAACCAGTTAACACCATCCACCGAATCTGACGAGGCCATCTCCAGTCTCTTTGTTCTGAATTCCCCTCCACCAGCTGTTTCACACCACTGGCTTTCACTCCTATTTACAGGCCATTTCTCTCCATTTCTATAGCTGTCTGATTCTCTTTTCTAAATGATTTCTACCCCTGAGCAGGCTGTAAAATCCTTTAGTACAAGGATATGGTTTATATTTATATTTGTTTTTCAGCACCTAGCATGGTGCGGGATGCGTGGCAAATATTCCATATATTGATTAGTTGACTGTCTATTGCTATATTTCTTCTATGGTAAAACTAAACCGAACCACATAAAAAAAACAAGCCAAATAAAACCAAAAGTTACCATGGCCCTATTGCCTCTTCTAGTCAATGCTCCAACTCTTTGACCTCCTTTGCAGTAAAACCTTTCAAAGGAGTTTTATTTATTATTAGAGACTCCTCTTCTCTCATTTTTTCCCCTGGCCCCAATCCATTCCTCCAAAACTGCTCATGCCCAGGCCAACGATGACCTCCATATTGCTGAAAGGAACGGTAACATCTTGGTATTCATCTTTCTTGACCTCTCTGCAGTCAGTTGGACCTCTTGCTGGGATACATTCCTCCACCTGAATCCACAAACTCCTACTTTGCAGGTTTACTCATCCTTCATCTCCTTTGTTGGTTCTCTCCCTTTAAACTCTTAAGGTGGGAACACCAGCTCCCGTTCTCCATCTTCACGCATCCAGTCTTAGGACATTTAAATATCGTGAATATACAAATAATTTCCAAATGGACATTTCACGCTCAGACATTGCTTCAGAACTTTAGACTTCTATCTCTAATGTCACACTCCACATCTTTACCTGGACAGCTATCATAGACATCTTGGACTCAACACACCTGAAACTAAATTCAGGATCTTCCCCGAAAAAAAAAAAAAAATTCTGTCTTTTTTTCAGAAGCCAGAAACCTTGGCCTACCCACAGCCCATCACCATTAACCAGATCCTTGGCTTCATCTCCAAACTATATTCGGAAACTGACCACTTTGTCCCACCTCCAATTATGCTGCCCCTCTCCAAGTCTCCATCTTCTCCCTCTTTCTCATACCCATTATCCCACTCCATTGCTATAGATTTACTTATCTATATAACTCTATCTATCTATGTGTGTGTGTGTATATATATATATATATTTTTTTTTTTGCCAGTATTTGGGATTGACCCAAAGGCCCTGCACATGCCAGGCAAGTGCTCTACCACTGAGCTACATTCCCACCTCCTTGCCCTCTATTTTTTTTTAAATTTGTTCTTATTGGTTATACATGACAGTAGAATAGATTTTGACCTGTCATACATAAACGGAATAGAACTTCTCATTCTTTTGGTTGTACATGATGTAGAATCACACCAGTCATGTAAACATATATGTAGATAGGGTAATATTGACGGATTGATTCTCCTATCCTTCCTACCCCATCCTTAGATCCCTCCCCTCCCTTCACTCCCCTCTGCCTTATCCAAAGTAACTATTTTTCCCTAGCCATGTCTCCCCCTCTTATTATGAATTAGCATCCACACATCAGAGAAAACATTTGGCCTTTGGTTTTTTATGATGGGATTATTTCGCTTAGCATGTATTCACCAGCTCCATCCATTTGCTTGCAAATGCCATAACGTTATTCTCTAAGGCTGAGTAATATTCCATTGTATGTATGTATGTATGTATATTTTCATTATCCATTCACCTATTTAAAGGCATCTAGGTTTTGCCATCTACTCTTACCACAGCAGTGAGACTGATCTTTTAAAAATCCAAGTTAGATCATGCTATTCTTCTACTTAAAATTCTTCAGTGACTCCTCATTTCTCTCTAAATAAGAGCTGAAGATCTTATAACGGCTCATAATAGCCTACAGGGTTTACACTCTCATGACCTGGCTGACTTTAACCATGACTCATACTCAACCACCCCATGATTTAGTCCTCCTGACCTCCTCAGTGTCCCTTGGATGACCCAGTGCCCCTCCACACACAGTAAAGCCATCTTGCTCAGCAGCTTCCTCGGTGTGGAGGTGCCACCTCTGGATGCCTACCCCACCTACCCTGTGGTGTCTGCCCAGGGGTCTACTTCTCAAAGAAGTTCACCTTGGAAAGTTGTAGAGCATCCTCCTTTACAACTCTACCCCTCTGTTCCCATAGCACCCATTCCTTATCACATATGAGAACTGGCTTATTTATTGTTTGTATTATGTACTGTCCACCTTGCCCCACTAGAATATGAACTTCTTTGGGCAGAGAACTCTATTTTGTTCATTGAAGCAAACTAAGCTCCCAGCACTCAGTAGGTCCTTCATAACTTTGATTCATTTGTTGAATGAATGAATAATTCATTAGGCGATTGCCTGGAACCACATGGACTGAGGGAGGTCCCAGTGTGGTCTTCAGAGACGAAGAAATTTTGCCGGCACAGGGTCCAGGGTCCAGGAGAGAAGGAGGATTAATCATTTATCCACATGTCCCACTCCCAGGGCTGGTGTAAATAGAGATTTAACCTGAACATCCTTCAAAGCCTTGAGCCTTCCCAGGAGAAAAGTGTTGACAGAGCACAGAAGGACAGGAGTCACTGAGGATGTGACTTTGATTTGCAGGATGGCAGTTTATTGGGAGAGCAGGTTGGGGTCCTCCCTCATCCTGGGACTGGCCCCCCTTTGTCCTTCCTCCTCCATCCACGCCTCACAGAGACACCCTGCCATGAATCCCCTTCCCTCCAGGGGCACAGAGGTAGGACTTGGTGCTCAGACGAGATCAATAACACAACCCCAATGATGCTGAGATCAATGCCAGTGTTTGAAACCTAAATCCTCAGCATTCATATCATCCAGAGGCATTTTCCTCTGCCAAGTTGGGACTCCAGGAGCTGTAGACATTTTCCCCTCTAAATTGAAAGTGGTTTCTTTATTTCTCTTTCTTTTTTTTTTTTTGTCACAGTAGTGGGTAGTGGGCTTCAGAACTGCAAACCAGAGAGGTATTTTGATTCCACAAACAGCCCCCAGAGGAAACCATTTCAAACCTAACATTTTTCTTCTTTAGCCAAGGGACCCATCGCATCATCTCAACACTCTCCTCCCCCCCCCCCCCGCCCCGGCTTCCTCCATCCCTTACACACATGCATAAAGAAAAAAAAAATTTTTTTTTAATGCCTCTCATTGAATTAACTTAAATGGGAAAATAAAATCAGCTCCTTCAACCTATTTTTACTTGGTCAGAATGATCGAGAAATGTATTTAAAGAAGAGTTCTAATGACCTTACCTGCTTAGTGCTACAAACACCAGAGGATCTTATTAGCTGAAAAAAATCTCCTTTGTGCTCCGGGTAGGTAGGGACACCACTGCCAGCATGTTTGTGTTTGGACGGGGCCCGCCCAGCCTTCCGATGGCCTGCGGTGAGAGGCACCTTGAAGTGCCTCATGCGGACATCACAGGGCCCTCGTCTGCTTATCTGGGTCAGCAGAGAGCCCGATCCCCACAGGCAACTGAGCACTTCTGGGTAAATTGAGTATTTGTTAAGAACTGCATTTTTTTTTCCCCTGTGGAAAAAAAAAATATGTGAAGCCTCCACAGTGACTAACAGCACTCACTGTCTCTCCTCTAGAAAGGCAGAGAAATCTGGAAAGAGGATGGGGTCTCTTTCCATACTCACCCCATGAGCTCACATGATGGGAAGAGCCCCACATGGGCTTAGCAGCTTTGCCTGAACCTACACTGCCTGATCCTACATGCAACCCTGCCAGAGAATCAGTGCTGCCTGTCTCTCCTCCTGTGGAGAGAGCTCCAAGTTCCTACCGTAGTGATAGGAGGTTGAGGATCTTGATAACCAAACCCTATGTGTTCATTACCATGGTTTCGTTCAGCTAAAATGTTCCCTCCTTCTCTGGCCCAAGAAATGGCAGACATTTGTAAAGGGTCTGTATTTTTTTAATGGATATTTCACAGGCCCCAAGTTCCATGGAGCATTCTTTCAAAAAGATGCAAAGAAAGAGTGTGAATCAATTAAGTTGCACATGGAGTCCCTCTCACTTCATGTTAGCTGACCAGAGCCATAAATCTTAACCTTAAATGAGCCACAAAATCATCTGTGGATCTATTTCAAAACAAATTCTTATACTCACTCAAATTGGGATCTCTTAGTACTTGTAAATCACAGGGACAGAAGGAAATCATATGTTTGTTTTTCCTGAGATCTTTTCATTTTATTAAATCATTTCTTTAGGAAAAAAAAGTTCCAGGTATTGGAATAGTACAATAAAGGCTTTTAGTGGTTTCCCTGCCTAGTGGCTGAGAACATGAGCTTTGGATCCAGACAGCCTTAGGGTCTCCTAGCTCACAGTTTACTTTCTGTGTGATACTGAATAAGATATTCAACCAGTGGAAACCTCCATCTCCTTGCCCATATAAGCAGGAGAATATTAGTACTGACCTCATAAGCTTGGGAAAATTAAATGAGATGATGCATGCAGCTTATTTGCCAAGGTCCTGTGCTTAGAAATAATGCAGCGGATGGTGGCTATTAATAAGAAGGTACTTTATAGCAGGACTCTGCCTACCAACTGCACTGTGCCAGCCATGACTGCACAAAGAGTTCATTGTGTTGTCAGCATTAGGATCTAGAAGGTGACTCTATGGGAGTGATCTGGCTTACTGTTGTGATAAAGGTATGTTTCAAAAAGTTAATCTGTTTTCATTTTTATCATATCTACATGGGTGTTTGGTTAAAAATATTTCCATCGTCTATGAGGATACAAAATGGTAGATTAGAAGAAGGCTGTATTTCTAGTTAGTAATGGGGAAATACTGAAGCATTTTTTTTTAAATCCAGAACAAGATAAAGATGTCTAGTCTCACCATGCCTGTTCAATACAGCACTAGAAATTCTAGTCAGAACAATCAGGCAAGAGAAGGGATTAAAAGGAATAAAAATAGAAAAGGAAGAAGTCAAATTATCACGTTACAGATGATATGATTCCAAAACTTAGAACATCCAAAAAGTTCCATCAGAAGACTGCTAGAGTTATTAAACAAACTCAGCAAAGTAGCAATTTACCAATCCAACAGACAAAAATCAATCACTTTTCTAAGCACCAATAATAAATCTGTTGAGAAAGAAATCAGGAAAACAATCCCATTCACAATAGCCTAAAAAAAATAATACTTAGAAAAAAATCTAACCAAGGAGGTGAAAAACTATAGAACATTTAAGAAACAAAAATTGAAGAGGACACAAGAAGATGGAAAGATTTCCCATGTTCATGGATAAGCAGAATTAATATTGTTAAAATGGCCATACCGTCAAAAGCAATATACAAATTCAATGAAATCCTCATCAAAATATCAAATTAAAAATATTCTATACAGCAAAGGAAACAATTAAGAATGAGAAGAAAGAATCTACAGAATAGAAGAAAATCTTTGCTAGGTACTCTTCTGACAGAGGATAAATAACCAGAATATATAAAGTACTAAAAAAAAAAAAACAGTTAACAAATTGGTAAATTAACTAAACAGACACTTCTTAAAAGAAGAAATATAAATGGCCAAAAAATACATGAAAAATTTTGTTCAACATTTTTTATCAATTAGGGAAATGCAAATCAAAACTACTCTGAGATTTCATCACCCTCCAGTTGAGAACAGCAGCTATCAAGAATACAAACAATTATAAATACTGGAAAGAGTGGAAGAAAAAAGAACACTTTTACACTGTTGGTGAAAATTAGTGCAACCATTACACAATTAGAGTGGAGTTTCCTCAAAAGGCTAGGAATGAAACCACCACATGACCTAGCTATACCACTCCTAGGTGTGTATACTAAAGAATTTAAGTCAGCATACTGCAGTGATACATGCATACTCATGTTTATGGCAGCACCATTCACACTAGCCAAACTATGGAATCAGCCTAGGTGTCCCTCAGTGGAGGAATGGTTAGAGAATATATGATGTGTGTGTATATGTATACACACACACACACACACACACACACACACACACACACACACACATATACAATGGAGTCTTAGCCCATAAAGAAGATGGAAATATGTCATTTGCAGGAAAATAGATGAAACTTAAGAATATTTTGTTAATCAAAATAAGCCAAACTCAGAAAGGGTTATATGTTTCTGTTTTAGTTTTTGTTTTCCTATGTGGAGGCTAGAGAGAAAAAAAGGAAAAGACAGGTATGGAGGGGAAATCTTATGGAAATCCAAGGGAAATCAGTAGAGTAGAGGAAAGGGATCAGGGTGAGGAAGGAGGGGAAGGAAAGGGGCAACTGGGGAATGATATTAGCCAAATTATTTTATTGTATGGTGTGCATTTATGAATATTTAATGATGAATTCTACCATTATGTATCACCATAATGCACCAATAAAATGTGGAAAAGATTCATCAAAAATGACATAGGCTATCTAGAAGGGCTTATGATGAAAAGCAAGATTCCCTTGATTTCCTCCCTCACCTCCTAGCCGTTCCTTTAGGTTCTTATGCCAAAGACAATCAAATTGAGCTGTTCCCTCTTTCCAGGACTTTTGATAATTACCATCATGTGTCTATATAATATAATTTCTGCTGCTTTTATTTGAGTTACCAACTTTGGATACGGTCATGATGGATGCAGATTTGGGTGTCTATACCACTTCCCTTCCAATGATACAACTGCTCTTCTCAGTTACTTCAGCTCTGCATCCAGGCTATGCTTAAGCCTCCACTTCCTGTCCCATACCTGCAGACACTGTGTTAGTCAACTTTCCATCAAAATAACTAAATACCTGAGGCAATAAACTTAAAAAGAAGAAAGGTGAGGCAAAACAACATGGTAGAAGAGTGGGGAAGAGGGAAGCAGCTCACACCATGATCAGCAGCAGAGAGACTCCACTTGCCAGATACAAATATATACCCCAAAGCCATGCCCCCCATGACCCACCTCCTCCAGCCATACCCCACCTGCCTCCAATTACCACTCACTTAATCCCCTCAGGCAATTAATTCACTGATCAATAATTGATAAGTAACATATAACCCTTTCTGAGTTTGGCTTATTTTGATTAACATAATGTTCTTAAGTTTCATCCATTTTCCTGTGAATGACATAATTTCCATCTTCTTTATGGCTGAATAAAATTGCATTTTGTATATATACCATATATTCTTTATCCATTCATCCACTGATGGGCACCTAGGCTGACTCACAGTTCTGGACATTTGGGCCCATGGTTGGTTGTCTCATTTCTTTTGGGCCTATGGTGAAGCCAAACATCATGGCAGGAACACATAATAGGAAAAAAGCTGTCCATCTCATGGTAGCCAGGAGACAAAGAAAGGAAGAGGATGAGATTGGAGTCTTAATATTCCATCCAAGAGCATGACCCAAATGGCCTCGCTTCCTTCTACCAAGCCCAATCTCTTAAAAGTTCCACTATATCCCAATAGTGCCATGGGCTGGAGACCATGCCTTCCACCCCTTCTGGGGATACTTAAGATCCACACAATAGCTGATAGCATCTGCAGACCCTTAAAACAAAGATCTGAGTGATGTAGAGAAGGTGGGAGCACCACCATGGTCCATAGGTTGTTGAAACAGCTGAACACCAATAAACAGTATTTATACCACGATATTCATGTCAGTTTTGTTCTCTGCAGAACCAGAACAGTGTGTTCTGCTGCATAGGCAAGGGGTAATCAGGGGACCACGTCAGAACATGGGCGTTGTACTGGCTCACAGACAATCTTCTTTTCTGTCACCCTAATGTTTGAAGCAGTCAAGTACACACTTCCTCATAATGAGGGAGAAACCCTGGACATTGTATAAAGATCTTCAGAAAACAAAAAAAGAATCTGAAGCAATGACTTTCATCTATTTAAAAGTGGGTTTAGCAGTTTCTATATTAAGTGAAAGATGGAGGTTGCAAAGGCAGTTGTATTACCTGATGCAAAGACATTGCTTCTGATGAATGTAATATTAACATGATGAATATTTCAAAATATTGCTTAAATACTCTATTTTAAGTGTTTTTTCACACAAAAAATAAGTATCTGAAGTGATGGGTATGTTGATAAGTTTGATTTAATCATTTCACATATAAACATATCAAAGCAGTACGTTGTACCCCATAAGTAGATAGAATTATTGACCAATTTAAAAAAAAGACCCCGCCATTGTGTTTTATACATAAACATTCTATTGGTTTAAAATGACTTCAAGGACCAATGTGTCCAAAGAAGAAAACAAAACCTTAGGGCATAAGAAAAAACTGTAATTTCTAGCTGTAAATGTCAGCCAAGGGTTAACTGTGCTAATATTTTTCTTCCAATTGTTACTATTATCATTAGCGTTATAGTCACAAAAATCCCACAAGTTTTGAGTCACCTGCCAAATCCTATTTTCCCCCTACACCCTATTTTGATTTATTTTATTTTATTTTTATTGCACAATTTTGTAAACCATGCAACATTTCAAAGATGTATATATGATGTTCTGGTAGAAATGCCTGATTGTCTGGGGTTTATGTTGCCTTCTCAGCACCCTGATGTGCCCATTGTGAAACACAAAGAACATGTTCCTGGAGGCAATCTGAATGAATTATGCCTTTATCATTGCCTCCAGTTTTTCCAAGCTCTCAATCATCACCATCTCTAGTCTATTAGTGGCCCTTATTTCTGGAAATGTATCCCTGTCTCCTCATTCTGCTCCAGCCTCGATTGGCTGCTTTGGGGGCATCTTCATAGTTTGTCTTCAGATCAGTCCATTTGTTATGATTTGGATGGAAGGTGTCCCCCAGAAGCTCAGATGTGAAACATTGCAAGAAGGTTCAGAGAAGAAATGATCAGGTCGTGAGAGCCATAACCCAATCAGTAAATTAATCACCTGAGGGGATTAAGTGGGTGGTAATTGGAGGCAGGTGGGGTGTGGCTGGAGAAGGTGGGTCATTGGGGCGCAGGGCTTTGGGGTATATATCTGTATCTGGCAAGTGGAGTCTCTCTGCTGCTGATCACGGTGTGAACTGCTTTCCTCCTCCCCACTCTTCTACCATGTTTTTCTGCCTCACTTTGAGCCCCGAAACATGGGCCCGCTGTCTATGGATTGAGACCTGTGAAACCATGAGCCCCCAAATAAACATTTCCTCCTCTACGGTTGTTCTGGTTGGGTACTTAGTGAGAGCAGCAAAAATCTGACTAAAACACCATTCTTTTCTTGGATACCACATTTTTCTCTTCCACAGTTTACCTACTTGGACTTACAGGCACATATTCTTGTATTTTTGTCCTACAAAAGAACACAAGGGGCAAACTTTTGAATCCTTGAATATCTAAAAAGGCTCTATTTCTAGCACTTAACTAAAGTTTCGGCTGGTTATAGGCATCTTGGTTCAAAATTTTAGCCTCTGAATTTTTAAGGCATTGATCCATTGTCTTCTAACAGCCAGTGTTCCTAAGAAGTATTATGCCAATATAATTCTTATTTCAGTTTTTTTCCCTCCTGAAAGGTTTTAAGAGCTTTTCTTTATTCTTAGTGTTCTAAAATTTTGCATGCCGTGTCTAGTTGAACTCTTCTTATTCATTATGTTCAGCACTTGGTGTCTTTTTCCATTTGAAGAATCTGGGAGATTCTCTTTTATTAATTCTTTAATAAGTTCTCACTACTATTTTCACTATTCTCTACTTCAATAACTCAATATTTCAATTAGTCCGATGGTGGGGTCTCTTGAAATTAGTACTCGATATCTTATATTATCTTGTGTTTCTTCTAATAAAAAAAAATCTGTTCTGAGACATTTCTCCAACTTTAACTACGGAGGTTACTGTAGAGGTTTTCATTTTAGCCATCATAATTTTAAATCCCGAGATCTTTTTCTTACTCTCTGTTCATATGTATTATCTTTTTCTCATTAATTTTAGGAGCAACATATTTTCCATTTTTCCAGAACATATTTTTAAAATGCATTTTAAATTTTCTCTTCTCTGCAATATAGTTTCTGCTGGTAAGACACAGGCTCCCTCAAGCCTCCTATCTCCAGCTTCTCTGGAATTCATACAATCTATTGCCTCCTCCTTCCCAGCTCAGCCTCTGGTTGGTGGCTTCCTGTACTTAGCTTCATCAGTTGCACTCCTGCATCTCTCTTCCAAGAGCTATTCCAAAAACTATTGTCCAAAACTCTTTATCTGTTTCTCTTTCTCCTTTTCACTTCTTTTATTCACATCGGCTTATACCTGTTGCACATTTTAATGAGAGCTCATGCAGAATGTGCATCTTCTTCTTCTAAGAAAAGTTGGCACTTAGAGGTTTTCACAGCCCTGAAAAGATGCCATATAACCTAGCAGTGAACCTCCAACTATAAAGTAGGCTATCTGAAGTCATGGGTAACTGAATATATTTTGATAGCTAAGATTCCAGAACTGTTCTGACTAGTGTGGTGGTTCTTAAGACCAACCACAGTGTCTAGGACCATGGGGAAGTTATACCCAATGGCAAAGCTCTTCTACCAAGTAACCTTGGATAAATAGCTTCATACCTTCAGAGAGACATTATGTCCACCAACACCTCAGGCTCAGTTTGGGGTTAATGAGGAAATGGTGCTTAAGCAAATCAAACTGCTCTGAGATTAGCATTCCAAGATGTGAGGCCTATTTATCAGCTACCCTAAACTGTAATGGTGTCAAATGACAGAAGTCTACCTGGTTAGCCAGGTGGGGGGAATAAGTTATTGCCCTGAACTTTTTTCTTGCCTGTAGGTATGAAGTTGTTACTTGGTCTGGTTGGTTTACAGGGGATGGCTGGCCACAGCAGGCAGAGCTGTGCCAATTAGTAAACTGGACCCCCGCCCCTCCCTAACACAGTCTGAACCACCACTCTCCTTGTCTACATTCACCTTTCCTTGTGTTTTCACCAGTTTACCCCCTCCCAGTGCTTATGAACTCTGTCTCTGGTAGGTTATTGAACACTAGCTTGCTTTTATGTTGAAAAAACTGGTAAGTGCCTGTCATGGACAAAAGCTGTGTATCCAGCCTTGGAAATTTCACATCCATCTCCTTCTTGTTTTGATTGAAATAGCATGTAACTCTAAGATAAATCTACCTGTGTCCAGGTAGCTGAAATCACCATTTTGACTCCTTAGTAACCAGTCATCTGCCAGGTATGTCTTAGACCTAGCCTAGATCTTTCCCCCATATGATTATAAACCCTCTACGGGTAGGATTTAGTCTTTTCTTTAAAAACAAAACCAAACAACCAGCAAACCCCCAAACTCTCCTATCTGCCCCAGCACCAAGTCCAGAGTTGGTTGGCCAGAGAATGCTCAGCTCTTCTGGAGGTGGCATAGTAGAGCTCTGGCTGGATTCGCTAACTTCTCTGTAGATCTTGGCTTTTCATATGTGAAATCAGATTGCTAAGGCATCAACCTTTAGCCATGGAGACCATATATCACACAACGAATTGTACAGAATCCAATGTGTCTGAGCCAGCTGGGAGATGATTTGTTTGGTGACAGGATAATGGGAGGGAGCTGAAGAGTCACCTAATCATCTCACCATCTCCTTCAAGTTAGTGGCCTCCAAGGTCTCCCTGGAGAGTAGTCTGGCCACCTCTGGATGAAATGATGAAATGTTTCCCTTTTATCCCTAATATTGGCCAGAGAGAAATATAAGATTGATAATCTGCCCAGGGTAGCCAATTGTCATGGGGTTTGCCTGCAACTGAGGAGGTACCTGGAATGCTAGTCTTTCAGTGCTAAAGCGAGGACCCTCCTGCGCAAACTGGGATAGTCGGTCACCCTACTGAAGGTCACAGAGTACAGATTCAGATTTGAGATTTGGGAGAGAATTCCAACAAGGTCACAGTAATCAGAGTGATCCCAGTGAGCCTCACCTGTGGGTGTTCAAACCTTTATGTAAACCTCTCTCTTTAAAAGTGGGCCTGTGGATTCTCTCTGTCCAAGAGAAAGGGCAACAGCGATGGCTATCACTCTCGTGACTCCATTCAAGAAGACTCCATGTTCGATATTAGAGCTAGAGTTCTGCTTCAGGCTTGATGAAGTGAGCAGCTGAAGAAAAGTCCACAGGGCAAGAAACTTGCCCTCCCAGAAGGAGGGCTCTCGGTCATACAGTCTCAGGGAAATGACTTCTACCAGCCACCCAATGGGCTGGGAGACAAACTCCTCCCCAGTGGAGCCTTCAGATGAGAACACAACCTGGTTAAAAACTTATGTTATAGTTTGAAGACCCCTCACCCAAAATCATCTTGAAACTTACTCCCCCTGGTAAGGTATTAAGAGGGTAAAAAACCCAATCTGACTGTGGTATTTGGAAGTGGGGCCTCTGGGAGGTCATTGAGATTAAATGAGGTCAGAAGGGGTTGGGCCCTAATCCTACAGGACTGTGACTTCAAAAGTAGAGGGAGAGAGACCTAAGCTAAGATGTTCTGTTTCATCATGTGAGACACCGTGCTACCTTGAGACTCTGCAGAGTCCCCACCAGCAAGAAAGGCTTCACCAGATGCAGCTGCCTGATATTGAACTTTCCAGCCTTCAGAACTGTGAGCCACCCTCCCCCTTCACTCCAGTCTGTGGTGTTCAGTTATAGCAACAGAAAATGGTCTAAGATCCGTTAAGACAGCCCTGACCAGAGGACCCAGTCAAGTTGTGCCCAGATTTCTCATCTGTTATGACTTGGATCTGGAATGTCTCCCAGAGTCTCATGTTGAAAGCATGGTCCCCAATGCAACAAGGTTCAGAGGTGGGACTTTTAGGCATGATGGGATCGTGAGGGCTCTGACTTCATCAGATGGATTAAACCATGGATAGCCAGACGGACTACTGGGAGGTTGGGACTTCACTGGGGGAAGCAGGTCACTGGGGACACAGCCTGGGATTTATCTTCTGTACTACTCCTTCCTCCTCCCCTCTCTGCATCCCAGCTGCCAGGAGCTGAGCAGCTTTCCTCCACCACGCCCCTCCACCATGACGTCCTAAACCTGACCTCAGGCACAAAGCAAGGAAGTTGACTGATCTCTGACTGAATTCTCTGAAACCATGATCGAAAACTAAACTGTTCTTCCTCCAAATTGTTTATGTCTGATGTTTTGGTAACAACCATGTAAACCTGACTAAAACATCACCCATGAAGATAGATAATAAATATGCAATTTGGGGGGCAGCTAAGTTGGTTGTAGCTTGCTATGCAGCCACAGAAAACGTTCCCAAGGTGGTTTCAAACACCCGAGAGTGTTTCAAACGTGGGAGACCCAAGAGGGTTAGCTCATTCAGGAAAGGGTCAACACCCGGCTGTGTGTGATGAGGTCTTCTCCTGCTACTGCGACTGAGATAGTGGCACAGTCAGTGACCTTGTGGTCAACCTCTGGCCCTGATTCTCTGCACTCTGAGCCATCTCTCTCGAACCCTGCTCAGTACTCCACAGAGAAATTACACAGAATCTGTGACTTCCTTCTTCACAAAGGAAGATTCTCGAAATAAGAAATCCAAGACTTAAAAAAAAAAACAAAAACAGGTCACTTCTGACTAGAATCCCGCTGCTCGGGCAGCAGTGAGTAGCTTTTCATCTTCGTGTTATGCTCACTTTTAATAGGTTGTAATGTCAGCATTTAAAAATCACTCTACAAAATGATTCTCTTTTCCCTTCCTTTTTATTCTTGCCTCCCTCCCTTGCCTCCTCCCCCTTCATTGGCACTCATTTCTCTTGTTCAGATAAGATGGTAAAAGGATGAGTATTGTACCAAATTGGTCTAATGGAAATGAGGATCCTGCTACTAGAAATGTAGGTAGGACATAAAATAGGATAATTGACAGTTCTCACATTGCAGGCCAACCTCCGAGTTCCTTTGTTTGACTGGCCTGACCCCCATCTCGTTGTGATTATTCATTTTAGAACTTAGAGAACTAGAACAAGGCCAGCACCGGAGCTTGCTACGCCTACCTGTGGCAGCAGCAGCAGCAGCGTCTCGCCAGCCTATACCTTAGACTGAACACCTCCAGGCAAGTGACTTGGTCCCAGATTAGCATATATTATCAGGAGCTGCCCTCGATAGTCGGAGCTTGGGTGCAACTCTGCCAGCAACTCGGATCTGTTTCCAGTTGGAGAGGATCAGGGAAGAGTTCTCCCGGGGAAAGTGTGCACAGAGACTCAACTTTCACACAAGCACTCACCTGACTTCTCAATTACAGGGCAGCCAGTGCCACAGGCAGTAAGAAAGTGACTGTTTTCCCATCGAGACTTTTGTTGTGCCAATGCCAGGGTGCAAGGACAAAGAATCTCCAGGGGTCCAATATTGATTATTGACTTTGAAAAACGAATAGATTTGTGAATACCCCCTGTCAATCTAAATAGGTGAAGTAATCAGAGGTCCTGGCCACCCATTCTTTTTTGCAATATCGTAACTACCGAGTCCATTTCATGGTGCAGGGGCTGGGGACAACTGGGGGAGAAGCTTAGGCACAGAGCCTCCCTAAGAAAAGGCTGAGGACTGTGGTCATCTGGTTGATTCCTTCCTTACTCTTCAGTCTCCTTGAAAATGGTGCACCCGGCTGGTTTCCAGAAAGGATTGTAGACTAGATCACTTTTATCACATGCTGAAGCCTGAGCTACATAAAAATAACTGACAGTCATTTTTCTTGGGTGATTTTTTTTTCCATTAGGAAGATGGGTTTCTTCAAAGCAGTTTGCTATTTTAAGGCCTCGGACATTTCCAGCATTTGCACAGGGTTACTGTGAGCCTTGGCTTATTTACAGAGAGATGCTGAACTGAGATAAGGCTACTTAATAATCCACCAATTCTTGCTAAACACAATTTCTTTCCATATCCTCAGTGAAAGTCAGGAGTAAGTACACTCAGAGAGAAGCCTTAGATGCTGCTGTTATTATTTTAGAGAAAGGCTACTTGAACCGTGAATTACACAGTGGCTTCAGTGGACGGATTCTATCATTGGTCAATGGCTAAATACTTTGCAAAGGCTAAACTTTAAGGTGAAGTCCATGAAAAGCGATTTAAAAGAAACTGTCTAATCTCCATCCTTTTAATAATTTTGCAAGGTCAACATGGTTATTATCACTTAAATTAATACAGCTATTGTGAAAAACAGTGTGGATATTCCTTTAAAAAATTAACAAACAGGACTATCATATGATCCAGTTATTCCTGGGTTATTCATATAATCATATATATCATATAATCATATATATCATATAATCCAGTTATTCCTACAACCAAAGGAAATGAAATCAATATGTCAAAGGGACATTTGCACTCCCGTGTGTATTGCAGCACTATTCCCACTAACCAAGTGACTAATCAATCTAAGTATTCATCAACTGATAAACAGACAAAATATGGTACATATACTCAATGGAATACTATTCAGCCTTGAAAATGTAGGGATTTCTATTATTTGGGATCACTATGAGAAACCCAGAGACCACTGTGTTAAGTTAAATAAGCTAACTACCCAAATACTTTCAACCTCACTTAGATAGGTTGTGTAAAAAAGACAAACTAATAGTAGAAAGTAGAATAGTGGTTACTAAGGGCAGAGGGTCAGGAAAGGGGATTGGAGAGAAATAATAATAATAATAATGCCTATTGTAGTAAAGGGAATTGAGGTCAAGTTGCTTATAGGTGGCAGAAGCAGTATTTGGACCCAGGTCAGTCTTACTTCTTTATACTTTATCTATTTCTCCCATTATCCTCACTGTACCATTGACCCACAGGGCCACATGGGGTCCAGATGGAAGAGAAGGTGATGTGTGGCCAGTAGGTATTATAAATTTGAGGCTCAAAAATAAATCCTCATGTCAAGCATGTATTGAGCTCTTCCTACGTTCAGGTACTGGATGAGGACCTGGGGGTGGGGGTTAAGCTATTGTCTACCTTGAAAAGAGTCCCTAGTATAAAACTTTAGGGTAGGACATCAATCAGTTGTAATGTCACTGATCAAACAAGGCAAAGAGGTTAGCCCTTCCTCTCTCTCTCTCTCTCTCTCTCTCTCTCTCTCTCTCTCTCTCACACACACACACACACACACACACACACACACATACAAACACTCCACAGATTAAATCCTTGCATATTTTTTCCTCTTAATAAATCTCTGCTTGGATTCACTGCAACCTGCAAAAGCAAAATTAATAAATGGGGGAAATATTCGCCTCACCTTTCCCCCATCAGAGGTAGCTCAGAAAACGGTACTACCTTGATCTGAGAAGAGAAACCTCAACAATATCCACCAAGGTACATTTACTTTTTACATGTATTGTTTTTTTCTTTTAAAATCCTATTTTTAAAATAGGATTCGTTATAGAAAAATCAAAGATTGAGAAAAAAATCACGTCATACCCTCTATCTCCATAAAATGACTAGAACTGACAGGTTGCTGGTAATTGTTACAAACTTTTTTGTTGGCACATGTTCATAAACATGCCTCTGTATTCCAGAAATTGTGTCATCACTTGTCTTTCTCCTAGTATAAACATTGTGTCATGTAAGTATATATAAATATGTTAAACGTGTATATTCCACTATGAAAATATATCTATTCCTCTATCATGATTCAATTCATCAATTATGACTGTGGAACATGTTAGGTTATTTCCAGTAGGTTATCATTGCAAATGAGATTCTCTTGAACGTTCTTATTCATTCATCTTTGTGCCATATCCGATCATTTCCTTAGGTTAGTTTCCTTAGGTATTTCTAGACATGGAAGTGCTGGGTTAAACACTCTGCACACATACTAAGGAATTTGGCTACCTCAGAGCCAGTAGTATCTCACATTTTCACCTGTGGAAGAAGGAGGGGTTCATTTTCTATACCTCTCTCTAAGAAGCATAGAAACTTTAAGACCAGAGTGAGGCAGGAGAAACCTGTAGAACTAAATGTGATGCTTAACCCCCACCCCGGATCCTGGGTGGCCTGCGTTCTGCTGCAGAGCGTGGGCTCAGAGGGTTTGGAAGAAAGGAATCACTGCCTGGCCCCTGCTATCTCCTATGTCTCTTTCGGTTTGAAAAATTCTATGAATAGACTAATTTTCCAGGAAGTTTTTCCTCTGCTCAGTCATTTAATTTAGCAAAACAATGGCTAATAAGAGAATCTAGGCCGATTTAAGTTCTAGGAAGTTATTTTTGTATCAGATGCTTGTTAGAGATGCTCGTCCTGTGGGTAATCTTGCAAGGTTTCAAGCCCGGGACTCGGGAAGATGCATGGGGGAAGAGGTGGCCTGTTCCCTTCTGGAAAAGTGTATGTTTATGCTAAATTTTTCCTGACTCCTGGGGAAATCTGGGAAAACACTGCAAGTTCCAGGACCTCTGGCATCGAACTGTTTGCCACTGTGGAAACCAAACTGTTGTCTTAAACTTTTACCTCTCACTCAGCACTCCCGGGCATATTTACTGATCTGCTCATGCTTTGTACTGACCTTGGCCTGAAGTAAGTAGAATGTGCTTACTCTGCCCTGTGACTCAACTGGGTCCACGGGTACAAACCCCCTCAGACCCTGAAGGGTCAGGAAATCCAAATTCTAGTTCTGCCTGGATATTTTTGTACCAGTCCTGTTACTTCATGGTGCCTCTGTTCCCACAGGTGCCACCGAGAGGATCAGGCTGCTACAGAAAAGGAACAGGGCAGAGGAGTGACACACCTGGATTCAGCTGGCAGGACTCAGAATCTCCTCTCCCCTTTCTTCCCACATGTCTCTCAGGTCCTCTGCCCCTTGTTCCTTCCCGAGCTTGGCATTCTTTCCCCAAGAGCCCGGCCTGCAAATGGATGGCACTTGCCTCCCTTTTCCCTCTTAGAGGCCTGGGCAGTGGATCTGCTTATCACCCAGTGTATAGATGAATAAACTGAGGCCCTGAAAGGCAAAAATGCCATAGCCCATCAGGGTGGCTTGAAATATCAAGGCATCACGTGTGGAGGTTGTGGAGAAGAACCTGGCGCCCTCTGAACCAGCTCTCATTTACCATTTGATATTCCTCTTGGTTTGGGAAGCTCAGCGACACAGATACTTAGACCTCAGGCTTGGACACTTAGAAAGGTCACAATAAATGATCACTGCTTGTAGTAACAGCAGAGCCTGGGACTCAGATGACTCGTACCAACACTGCATTTTTCACAAATTTGGAGTCCTAACACTCCCCAAATAACCCCGGGTCCCCTCAGATAATTCCCTCCTCCCCAGACTCTTGGCCTCTGCGAAAGACTTCTTTAGGAGGTTTGCCTCTCCCTCCTGTTCTTTTCCTCTCCTCTGTGCAGAGCTTATCTCTGCTTCACTCTCCTGTTCCCCTTGTCCCTCTGTTATCTCCTCGGGCCCACAGTGTCTCCCATTTGCACACAGCCACTCCATTCAAACTCCTTCTCCCTGGTGACTTTCTTCCCTTTGTCTCTACTCTCCCGAGTCTGATACACGCATTGCCTGAAGGTCAGGCTTACCTCTTAGATACATATGCATTTTTTCACCAGCAGTTGGAAAACAATTACTGCTCCTCTCCACACTTCCCCTCACCATGGCTAACTTTCCCCTTTCTCCCTACAACTTTCTTGGCTGAAAATCACCAGTGGTTTCTTTTCTTTTTTCTTTTTTTTTTTTTTTTTGATCCTAAATATCAGCTTCATGATAGCTTTTTGCAGGCTGCTTGAAGACATAGGGGACTGGATAGTCTCTTTTAATTTTCTTTCATAGGCCTTTGTCCTCTAGGCAATGCACACATCTTTTGGGCCTGGCCCTTGCCCCTGTCTTGTGAACACACCCTGACGCGTCGTTGGCACTACCTCCCCAGCCTATCAGTAATCACTCTCACGGTTTCTCAGCAGCCAGTTCCCTCGAAGACCACAAACTCCATGTTTCCAGCTCACACGGGAGACATCTCTTATGATTTATCTGAAACTTCTTGGGATTGCTCCTATTGTCTTGCTTTCACTTTACTTTGTGTTTATGCTCTGTCACTTGCAAATGGGAAGCCACATGTCTAGGCTGAACCTGGTGTCTAATGCTTTCCTCTCCCTTGTCTTTGATAACTAGTCCATGTTTCACTTCTTCCCCATCGTAACTCAGAAGTCGAATTACTAGTCATTCCTCTGTGTCTTTAGGGTATTGGTTCCAGGAACCTGTGGATTCCAAAATCAGTGGATGCTCAAGTCTCTTCTAAAAAATAATGCATCTAACCTCTGTACCTCCTCCTGTATACTTCTAATACCTAATATAATGTAGATGCTATGTAAATAGTTGTTATAATTTATTGTTGAGGGAATAATGACAAGAAAAAAATATGTTCAGTACAGATGCATTATTTTCAAATAGTTTTGATCAGTGATTGGTTGAATCTGTGAAAGCAGCACCCACAGGAACAGAGGGCCAACTGTATTTGCATGCCAAGTATTCTGACCTGGAAGTTTTAAGAGAGACTCAAAATATCAGCTCTGGCCACAGATAATTCTCAATTGGTTAGGTGCAAATTTTGAGGGTGGTGCTTTAATTTCAGTCTGGCCTCCGGTGGAGCTTACCAAATAGTCTGCTCTCTCACATTCCCTTGCAGTTGGGGTCAGAGTCTGACCAATGAGCTGGGGAGGAAGTGAGAGAGCAGAAGTGTTACTTCTAGGTCCAACCAGAGAAGAGCCAGGGCAATTTTTCAGCTGTCTCTTCACTTGCCCGGTGATTTGGCACACCTCAGATTTAGATTCTAGAGCTTAAGATCAAAAGCATTTGGTTTGCCTTGGGCACCTGCTGGAAGCAGGAAATACCTCGGGTGTTAAGCCACTGGGCTCATATACACCACATCATAACCTGGCCTAGGCTAACATTCCAGCATTCTGTGCAACTGGACCAGGGTTGCCTCTTATGGAATCGTTTCTATATGTTATGAAAACCTAAATTAATTTTAATATTGTTCCATATAAGCCATAAATAGAAAAATACCAATTCCAAGAATACAATGCCAACTCCATAGCCAACACAGGTAGATAAACAGATATAGACACAGAGATTCCAGAGCATCATAGATAGGGATATGATGGAAAGGATTTTAGTATTCTTAGATGTTTAGGCAATTGAAATTCTATTTGCATAGCTGAACAAGAATAGAAAGCAAGAAGCTTCTATGAAAGTAAGCCCTAGATAGATTCCAGAATCCAAAATATGCTCAGCTTCTCTAGGTCAAGACCCTCATCAGGAGAAATCCCATGCTTAAAGGAACATAATCACATGATCCAAAGGCAGATTCCTCTTTATTATTTTTATTTGTGCCACCTGCATTTTGAAAATTATACCATGGAAGAAAAATGGGTACATTTAAATTCAAATTTAAAATTCAAACTTTTATTGAATTAAGTAAAAGAATGAGTCACAAATTGAGAAAATATATTTTCCAGCATGCAGTGATCAAGGGATTAATCTTCAGAATGTGTATAAAGTGCTCTTTAAATCAAGTAAGAAAAAGATTTTTTTTTAAAAAAAAAAGAAAAATGTGAAAAGGCTATGAACTAAAAACCCTTAGACATGGAAACTATGTTAATCAGCTCTCTGTTACTGTGATAAAATACCTGAGATAATCGACTTACAATTTAAATCATGGTTTCAGTCTTATCATTAATTGGCCTCATTGCTTTTGGCCCTGAAGCAAGGCAGTACATCATGGCAGAGAGTATACGAAAGGGCAGAGCTCCTCACCCCATGGCCAAGAATTGAAAAGAGAGAGGAAGAGTATGGTACTACTGTCCCAATAGCCTTCTCAAAGTCATGTCACTGGGACATGAAGACCCCTCACTAAGCCTCACCTCTTAGAGGTTCTACCACCTCCCAATAGCACCAACCTGAGTACCAAGTCTTCACTTAGCACATGAGTCTTTGTGAGGTACTTAAGATCCAAACTATTGCAGAAACCACATAACTAAAAGCATATGAAATATGTTCAATCTCTGATAAGCAAAGTTGTCTACCCATATTAGATTTTTGTCTAAACTCTGGTCACCACACTAAGCAAAAATTATAAGCAAAAGAAGATATGATCCCAAAGCAAGGATTTACTTTGAGACAGAAGAGTAGAAAGCTCTGGATTTCTGTGCTAAAGCAGTACCCACAGGAGGAAGGCAAGAGGGAAGCCATATCCCCAAGACACTGACCAAATTTTGAAAAAAACAGGAATGCCTGTATCTTGGTCCATTTGATGCTACTGTAATAGAATATCATAGAGTGGGTAATTTATAAGAACAAAATTTTTATTTGGTTTATGGTTCTAGAGGCTGCGAAATCCAAGATCAAGGAGCGATATCTGATAAGGTCCTTCTTGCTGTACCATTCTGTGGTAGAAGGGCAAAGAGAGCAAGAGATCCAACTAGCAGCTTCAAGACCTTTTGTAATCATTAATAATCACTCACATGAGAACAGAGACCTCACAACCTAAACACCTCCCATTAAGCTCCACCTCTCAACAATGTTGCACTAGGAATTAAGTTCCCAGCACATCCTTTTGGGAGAACACATTCAAGCCACAGATGCCTTTGAGAAAGCAAATGTCTTTAAAAAGGGCTTCTGCTGGCTGTCAAGAGACCCTGAGAGCACCAAGAGAATGGATGTGTTAATGCTCCCTGCCAACAGATGCCCTAAAGAAGACTTAATTGTAATTGGGACAGCCAGCGGAAACTTTCTGGAAACTGTTGTAAAATATTTCATGCTGCTGTCAGAGAATGTGTTGCTGGGTTCATGCCCAGTGTTTTCCTCATCACCGTGGACAGACTGTAGTAGTTCATGCCTCTTATTGAAGTAATGAGTTACAATTGTTGGGAAAATTCATGTCGAAAAAGTTTGCATGTTTTAATGTTGGCAGTCACTTATTGGAAATAAGATTTATTGGTCCTTTGGTAAGATGTTAAGCTGGCAGCTTTAACTGAGGAAAAAAGTGTTAGAAAGCCAATGGAAACAACTTCCAACTCTAGCAATAATAGTGACCTACCCTTTCCTAGACAGCTCAGGATGGTGCTAAGTGTGGCTACAACTTTTACCATCAGGTGGATTTGGGGCAAGTTGAATATTCTCTCTGAGTCTCAATTTCCTTATCTGTAAATATAGAAAAGAACAGTGATTTTTGGACTGTTGGGAAGAAGAATAGAATCGGGTGTAGTACTTAGCACATAATCAGCCATCAATCAATGTCAAGCACTTGTTAGTAATGAGATTAATGGAATTGTCAGATCTTTGTCCACAGGGGTGACTGTGCTCTCAAACTCCCACATCACAGGGTGGACATCTTGGACTGTTTCTCCACCAATGGCCTTTGTTAGCAATGAATCAGCTTTGGCTTAACTCACAGAGCCCATTGTGACCCTGGGTGAGATCAATGACCAGGATGGGAAGGAGAAAGCAGAATTAAGAAACTCACAAAGCCAGTATTTCTAGTCTTGTGTTTCCCACTGCTATTCCTCAGTGCACCCCCTCTTTGGGTGATTTGCTCTCAGTCCTACCTGGAGTCCAACCCCTGAAGGTAGGGGGTAGGTTGAATGACACTCTTTCTGCCCTGCTTTAATTCCCTCCAAAGTCTTTATGGCTATTCAGCATGCCATATATATATATATTTTTTTACTGATTCAATTTACTGTCTGTCCCTCTGAAGCAGGATATTTAGGCCATGGAGGTGTGAACTTGTTCCCTGCTCTATCCCTAGCATCTGCGCAAGGTCTGTTTCAGTGTTGATGTTCAAAACAGCTTGTTGAATGAATTGAATAAATTCCATTGAATCAAATCTGTTGTTACCCAAAGTTACTATTATAAGATGAGTTATATCCTCCCATTCACATGTTGAGGTCCTAATCCTCAATAACTCAGAATGTGACTATATTTGGAAACTGGACCTAATAAAGGCATAATTCAGGTAAAATGAAATTTATGAGTACAAATATGAAATAATGGTCCTCTTAAAAGATATCAGGATACCTACAGACAGCAGGAAGACTCTGGGAAGACGTAGCAAGAAGGTGAGCCTCAGCAAGCCAAAGAGAGAGACCTCAGAAGAGACGGCCCCTCCTGACCCCCTGATCTCTCAGATGCTAGCCTCCAGAACTGCGAGACTGTAAATTTCTGGGTAAGTCATCCATTCTCTGAGAGCTCTGGCAAACTCAGACAATTATTGAGGAAGATTTCTGTAGCAGAAGTGAGTCTGGATTTCATTGGCTATTAATTCTTTAATAGCCCATCCTTTGAAAACAAAGAGTACCCCCTTATAAGCTGAGCAAATTCCCCAGTGGCCCAAAGACTAGAAAGTTTTCAGAGCCAGCTCTTCTCTTCCTTTGAATACAAATGACAGAGTCCCAGGTCTTGCCTTCTAGTGTCCACTCTTCCCCTGCCAACACCTTCCATGACTGCTTCAAGACTCACGTTGAGATGCAGACTGCACAGACAGTGTCCCTTGCTCACTCTGAGTCTCATCCGCTGAAGAAGACAGATGAAAGTCGTTGCATTTGCCAGTCAGGTGGACATCAGCAGTGCTCTTGAGACTTTCTCTGTGCAGGATTGGGAGGCGATAAGAAACGCAGTTGAGCTCAGTCCCTTGGGGGAAACCTGTAGTCTAGCAGGAATAAGACTTACAAACTTGAAACAAACAGAAATACAAACACACCCAAGGCAGGATCTAGTCATTGCTATCCTAAACTGTAGGTATATATATCCTCAACTGTAGGCTATTACAATTCAGAGAGGGATGAAGAATCTGAGAGCTGAGGTAGAGGAGAAGAGAGGCTGGGGGTTGAGTGTCCTGTGCTTATAATATTGGGACTCTTAAATGCATTATAACATTGCGATATTGGGACTGATAGTGGGGTAGGAGTTTGGGTTAGGCATTACAACCCCAGAAAATGGAAGAAATCAATATCAAGAAGAGGATTTGGGGATGGAATGGGATGGGATTGTCACATCCTAGTGAATATTCAATACATGGCAAGATCGCTCAGTCAGCTGTACCCACGCAAGATTCCTGGAGGAAATGAGCCAAGCATGTGATGGAGGATCCATTGCTTTGTTTTAAACTACAGGTCTTTTGTCCAAACCCCTGTGTAGCCTCCTGGTGAAGCAGGGAAGCTGTCTCTTTCTACCCAGCTTTCATGCAAACCCTAGACCCATCTGAATCCTGGCTTTGGCAAGAATTCAAAGAAAAACTGAAAGAAATCAAGTGGAATTCCAAGAGATACTGAGAGCACAGATTTATAAGTAGTAGGAATATTTTCCTGGGTCCTCTCCCACCAGCTTTATCAGAATTTTCTGGGTATGCAGTGTTGGAGAGTAAGCAAAGGTTGTGGGGTGCCATGATGTGTGGCAGTAGTGACTGGGCTGATCTGGAGGTAGGAGGACCACACTGAGGAATGACTTGCCAAAGGAAGAGGCAGCACAGGAAACCAAGTCCAATTTTAGCATCTGCCTCCATCCCTAAGACTCACCTTCACCATCAGTACCCGTCACCTTCCCTCTGCTCCCTGGCCACACACAAGTCTGAAGTCTAAGCAGAGCAGTCACCGTATCTGCGAACCCATCTCTGAATTCTCTCTACCTGTAATGAGTTCTCTGACGTTGTTATTCTTTATTACTGTGCTAGACAATGGAAAACATGAATTTATTTGAGTTACTTCCTTCTTTCTGGTTGTAATCAAACTGCAAGATATGTGTTAGAATTCTAATTAAGAAGCCTGGGAACTTTAAAAAAAAAATTCCCTTAAGCCAATTTTTTTAACGTCAAGAAAAATTTGTGATGAGCCTCCAGGCTATCCTCTGTTGAGTGCTCCAATTCTAATGATAGATGGTGTTACTAGCTCTTAAACACTCCCCAGCCTCTCTTAATTGACTGGCTTTGGCTCTGTTCCTGGAATCAGCTCCTTGGTAGCCTCTGACCGTGTAGATTGTTCAATATAGTGGAAGGAAGGTGGTGACTTTGAGTAGCACGCTCCTTTCTTACTGCCCACTTGTTCCAGCCTGAGCAACATATTAGGAAATAAGATCTCTCTCGCTGCCATATTACTTCTTTGAAATGGTAAACATCAAACCTTCACACCGCCTTTTTCCCAAGCATTAAGTTCACTCTTCTCTCTGTAGTATGGGACTTCTCAATCATGGGTAGTTCTCAGCTCTTCTCTGGATTTATGAATCTTTAGGTGTAAGGGGTTTTGGAGAGATGTGAGCAGAAGTGAGAAAAAGTGGAGACGTAGGAGAGGAAAAATACAAAAGCCACGGAGGATGGGACAGGGAGCATAAAAATGGGGCCTTCTAAGACAGATCCAACATTACTTAAAAGAAATCCATTTGGCTCTCTACTTAGTGCTTCTTGATTTCTCACCAAAGGGTTTGGTATAAAAACCAATAGATATTTATTTCCCAAACTGTCTTTGTGACTTTCTGACCAAGGGTGTTTGGTGTTTTGTCACAGGTTTGCTTTAGCAAATATGGGACCTGAATCTGAAAATACTTTGGGCTGTTCTAGAAATTATCCTCCTGCAGACAGACCTGATGGAAGTCCCCATAGCTGGGTCTTCCTTCTTAATTCAACCTTTAGAAATTCATGGCATTTTCTAGGACTGCCTTGATAATTCCCAGGTCAGTGTTTCTATGTTTGTACGTTTTGTTCCTAACTGAAAATATACATTTAAAAATTATTTATTGGATAATAGGCATACTGCGAAATGTTAGTAGGCAGGAAGATGAGGTCAAGGATAAAGAATCAATCTTACTTTGACTTCCTGTGCAAGTAGTCCGACTATGGGTTCCCTCAGCCATCAACATGACCAACATTAATTGTTGATAGATTTATACTCTCCAAATCTTATGCTTAAGACACACGTTAGGAAACAGACTTCCTGTCAGGCCTGGATGCTGAGTACTCTGTACTTTCTGACATGCAAAAAAGTGAATGCCTACAGAAAGGGATGTCTCTGCAGCCTCTGTTTGTGCAAGGATTCTATTCACTTTTTTTTTTCCAAGTCCTCTCACATTATCTCCCTTAATATCTTTTATTTTAACCAATTATATATATGCCAGCCCTTTTCTCCTACTATGTATCTGGTAAACTAGTTTTATAGAAAGTCTCATTCCCTTTTTTCTGACTCCTCTCAGTCCCAACTTCTCTCCTCCCGCTCTGTTAGTCAGCTTTCTGTCACTGTGACAAACTACCTGAGATAATCAACTTATAAGGAGGAAAGGGTTCACTTTGGCTCACAGTATTAGAGGTTTCAGTCCATGCTCAATTGACCCCATTGTTTTGGGTCTGTGGCAAGGCAGAATATCATCATGGGAGTGTGTGGTACAGAAAACTGCTTCCTATCTGCAAAGAGGGAGATAGGAGGAGTTCAGGGTCCCAATATCCCTTTTAAGGACATGTTCCCAATGACCTAACTTCCTCCTATTAAGCCCCATCTCCTAAAACTTCCACCAACTTGCAATAGCACCAAAGTGACCAACTCTTTAACACATGGCCTCTGGGGGACACTTATCCAAACCATAGCTCCTTCTGTATGGTCTCCTCATCTGGCCAACCCTGTGGTATCAGACTGCTTAGCCACCAACTTCCTCAATTGCCCTCCTGCTCCTCTGTCACATATCAGAGACGAAAGTGAGGTCTCTGGCTTCTAGCCTATCTGGCCTCCATAGCTCCCCTTCTACATCAGTGAGCTCACCTGACACTCACTGAGCTCAGGGGAGAACCGAGCTCAGGGTAATGCTCAGGAAAGCTCTGGGGCTCAACACCACCGGGGCTGGGATGGCCATTTGAAAGGTGCTTGATCAGGGCTTTTTGCTTCACAAAAAGCAGACCATCTGTGGGTTTAGCATTCATCTGCCACTGTGATCCTACCAGGAAATTCCTATGGTCCTCTCTTTACTGACATGTGCCTGCTGGGGCCTACAAGGACCCTCATTTGGGGAACTCCATTTTTGACATCTATCATAAAATCAGAATCAAAGTCCCTGCCCCAGAACTACAGAATTTAAATATGCATTTTTAACAAACTCTCCAGATGACTCATATGTGAGCGCAAATCAGAGAAGCTCTTCTCCAATGCCAGACCAGATCTGGAGGGTACAAGGTGTTCAAGAAAAGTAGTTTGATTAAGTAGCTTTTGAGACTGGAGAAGATAGTTGCCAGAAAATGGTGTGTGTGTGTGTGTGTGTGTGTGTGTGTGTGTGTGTAGCAATACAAGGACCCTTTGGAACTCCAGTTTCCTTTACTTCTTTCTTTGTACTACTAGAGATGGAATCCAGAGCCTCATACATGAGATGAGCACTCCATCCTACCTCTGAGCAATATTCCCAGCCCTTTTTAAATTTTTGAGACCCGGTCTTGATAAATTGCTAAAACTGGCCTCAAACTTGAGATCTTCCTGCCTCAACCTCCCAACTAGCTGAAATCACCAGTGTGTGCCACCAGGCTTGGCTGTAAGTTCAGTTTCTCTGCAATTATGGGGACCACAGTTCTCAGGGCCTCAGTCTCCCTCATGGAAACATGGAGAAAACAATCATTGCCTCCCAATGACTTGCATCTTCCCGGAGTTAGCCTCTCATGATAATACAGAGGCAGATTAAGGAAGATCCCTGAGGTACTCCCGTGTTTCTCATCATGTGGGAGCTTTCAAATAGGCATCAGAGACAGAAAGGAACCAGGCCAAGGCCAGAAGAGGGTGTAAGTGTTTCAGCCTCATAAGGCCCAGTTTTCTCATCTGTAAAGAGGAAGAATGATGTTTTATCTTGCCTGCTGCTGTGCACACCGAGTCGAACCCCAGCTTTGAAAGAGACGGATGAGCACCAGCCTCCTTCCCGGGAAGTTGTAGCCACTGACTTGCTCAGGGCCAGAGCAGTTCTACCTTTTGGCCATGAGCACCTGCTCGTGTAGTGAAGGGTTTCCAAAGGCCTTTACAAAAATTTTACATGCATCTTAAACAGAGAGCTGGGTAATTAAGCTCATTAGCAGAAAATAATTTGCTCAGCTTGCTGAAGGTCGGCAGCTCCTGCCCGTGGAGTGCAAGAGGCAAAGGAGAAGGAGCTAGAATCAGTAGGGAGGAGAGAGACGGGCTTTGCCATAGCCTCCCTTTTACCTTTTTTTGTAGGCACCGTGGAGGGGCTGGTGAGGGTGAATAGGGGGTAGCAGGGGCCTCTATAGTGAGCGATTAATGGTGGATAAGAAAAATCTGGGAAATTGTGTAGAGGACAATTAACCGGGGGAAAGTGGGTTTCTGATGGTCTCAAGAGGGAAGCATGCACCCAGCCAGAATCTGTTTCCAAATTTAAAAACCAGCTCTGAGGATACATGTCTCTCTACAATACACTCATTTGATGAATTCTAATGTTTAATATCTACTTTTTGCCATGCATCACCTGCGAGAAAACATAATGCGAAAGGAAAATTATGTTCTGCCTTCAATGAGTATATTTTATAACATTTATCCTGATTCTAAAACCCTCAATAGCTCTCATAACATAGAATATTATATAAAAACTCTTTTACTTGAATATTCAAAGTTTAGTCCCAATCCATGTTTTTCTTTTTTCCTCTGGCCACCACTACCCTTGCTACACCTCCCACATAGTCTCAGCACTTTAACCAGATAAAGGAATTTCCAACCTATCCGCTTGGTGGGCATTTTTATGTGCTCTTCCCTTGATTTAAAATATTTTTTCCCCTTCTTGTTTGCCTTATCAACTCCTATTCATCCTTCAAAGCCCATCTTAGGAGTTATCCCTTCTGTGTAGTCCTCTCAGTATCCTTGATCAATGATAATCTCTCTCTCCCCTGTGCTTCTGCAGTACAAGCCAAGTGGTTCCATTGTGCAATTTATTTTCCTACTAATTTGCAGCAACTGATTTCTTAAACCTTCTTCCCAGTTCTCTGATTCCTCTGGGAACTTTGTTTTTTCATCTTTTCTCTGCCATAGCATTCATCTTGGAAAAATGACCTACTGTTTCCAGTTTGCCTCAGTTTCCCCACAAGTTGAATAGACAGAAAACTCCCAAAATCTTTCTCATAGGAATGTTAAATATTAGCAAGATGCTTCTTCAGCACCTATGGAGCTCCTCTACGTAATGGGTGTGGAATTTTATCGGTGGTGGGGAATGAAAAAGGTACAGCTCCTGCTCTAAAATAATTTATCATTTAATAGGTCAGAAGAATGTATACCTTGATGATAAACATGAGATACAAGATGTGTTAAGTGCTACAAGAGAAGTACAAATTATAAACTGTAGATATGCGAAGAGAATTATGTATTGTTCAATTCTTATTTATTTATTTATTTATTTTGGTACAGGGTATTGACTCAGGAGTACTCGACCGTTGAGCCACATCCCCAGCACTATTTTGTATTTTATTTCGAGACAGGGTCTCATTGAGTTGCTTAGCACCTCGCTGTTGGTGATGTTGGCTTTGAACTCGCAATCCTTCTGCCTCATTCTCCCCTGCCACTGGTATTACAGGCGTATACCACTGTGCTCAGCTTGTTCACCTCTTTTATTATATTTTAGAAAGCAAGATTTGGGAGACTTGTAAAATAATGTTAAAGTATTCTGCCTTAAGACTCTGCCGAAGATGATGAGGTACTTTATTCCCAAGAGGTCTGAAAGTGTCGAAGGACATTGTCAGCCTCCTTAAGAACTCTGAGGTAGAAGGAGATCAATGAAGGGAATATTAGGACATGGTAACTAGCCACTAGATGGAGTTTTCAGCGGATGGAATATTCTGGAGCAAGCTGTCTTTAGGGGCATCACAAGTGCTTCTCTTAGAATGAGGCAGGGGACCCAGGAATCCTGACTCACGGAAGCCAGCTGTGGTCCTCAGAATCATCCAAGAAGGTGCTTGAAACATGGCAGTAGAGTAAGAAGTCTCACCCAGGTGCCATTCCCAGGATACTAAGTACTGCATATGCACACGATGGAGAGAGCGTGTCCACACTTGGCAAACTCCTCTTTAACAAACTTCTATGTTATAGAATTTCTCAGAGTCTGATATATTGATGCATTTTAGACATTTCAAAGAGAAAAACAAATAAAGCAGGACTTCCCAAACCCCTAAGTATGTAGAAAGTCTTTTATTTTACCAAGGCATTTCATGGAACTTATGTTCAATACAATAATTTAGAAAATGCCAGGAAAAAAGAGAAGAAATCTAAACCTTAGCAATTCCATCTCATGTAAGTTTTTGTGTTTATGAATATTTAAAGTATTCAAGAGAAGAAGCATTTGGAGACAATGGAAGTTCAATGCCTGTACCTTACTAATTCATAGGAGGAAAGAGGAAAAGTGCTCACAGGAGAAAGAATGACTGATTTTTAAATCTCAAATGTCTTTCTTGGCTTTATTATATTTTCCTTCTTATAAATGCCAACAATGATGAAAACAGATGATGGACTAACCTTACTGATCTAATTGCATTACTGGGATGCAGGTTGGTTGTGAACAATTCAAGACAGATACACGGTGCTCAGACTTTACCTCTTAGGGGAAGATATTTTTGTTTATAAAGCTCTAGCAGTCAGAGAAATGCAAATCAAAACCACCCTAAGATACCATCTCACTCCAGTAAGATTGGCAGCCATTAGGAAGTCGAACAACAATAAGTGCTGGCGAGGTTGTGGGGAAAAGGGTACACTTGTACATTGTTGGTGGGACTGCAAATTGGTGCAGCCAATTTGGAAAGCGGTATGGAGATTTCTTGGAAAGCTGGGAATGGAACCACCATTTGACCCAGCCATTCCCCTTCTCGGTCTATTCCCTAAAGACCTAAAAAGAGCATGCTACAGGGACACTGCTACATCGATGTTCATAGCAGCACAATTCACAATAGCAAGACTGTGGAATCAACCTAGATGCCCTTCAATAGACGAATGGATAAAAAAAAAATGTGGCATTTATACACAATGGAGTATTACTCTGCAGTAAAAAATGACAAAATCATAGAATTTGGTGGGAAATGGATGGCATTAGAGCAGATTATGCTAAGCGAAGCTAGCCAAGCCCTAAAAAACAAATGCCAAATGTCTCCTTTGATATAAGGAGAGTAACTAAGAACAGACTAGGGAAGAAGAGCACGAGAAGAAGACCAACATTAAACAAGGATGAGAGGTGGGAGGGAAAGGGAGAGAGAAGGGAAATTGCATGGAAATGGAAGGAGACCCTCAGGGTTATACAAAATTACATACAAGAGGAAGTGAGGGGAAAGGGAAAAACAGTACAAGGGGGAGGAATGAATTACAGTAGTGGGGGTAGAGAGAGAAGAGGGGAGGGGAGGGGAGGGGAGGGGGGATAGTAGAGGATAGGAAAGGCAGCAGAATACAACAGACATGAGTTTATCAATATGTAAAGCAATGAAGTGTAACTGATGTGATTCTGCAAGCTGTATACGGGGTAAAATGGGAGTTCATAACCCGCTTGAATCAAAATGTGAAATATGATATATCAAGAACTATGTAATGTTTTGAACAACCAACATTAAAAAAATAATAAAAAAAAAAAGCTCTACGTGAATTTTCAAACAGCTGGGATTAAACCTGGAGCGTCACCAGAATTTGCTGGGGATCCATTTCTTATGTCATTAGACACTTAGTGTTTAGGTCCCACCTGGAGGACCTAAATGCGAGGTTAGAATGTGCTGGGTCCATCCATCTGGAATGTCTTACACTTTAACCATCTCCCCCATTCAACTGACAAGAGAAAGAACTTTCTAGGAGAAGCTCCTCCACGGACCTCCTTGCCCTACTCCTCCTCCCTGAAGGGGAGCCTGCGGGGGGCCCCTCCCTCGGGGAAGCCCCACCCCCACACACACCAGCACAGAGCTGCAGTTAGTCCCACTGACTGGCAAACAGCCTGTGAATGGCAGCACTGTTGGCCTCCTCCACCCACACCAGCAGCAGCAACACCCCGTTTATCTCCAGGTTGAATGGTGGAGTACAGGAAATACTCTCAAAGAAATCAAGCCCATCTGCCTAGAAGGGCCTGGAGTTCCCAGGGTGGAAGCTGATGCCCGAGAATAGGGCCTTTCTTGTTTTGGCATTGGTCAGAGAATGGATTCAAATTTCTGAGAGAAATGGCTTGAGCTTAGACTTTCACAGTTCACAATACCCCTAAGGGAAGCCCACGAGGTGTCCTGGAACGGGGCAGGGCCAGAAATGGCAGAGGGAACCCACAGGAGCCAACCACATTAATGAGAACTAAATTGGCCACTTCATAGTGAATGCACAGCCCCCCCAAACACAGAGAGAGAGAGAGAGAGAGAGAGAGAGAGAGAGAGAGAGAGAGAGAGAGAGAGAAATGGAATGAAATTTTAAGAAAAAAATAAGATTGAAGGTGAAAAACAAAATAATGCAAAAACTCTATACCAATAGCAGACAAAAACATATCAAGAACAACAACAGCAAAAGCTTCAGATTTCCCTTATACTAACATTATAGAAGATAGTTTGTCCAGGATTTCTAATTTTAGAAACCTATTTTGGGAGGTTTCTGGGAAACAAAAGTAATCCAGCTCTTTATTTGCTCTAGCCCTAAAAGGCCTAACCTGCTATTGGCATGAATAAGCTGAGCTCATAGGCTCGTTGGTTCCCCCACCCCACCCAGAGAAATGAGGGAACTCTACAATTTGAAGAAAATCCTCACCCTTAGTACTTGTTCATATACACAGGGCTGTGGGCCCATCTAACATGGAAACTGACAAACACTCTGGCCCTTGAACCCTGGGAACTACTGAGTAATGCAGACTCCAAGGATGGGCTCCTACAGTCAGTGATGTAGAGGTGGGCAAGAGTCCATATCTCTAAGGGGTTTTCTTACAACCTATTGGAGCAGAGCAGGCATGATCTGCTTGCAGAATCTGTGATTTCTTCTGGGAACTGAAGGCAAACACCATTATACCTTATAATGCCCCAGCACTGCTGGATTCTTCTGTCACTTGAATTTTCAAAAAGCACTTCTCCTTCACTGTCATTATTCTAAACAACCATTTCAAGAGATAGTGTTCTGTGGACCTCTACTCAAAATAACTATCCAACAGGCACAACACATGTATTCCTGATGAGAGTTTCCATCCCATTCTAATTATCACTATCCTGACACCATTTGATCAGGGTAAACTTCCACCATTCTGTAAGGAGAGTTGATTCTGTGTTTTGAAGTTGCAAGACCTGCAGTGGTTTCTGATCCAGCACACAGAGTTACTACAATGGGACTCTTCTCCAAGGTGTGTGCACTGAGGATTTTATTGTAATCCCCAGGAGACTTTCTATAAGCACCAGTGTGTTGGAAATATGAACAAATCTCCAAATGCCTCTCAGCTGAGATTGTTTACCATCCCTGGTAAAAGCTGACTTGTGCTTTTAGAATGCAGCCCGCTTAGAGCTTCAAACAACACATTTCAATGAAAGTACCATGACTTTTTAATCTTTGTCAGACCACAGGTCCAAGCTGCAGCTACCCAGAGCTCTCAGCAGATCTGGTCTCAGATTATTTTTAAAACCCATATTAATTCTTCTTTTGGGTGCCTCCTAACTATTGTTTTGTGCCATGGTTTCATCTGAAAGAAGTTGAAATAGGAACATATGTTTTTTCAGTTATCCCAGGAAAAAAGCCTCTGTGAGGTAACCAGAGTGAAAAAGATCCTGCACTCACAGTCTAATTCTGCCTAGGATTTCGGGCAGTATTTTTAACTTTGTTTGAAAACCATGCAAAAATCCAAGTCTCTCCTTTGCTGAAAATGTTGTATTTGAGTTGAAATGAATCTATATTAGCTTCCTATTATCTCTCTAAAATAATTTTTATGCAATTAAGAAGATCTTGCTGCTATAACTTTTATATGTATGAAAGATTTAAGGCAGTATTTTAACACACTATATGAGGAATCATTTTGCCATAATGGTTTATCAAGAATAACCAAATTGCTAAAAATCAGTGCTGAAGAGGCTGGGGTTATGGCTCAGCGGTAGAGCACTCACCACGCATGTGCAAGGCCCTGGGTTCAATCCTCAGCACCACATAAAAATAAATAAATAAATAAATAAAAGTTATTGTGTACAACTACAAAAATAAATATTAAAAAATCAGTGCTGAATATTCCATGTGTTTTCTTTAATTCATTCTTTGTTGGTGGTTATCAATTAGTTCTATAACTCTATAAATGTGACTTGCAGTGCTAAAATTCAAGTTCATAAATCATGTGTGCATTCTGATTCATACACTGGGATTAATTGGAAGGAGTTGGAAAGCTGGATCATATTCCTAGAATCTAAACAAATCTTCATAATGCTTTCCAGTGTAAAGGTCTTAATTTTCAGTCTGGCAGTCTAGGATTGGACTTTCCTGCCACATCCCGAACTGTACTTATTATTTGAATACTTGAAAAATGTCATTCTGACTGGGGGCATCTGAAATGCCAATGCAGTTTTGAATGGTATTTCCTTGAATTCTAGTGGGCATTTTGTAATTCCTGATTTAAGAACTGTGTATCTCTTGCTTTTTTCCATTTTTTAATTGTATAGTGACATACTCCTCAGCCTTCGAGAGGAGAGATTCACCACTTGTGCTCTGCTACTTTTTCCTGGCAATGCTGCAGTGTATTTCTTCAATGAATGCATTTCTTTTTTTTTTTAAAGCCATGGATTCTGTATTTCATCTCATCACTGGATCTCTGTCGTGGCTTTCCAGCATTTCCACAGAGCCTGACTTATTCATTATGCAGCCATGCACCAGTTTTTCTGGCTCCATTCACCAGTTCTTCTGGCTCAAATCTCTGAAAATACTCAGTCATTAAATAGTGCCTTCCTTCTATGGAATTCCAAGACTTTCTTCAATGAAGATGTTTGCATACTCTACCCAAATGCAATGTTTTCCTTTGTCCACATTAATTGTACACACATTTTTGTTCCAAATTTCTCTTCCTTGAAAATGAAATTTTCATGAAGTAAATACTTTACTGACACATATTAATTTTTGGAAGATTCTATGACTCAAATTAAACAATTCCAAGCATATTTTCTTTCTACTTGACGTGACACATTTGTAAGTCTCTATCACATCAAATATCATATTTTGACATTAAGTATTTAACCCTCCCAGACTGCAGTTGTGGCTTAGTGATAAGAGTGTTTGCCTTGCATGTGTGAAACCCAGGATTTGATTAAGCATCACATAAAAATAAATCAATCAAATAAATGAATCATGTCCAACCACAAGAAAATTTTTTTAAAAAATTAAATTTAACCCTCCTATGTCTAAAATTTCAAATCTATATAACATCAAGTTCCAGCCTCAAAAGAGTTTTGATTATTTTCTACTGTGTTCTTAGTTTTGTTGGGGGAATGCACACATTGCTAGTTAAGCACTGATGTGAGATGCTTTGAATATATGTGTATCAGTGACTGTTGTCAGAGAACACATTTCCTCTTTCATTTTTCCTGGTTTTATCCCATGGGTAGCTAGATGGAGAGAAGAGCTCAGGTTCATTTGGGCTACATAAGATCATGACTCATAAGCAAATATAGTTTCACTAAATGTAATGGTCTAATCTCCAATTCAAAGACTGCACAATTGTAAATATGGGGATGTGCAAAGAGTGATGATAATATCTATATGTAACTCATTTTTGTCATTATTATTACCAGAATGATTCTGAGCAACATCAGGAGATGTGTGCTGCTTCTGAATCTGTTGAGATCAATGCAAGCACAAAAGAGGGAATAAGTAAACTTGGAAAAGGTAAGAACCACATAGAAGACTAAATACATTGGAAAGAATATGTCCAAGAAATATGAGCACTGGTATATACTAATTGTGCAAGACATGTGCATATTAAATAAGTAGTAATGTTTAAGAAAAAATTGTAAGAAGTGGAGTCTCTCTGTAGGTTTCAGCCACAGGTTAAATTGGATGTATAGATAAAGGTACTGAACTGTGAGTTGCATTTGAGACATACTTTTATCACAGGTAAATTTAAATAAGGAAAAGGCCTAAAAAAGAGGGAATGAAGACTGATGAAGGTAGTGAGTACACATCATCAAAAAGAATAAAAGTAAAAAAGAACCAGTGGTACTCAGGAGAGGGTAGGAAATCCCAACAATATGTGAGAAAAGAATAGGGTTTTCAAAATGTGGGAAGAATTTGGGTGTTTCCAGTTCCAAAGTTGAATGATGGGGAGGATTTAACTTTTCCACCCTTCCTGACTTACTCACAGTTGGGAATGAATTGAGCACTGAAGACCTGTTCCCACAGAGCTAAGTTCACTTTTCTTAAATGATTAGGCAGGTGTACAATTTAATGACATGCAACATGTTGCTACTCACTAGGGCAAAATTTTAGGGCAGAAACAGCAAATGGTTCAGTTGAAAGGATTTGGAATTATTACTGGGCATTTCCCAAATCC
The DNA here is from genome assembly GCF_045843805.1 of Urocitellus parryii. NCBI lineage: Eukaryota > Metazoa > Chordata > Mammalia > Rodentia > Sciuridae > Urocitellus > Urocitellus parryii. Next base: position 133,828,022 of record NC_135531.1, on the reverse strand, counting down.
ACAGGTATCTAAAATTAACTTTGGAAAGCTTAAAGATTCTTTTAAACTTTATTTTGAGAGAAGAATCCAGAGCTACATTCAAATTAACCTAGAGGAATTAGAAGCTGACAAATGTCACACTGACACTCTGCAACTGTTAGGAAACATCTCTTAGTGACCATGTTCAAAAACTTGTTCTGACTCAGTAGGTTGTACCTTCTATATGTTCATTATAGTCTATGGTGATTCAAATGATCCTGATCTGTAGAAAAAATGATTTGGAGCTGTGCATTGGATATCCTTTTGGGAACTATGCAAGAAACACTATCAGTTCCTACATTTCAAGACACATCCAGATCAAGTGCAAGCACAAATCTTGCTTTTCATTCGGAGCATGTCTCTTGATATGTGGGAGGGACCCAAAGACTAAGGTGAAGAGAAGATATTTCTTAGATAAATCTGTCACATTGACAGGCAGCAAGCCGTGGCAAAGAGCCACACATAAAATGTAAAATGTAAGGAGACAAGCTCCCATTTCCGTGGGTTCCTTTGGGAAAGCTAAAGGGATGGGAATGTGAGGAAGGTAACATAGAATTTAGCCAGGAAATATGAGGAGCAGGAGAGAATTCTCATCAGTTTGTCTGTTTCAACTCAAAATCCCAAGCAGTCATGATAGGAATCAGTTACAACTGGAAGAATCTGAGTAACCTGCAGCTACCCATTTCCCCCTCCATCTACATCCAGAGGCATCACAGTGTGTGAGGCATCCATATGTCTCATTCAGATGAGCCATGTTGTATTTTTGAAGCATCCATTGCTTTAAAGGATGCTAGTATTTCCATATTTACTATTCTCATTATCATCCTTAATATTGTTGATTTCATTATTTTATTGGTGGTTTGTGAGAAACCATGTCCCTGGACATTCCAGGAATGCACCATATGGCTGAGATAAATCCTGAACTCTAGAAAGCAAATGTTGTGATCATCTGGAACTTGCATGCAATTACTTAAAAAGCTGTCAAGATAAACCACACGAGACTCATTTTACAACCAGAAAACTTTTATGAAGTTTTCTCCTCCAACACCAATACAATACTCTTCTTGTATCAACAAATTTCTTTGAAACACACTAGTCTATTGATATCTGATAATTCTGAAAACTTTCAGAACCCTTTTTCTTTTTGGAAAAGTGACTAGTATTGCCTAGTCCAAACACTTTAGCTTTACTGTATATTTTTTTTTTCAATGGATGAGGAATCAATGTCTTCCCAGGATAGGGCAAAAAGAAAGTAATTATTGATTAAACAAGGGATTCTGGAAAAAGAAGGTACACCAGTTTTTCACATAAGTGAGCAATATGTGTATTACCTTTCATTCTAAACACACATATCTGGGCTAATTAGCTCAGAAAACTCACTCTGATGTGCACAGAAGTATACCTTCTCCTGAAAACTCATTGAAACATTGGATTTGTTAATTATGAGGCAAATGAGGGACAGGAAGTATGCTTTCAATAAAATGGATAAAATGATTCTGATAGGGTTCACTCAAGATATGTGCTGCCACATTTTAAACTCAGTTTCCTTATTACACTCCTCAGGGTCCTTTTTTCCTCTTCTGAAAACAGATCACTGTGCTCTTCAACATTCTGCATCTCTAGCATTCTATTAAAGACCATTGCAAAAGTGATTTTACCACTGGAAACTTAACTGCAAGTTTTCTGAAACGTATATTCCTGATTCTGATTTAGTACATTTGAGTCTTCTGTCATTGCTCAACATAAAGCCCCCAAATGAAAGAGGATTCCTAAAACTAAAGTAGTCTTCACCAATGCTAACTACCAGGACTAGGGTCCATATTCATTTAGTGTGTAATGAGGGTAGTTTTGTTATATTCAGATTTTTGGAAAGTAATTAATTTTAATTAGGTATATATATGACAGCAGAATGCATTTTGATGCATTCTACACAATTGCAGCACAACTTCACATTTCTATGGTTGTACACAGTGTAGTGTCACCATATACATACAGTACCTAGGGTAATAATGTCCATCTATTCCACCATCTTTCCTGCCCCCACATACCCTCCCCCCTCCTCTTTGCATATTCAGATTTATTTGAGCATCATCTCAATCTCTTTTCAGTTTGTTGGGATTTATATGATTCCTGCAAGGTAAAATTCATTTTCTATGTTTATTTTACATTATTAAGTGCATGCTGGATGGGATCAAATCTAAAATGTATATTATATCTTTTCTCCAAAAACATCAAGCCTATGAACAAAATCGAAGAAAAAAGGGTAAAATTGACGATGCAAACATGGAACTTCAATATAGGTAACTTTTGTGGTACAACTTTTCTAGAAAGCATATAATAAAACCTTTGAAAGGATAACAAACTATTCACACATTATATATATATATATATATATATATATATATATATATATATATATATATATACTCCACAATGGTTGTGATTATTGCCACAACATGTGAATGTTGATGCTTGATCCATTTTTCAAAATATTTTTGTAAATTCATGAGGAAAATATATTAAAAAGTGCTTATATCATACTTATCTCTAAAATTATATTTCCCAAACTGCAGTCATTACAGTGGTTAGTTGAAATATGAGGCTGATTTTCTTTCTTCCCTAAATTTAAAAGGAGATTAAAGGGGAAGAGCTAGAACTGAGATGCCTGAGAAAATGAAGATATGGTTTATGCTTGAATCTAGGAGGTCAGTTTCAGCCTGTGACATAGGAGAAACCCATTGAAAAGAGAATGTTCTACTATGACAACTTGTGTATGGACTAATTCCAAGACCTTGTACTTTGTTTCATGCTTTACTTTTGTTTGTGCCCTTCACCATTAATGTGATCAGTCTATAACAAGAAAGGATGCAATGTACAATCATATGTAATTTATTTTACTCCTTTCCTATAAAATGAATCTATTATTACTGGAGAAACTTCTTTTCAGGAATTTGGACTAAATGATCTAAATCAAAAATTAACTTACACATAGCAATAAGAGATTTCTCATATTCCTATGACATGGTTTGTTTATGTTTTTCTCAATGCTTGGCATTGAAATGGATTATTTTGCATGCTGGGCAGTTGATCTCCCATTGATCCTCTCCCACAGACTTTTCTGATAGTCCTGTGGGTTTTGTAAATCCAATTTCAGAACATTTCACACCAAGCTTCTAAATGAGTTCTCTCAACAGAGGAAGATTTTGCTTCAGGAGAAACTACTTGCTAAATGAAAGCAACATTCACAGTTCCTGCACTGTATTAAGCATCTCATTTGTAAATGTGAATAACAGAATCTCAAATTACTCAGACCCACCTTCTGTCTGTGTTCATTTAGTTAAAATTGATTCTATACATCTCACTGAAATTTTTCTACTCTCTATATTTTGAGAAAAATGTCATCCAATCAGGATGCATCAATTTTCTAGTGCACTGTTGCCTTCTCATTATTCATCTCCATTTCATGCACATGCCACTCAAGGTCACCTGCATATTGCATTGAAGTTGGTTCTGCTATTTATGCATATACTGCATATATGACCATCGGCCCACTTTAACACAAGGATGTCCAAGCATCTTAACTTCTCCAGGAATCTTTCATAATACAAATTTTGTCTCACTGTGTATTTGATCCCTCTCTCTGCCTGCAATATCCTCTGGCCATTCTCCTTGCCAATCCCTATATAGTCAGACAAGCATGTCCCATTTAAACCCTGTGTCTATGTATAGCCTTCCATTCTTTCAGCATTTCCTCTGTCTAGTGGATATCCTCACTTTTGAAGTCTTCTTTCATCTTTATCTCTAGAAAAATCTTTACCCCTGGTCCCTAGTTTCACCTCTAGCTCTTATCAAAAATTCAACTATAGGTAAAAATAAATAAACCTGTTGACAGTAACATGATATAAAAGCAGTTCCCTCAAGTTCAGTAACTGATGAACTGGATAGGAAACTGAATACTTTACAGCTCATGTGTTTATTACCCCATACCAAAGTTGTAATATGTCTAAAGTAGTCCCAAGGAAAAGCAAAAACAGTTTATGTCAGGAATAAGAGGTATAATCATGGACGTTTTGCATGACAGAGGCAATTTTAATAGAAAAAAATATGAAAAGAAAGGGAAATTAAAAAGAAAAACAATATGGAATTCATTTTATTAAGGTGTAAATGTGATCATTTATATGGGACAAAATTAAGTACAAAGGATTTTTAAATTTTAATAATTGAGCAAAGAGTAAACAGTGTGATGATTTTGGTTTACATGGAAATTTAATTTTTTTCTATAAAATTTTTATTCAAGTTGAATGGATCAAGTTGTGAGTTATTATAGGCATCATACCTGGTGAATACCTAGTGTCTCCCCCAGTGGTTTTCTGAGGTATTGGACCAGTAAAATTACTCTTCAATGATGTCAGTATAAATGGGGTTCAGAGGCACACATCCATAATTGCAGGTATTTGAGAGGCTGAGGCAGGCCCCTGCAGGGTTTCCAGTAAACCTTGGACTTTATAGACACTCTGTCTCCCAATATAAAGACTTGGGATCTGAAGTCAGCATTATAGTATTTGCCAAGGATACACGTTTTGGGGTAAAATACACAGGCCCACACACCAGCAATAAAAATTTCACATACGACATACAATCTCCTAAAGTAAAACTTCAATAAAAATATAACTGGGAAAATAAAATTATAAGGTTATTCATACTCTTCCTTTTTATTTGGATAATTTGTCTTTCACATGAATTTTTTAAGAAGTTTATCTGTAAATTTGTCAACAGAGCCACATTTGGACAGATCATCCGAGGCAGAACAGAAGAGTTTTCATGATATTGATGATACTGCACATCGCCAGCAAAAACTAGGCCAATTGAAATAACCTACTATAATACTCTTTGGGAATCCAAACATAGTAATTAAATATTTAAGTACAGAGAAGTTAACTGGTCAGCTACAACTAAAAAAAATTAAAGAAATCAATGCAACTATTAATTATATTTACCTTATCTATTTAGTTGTGGTTAGACCTAATTCTTTGGATGCAATTTTGGGGAAATCATGAAATTTTGAAGGTCTTTTCCTCTGTTCTCCTGTTGTCTGTGATAGTAGGTGGTTCATTTCCATGTACTTGAAAGGATTTCTATTCCATAGACTCATGTGGGTACTTGTAGTGTGCAAGTTTCTCTTTGGGATGTTTCCTAGGCAGTATTTACATCTGAGTATCAGAGCTGAAAATGAGCATATTTTATAGGCTACTTTCACTCACAAGTATCACTGTAAGGGGAGAGTATCACGGGGCCACCATCACCCTACTCATAAGATGTAAGCCATCTGAGAAAAAGAAGGTTTGAAATAACTAGTAAAGAAATAAGAGCCAGAGCTAGAAATTAAGTTTGAAAGGTGAAGCAGAGCTCTTAAATGGATCCCCAATTTCAGTGGAGCTGCAGCTGAGCAACTAGAAAATGTCTCCAGTTCTCCAGTTCTTCATTTAAGGGAGAGTGTATCAAAGGCAGGGATAAGTTTTCAGAAAGAGGAAAAGTGTGTGTGTGTGTGTGTGTGTGTGTGTGTGTGTGTGTGTGTGTGTACTAGGGATTGAACTCAGGGCCGCAAGACCACTAAGCCACATCCCCCCACCCTATTTTGTATTTGATTTAGAGACAGAGTCTGAGTTGCTTAGCACCTTACTCTTTGCTGAGACTGGCTTTGCATTCATAATCCTCCTGCTCAGCCTTCTGTGTCACTGGAATTACAGGCATACACCACCACACCTGGAAACAGGAGGAATGTTATTTTTTGGTGTGGTAGGTGTCTTGCAGCAAAGAGGTTGGTTAGCATAGTGGCCACACCCAACTCTGGCTGTGTGGCTGTGTAGCCTCACCTGGTCAACCCATCTCCAGTGCAGTGCTGAACCTGATGGAACTGTGTAAGAAGTCACAGGTTGGGGCCAGTCTCTCAAACCAGCAAGATTGCTGATGGAAATTCCCAGATACCAGACTTTTCCTACCCAATGGATTTTATGTCTATTTAATTCTCGTAAAGTGCATGGCTGGTTCCTGTCAGGAGAGAGTAAACTCCAACAACCATCACAGCATAAAGAAAAACATGTACTCACTGTACATAATATCTATGTTTTAAATTATCTCTAGAACAGCAATAAATGAAGAAATGGAGTAGGAAATAACAAGGTTGACCTCCAAAAACACCTGCCTTGGTTAAGATACAATTATTGGAATATATTTTTAATAGGAAGTACAGTGAAAGTGGTGGGACTAAAGAGAGACAGAATAGGAGAAGAGGAGAAGGGCAATAAAAATTAGAAATGAAAGGATTTAAAGTGAGAATAAAATTTGTCTCTGGGTACCACCCCCCCCCCAAATAGAATGAAACTCTCATTTAAAAAAAAGAGAGAAAAATGAAATAACCTGGAAAACAAATACAAATAGCAGGCCAAAAAATAATGAACAATAACAGCAAGAGTTTGAGACTCCCTAATGTTAACACAGTAGAAAATAAGATATTTCTGTCCAGGATTTCTAAATCTAGCCACATAACTTTGGGGGTTTCTGGGAATCAAATATTATCCAACACTATCTTTATTTGCTCTAGCTGCAAAAGGCCTAACCTGATATTTGCATGAATAAGCTGAGCCCCTCTGCTCCTTTGTCTCCCACCACACTCAGAGAATACTGAGGAAATTTAGCAATTTCAAGAAAACCCTCATCCTCAGTACTTGTTCATGACTCAGACAAGTGGGTCTATCTAATTTGGGAACTTCCTGACAAACACTCTGGTTCATGGAGCCTAGGGACTAGTATGTAATGCAGACCACCTGATTGATTCCTGTAGCCAGTGGTCTAGAGATGAGCAAGATTCCATGTCTCTGAGTAGTTTCCTGGCAACCTATTGGAACATGGCAGTCATAGTCTGCTTGCAGAATCTTTTGGAAACTGAAGGAAAATATCATTGCACCTAACAATGCCCCAGCACTGCTGGATTCTTCTGTCACTTAAATTCTCAAAACACACTCTCCTTCACTATCATTATTCTAAATACTTATTTAAAGATGCAGTGCTCTGTGGACTTCTACTCAAGTAACTGTCCAACAAGCATTACACATGTATTGCTGATGAGAATTTTCAGCCCATTCCTGACTATCACTATCCTGAAAACATATGATGAGGGTGAACCTCCACCATTCTGGGCGGAGAGTTGGCTATGAATCTGGGAAGTTCAAGACAAGCAGTGGTTTCTGATCTCACCCACAGAATTACTACAAGGGGACCCTTGTCAAAGTTGTCTGCTCTCAGGATTTTATTGTAATACCCAGCAGGGTGTCTACAAGTATCAGCATGGTGGTAACATAGACAAGAACTTGAAATGCCTCTCAAGCCAGCTGAGTGGCTTGACCCTATCTGCTCATGTGTGTCTGCACATGTGTATTGTTCTGTAGGAGGACAATTTTTCTACCAGAAATAACCTTGGCACTTGCTTTCACAAAGCTTCAAACAACATCGTTCAATGAAAGTGCCAAGAACTCTTCATCCTTAGGCAGACCACAGGACCAAAGTCTAGCTTCCCAGAGCCATCAGATCTGTCTCAGTTCTCTTTTACACCTACCTTAATACTTGTGTGGGTGCCTCAATAACCACAGTTTATGAAAGAGTTCCATCTTATAAAAGTTAAAATAAGAATGAAGGTTTTTTTCTGAAATCTTGCAGTGCCATTCTGCCTACGCAATTTGGCAGTATTTTGAATTCTGGTTGATATCTCTGAGAAAATTCAACTACCTTGTTTGCTGAAAATGTGGCATTTGAATTGAGAGGATAATACATTAGTTTCCTATTTTTCACTAAAGTATTTTCCTTTGTATAATTAAGGAGATTTGCTGTTGCAACTTTTATGTTAGAACATTTAGGGCACTGAATTCATATAAAATATTGGGATTTATAAATAACTAATCTGCTCAAAATCAGTGACAAGTATCTTTTTTATATACATTTTCCCCTTGATGGATATTAGAGTTAGTTGCATAACTTTATAATTGTGATAACAATGCTAAAACATTGACATTAAAAAGTTACATGTACATGCTGGTTTTGGTACTTTGGCGTTCAAATCAAGGAGTGGAAAAACTGGGTCATATGACAGTTATATTCCTAGAATCCAGAGGATTCTACATATTGCTTTTCAGTGTGGAAATCTTAATTTTTCAGTCTGGATGTGTAAGATTATATTATAAATGAATCGTGTTCAACCACAAGCAAAAAAAAAAAAATTTTTAATTTAACCCTCCTATGTTTAAAATGTCAAATCTGTATAACATCAAAAGAGTTTTGTTGGGGAACACACACGTTGCTAGTTAAGCACTGATGTGAGATGCTTTGAATATATGTATATTAGTGCTTGTTGTCAGAGAACACATTTCCTCTTTCCTTTTTTCCCGGTTTTGCCCCATGGGTAACTAGATGAAGAGAAGAGCTCACCTTCATCTGGGCTGCATAAGATCGAATCTTATAAGGAAATATTATTTCACTAAATGTAATAATCTAATCTCCAATTCCAAAGACAGCACAATTGGATGGCGATGTGCAAAGAGTGATGATAATATCTATATGTAACTCATTTTTGTCATTACCAGAGTGATTCTGAGCAACTTCAGGAGATGTGTGCTGCTTCTGAATCTGTTGAGATCAATGCAAGCACACAAAAGGGAATAAGTGAACTTGGAAAAGGTAAGAACCACATAGAAGACTAAATACATTGGAAAGAATATGTCCAAGAAATATGAGCACTGGTATATACTAATTGTGCAAGACATGTGCATATTAAATAAGTAGTAAAGTTTAAGAAAAAAATGTAAGAAGTAGAGTCTCTCAGTAGGTTTCAGCCACAGGTTAAATTGGATGTATAGATAAAGGTACTGAACTGTGAGTTGCATTTGAGACATACTTTTATCACAGGTAAATTTAAATAAGGAAAAGGCCTAAAAAAGAGGGAATAAAGACTGGTGAAGGTAGTGAGTACACATCGTCAAAAAGAATAAAAGTAAAAAAGAACCAGTGGTACTCAGGAGAGGGTAGGAAATCCCAACAACACGTAAGAAGGAAAAAGAACAGGGTTTTTAAAGTGTGAGAAGAATTTGTGAGTTTCCAGTTCCAAAGTTGAATGATGGAGAGGGTACAACTTTTCCATCCTTCCTGACTTACTCACAGGTGGGAATGAATTGAGCACTGAAGACCTGCTCCCACAGAGCTAAGTTCACTTACCCTAAATGATTAGGCAGGTGTACAATTTAATGACATGCAACATGTTGCTACTCACTAGGGCAAAATTTTAGGGCAGAAACAGCAAATGGTTCAGTTGAAAGGACTAGGAATTATTATTGAGCACTTTCCAAATCCACAGGTATCTAAAATTAACTTTGGAAAGCTTAAAGATTCTTCTAAACTTTATTTTGAGGGAAGAATCCAGAGCTACATTCAAATTAACCTAGAGGAATTAGAAGCTGACAAATTTCACACTGACACTCTGCAACTATTAGGAATCATCTTTTGGTGACCATGTTCAAAATCTTGTTCTGACTCAGCAGGTCGTAGCTTCTATATGTTCATTATAGTCTAAGGTGATTCAAATGATCCTGATCTGTAGAAAAAATGATTTGGAGCTGTGCATTGGATATCCTTTTGGGAACTATGCAAGAAACACTATCAGTTCCTACATTTCAAGACACAACCAGATCAAGTGCAAGCACAAATCTTGCTTTTCATTCTGAGCATGTCTCTTGAGATATGGGAGGGACCCAAAGACTAAGGTGAAGAGAAGATATTTCTAAGATAAATCTGTCACATTGACAGGCTGCAAGGTGTGGCAAAGAGCCACACATAAAATGAAAAATGTAAGGAGACAAGCTCCCACTTCTGTGGGTTCCTTTGGGAAAGCTAAAGGGATGGGAATGTGAGGAAGGTAACAGAATTTAGCAAGGAAATATGAGTAACATGACAATTGAGCAAAGTGTAAACAGTGTGATGACTTTTGTTTACATGGAAATTTAATTTTTTTTTCCTGTAAAACTTTCTTCAAGTTGAATGGATCAAGTTGTGAGTTATTATAGGCATTGCACATGGTGAATACCTATTGTCTCCCTAAGTAGTTTTCTGAGGTATTGGACCAGAAAAATTATGCTTCAATGATGTCAGTATGCATGGGGTTCAGAAGCATACATCCATAATTGCAGGTACTTCAGAGGCTGAGGCAAACCCCTGCAGGGTTTCCAGCAAACCATGGACTTTACAGACACCCTCTCTCCCAATATAAAGACTTGGAATCTGAGCATTATAAATACAAGCATTATAGTATTTGCCAAGGATACATGTTTTGGGTTAAAATACATAAGCCCACACACAAGCAGCAATAAAAATTTCACATATGACATATATTCTCCTATAATAGAACTTCACTTAAAAATATAACTGGGAAGATAAAGTTATATAATTATTAGTACTCTTCGTTTTTATTTGTATAATGTGTCTTTCACGTGAATTTTTTAAGTAGTTTATCTGTATATTTGTCAGCAGAGTCACATGTGGGCGGATCATCTGACACAGAACAGAAGAGGCTTCATGATATGGATGATACTGCACATAGCCAGCAAAAGGTAGGCATATGTGTCAATTTAAATTCCTGGTCATTTCTTTTTCTTGCTTCTAGACATTAAACTAGGCCAATTGAAATGACCTACTACAATACTCTTTGAAAATCCAAACATAGTAATTAAATATTTAAGTACAGAGAAGTTAACTGGTCATCAATATCAAAATACCTTTAGCAATCAAGGTGGATGCCAGATAAACTTTATGCAAGCAATTGCACTAATATTTTCCAATAATGTTTGCATTTTCATCTATGTGACAGCCTTAAATGGTGAAGGATAAATTGGAGAATATCATATCAGTTGAAACTAGGAACATGCATAAATGCAATGACCGCTGAACACATTCATGTAAAAATAACTTCATTCCCAAAGGCTCAGTGTTTAATTTCACATTAGCTGTCACCCATGACAATGTTAAAGATGTTTTTCTCCATGAATTCCTGTGTCTTTACTAAAGAAGATACCAGACTCAAATGAGACACAAAACTGCCTGTTAATGGAAAATGATTCAGGATGGGTACTTTTCTGTTAATATACATACAATTTCTATTGATTTTATGTCATTTCCTTTCAGGAAATCAATTCAATTATTAAACATATTTTTCTTAGTATCTAGATGTTGTTAGACCTAAGTCATTGGATGCAATTATTGAGAAATCATGAGATTTGGGAGGTGTATTTTTCCTCTGTTCTCATGTTAACATGTCTGTGTCAGTAGATGGTAGATTTCCATGCATTTGAATGGATTTCTGTTCCATAGTGTCTCCTGGGCACTTGTAGTGTGCAAGTTTCTCTTTGGGATGTTTCCTGGACAGGGTTTATAGATGAGGATCACATCTGAAAAATGAGCATGTTTAACATGTTACTTTCACTCACAAGTATCTCTGTAAGGGGACAGTATCACAGAGCCACCATCACCTTGCCTGGGTAGTTTCCTGCTCAGAAGATGTAAGCCACCTGGGAAAAAGAAAGTCTCAAATAATTAGAAAAGAAATAAGAGACAGAGCCAGAAATTAAGTTTGAAAAGGAAAGCAGAGCTCCTGAAATGTTCCCCAATCCCAGTAGAAGCTGGAACTGAACAACTAGAAAAAGGATCAAGTTGTTTATTTAAGGGAGAGTAGATCAAAGGCAGAGATAAGTTTTTAGCAGGAGGAATATTGCTTTTTGGTGTGTTAGGGTTCTTGCAGCAATGAAGTTGATTGGCATCTTGACAGGCCACACCCAACTCTGAAAGGCTGTGTAGCTGTGTGGCTCCAGCTGGTCCACTCATCTCCAGTGCAGTGCTGAACCTGACACAGCTTTGTAAGAAGTCAGTGGCTTCTAAGTCAATTTGCTTCACACCAAGTTCACATTGGCTCTTGTCAGGAGAGAATAAACTCCAATAATGATCACAGCATAAACCAAAATATGTATCCACTGTACATAAAATATATGTTTTAAATGATTTCTAGAACATCACAAAATGAAAAGATAGAGTAGGAAATAACGAGTTTTACCTGCAAAAAAAAAAAATGTATGTCCTGGTTATAATATAATTATGGGAACATATTTCAAAAAAGTAAGTAGAGTGAAAGTGGTGAGAGTAAGCAGAGTCAGAATAGGAGAAGAGGCAAATGTAATAAAAATGAGAAATGAAAAGATTTAAAATGAGAATAAAAGTTGTCTCTGGATAACAACAAAAAATGAATGAATGGAATAAAACTCTCATAAATAAATAGAGAAAAATGAAATAATGTAGAGCACCCATACAAATATCAGACAAATATATCATGAATAATAACAGCAAAAGCTTGAGATTTCCTAATGTTAACAGAGTAGAAAAGAATATATTTCTGTCCAGGATTTCTAATTTTACTCACACATAACTTTGGGGGTTTTTGGGAAAAAAATATTATTCAACACTTTATTTGTTCTAGCTCCAAAAGTCCTAACCAGTTATTTGCATGAATAAGCTGAGCTCCTCTGCTCCTTTGGCCCCCACCACACTCAGAGAATGCTGAGAGAACTTAGCAATTTCAAGGAGAATATCACCATCATTACTTGTTAATGTACTCAGACATGTGGGTCTATCTAATGTGAAAACTTCCTGACACACACTCTGGTTCATGGACCCTAGGGACTAGTATGTAATTCATACCACCTGATGGATTCCTGTAGTCAGTGGTCTAAAGGTGGGCAAGATTCCATGTCTCTGAACAGTTTCCTGGCAACTTATTGGAGCATGATTGTTATATTCATGAAGAGGGATAGAAAATCTGAAACCCTGATACTCATTCACAGTGACAATTCTATACAAAACTAGGGGCAAACTGTTTCATAGTAACTTTGTATTGTGGTCGTACACATGTAAAAAAAATTTCATTTTATGAACAATGAAAATTTTTTAACTTTTTGTTTACTGATTGATGTTTATGAAACCTTTGAGGTAAAAAAATATAATCCTTTTTCTCTCCATTTGCTATAGAATTTGAATCTAGACTAACTGGAGTTTTTTCCATAAGATTTACTAAAAAGCCAAGACAAGATCTATTTGTGGAAGCATCACAAGGATTCCAAAGAGATTTTTAAAGAAAAATAGATATGAAAGATAGTATTGCATATTTCAGACTATTGCCATAATATTTTAAAAACTTTATTGAAGAAAATGTTTGTATTATTCTTGTGTAAAATTCTCAAAACATGAGACTACGTCTTTGCATCTATAACAAAATTTGAAGTGCAAGTGCATAACAGTTTTTATTGATTTCTATGTATCCAAACTATGTAAATTGTTGCATTTAAACATTACAAAGTTTCTTTTTTCTGAACCATTTGTAAGTTGCAGGCATGTAGTTTTTAATTGCTGAATATTTGTATTCCTAAAAGCAAGGAGTTATCTTACATACAGTGTAAAGACCAAAATTTTAAAAATGGTTCATTATGAATATCTAATCTACAAATATGATTCAGAATTTGCCAATTATTTCAGCAATGTTATTTATAACCAAAATAAAATTCACTCTTGGAAAATTTCAGAATCCATTATTGGTCCTGTTTCTTTCACCTCCTTTAATCTGGGATATTTCTTTAGTCTTTCTGGGCTCTTCATGGCACATATGTTTTTGAATGGTGTACTTCAGTACCTCTGCAGATTTTCCTTTAGTTTAGAATCACATGATATTTCCTCATGAGTGGAATCAGATTATGCCATTAGAGAAGGAATATCATGCATGCAATGCTGTGTTCTTTCAATGCAGCATGTTCTAGAGGCACTTGCAGACATATCCAAGAACTGTGAACAGCCTCTAGAAATATTTGACATCCAATAGGATGAATAAATATTATACATACATGAATATGATCTTGAATGTATGTGTTGTAAATTAAATATTCTTATTTTTTCACATTTTGAAATGTGTAGGGCTACCCAAATAAAGCAGAATACCAGAACTGAAAGAGTCTGAGAAGTTCCCTGTCTGTAGATTAGAGTTCACACCTGAAAAGAAGTCCAAGTGCCTTGGAAAAAAGTCATTCATATCTTTTGACATAAAATTTTATGAAAAATAAGTTTTAAAGGTACTTTTCCCCCTCTAGTTTAAGCTTATCATGAATAACATTTTTGTTCCAAAAAATTCTGCGTTCTAATTTTCAAAATGTTGTCATCATAGTCTAACATCATAGGTCTCAATCATTTCTGAAGATGTTTCTGCTTTCTTCCATTTAAAAGTATTTTCTTCAGTAAGTTTCTGAACTTTCCTATTGCATTTGCTGGAGTGGGGATTGAAGAAATTACCTCTTTTTTTTTTTTTTTTTTTTTTTTTTGGCCAGTAATGGGATTCAGTGAGGCACACTTCTTAAAACCCAGAAAGACTCTAGGGCCAAAAAGTGCTGGATATTTGAAATATGTTCTGTTGCAGATCAGTGATATTGGCCTTTGTAGACTTTACTCTCAGGCTGATGGCAAGAAGAAATTCACTGGCCACACATCATTTAAAATTTCCCAGGGCTGGGGTTGGAGATCACTGTTAGAGTGCTTGCCTAGCATGCGTGAAGCACTGTGTTTAATTCTTAGCACCATATAAAAATAAATAAAGATAAAATAGTTCCCTTATTCCTTTTAGTTTATTTAAACTTTTCATATATATAAATTAGTTTGAAATGGTAAGAACTTAGGCTACCCATTAATTGCTGTGCTGTAGATATGATGTGTATTTAAAATTATGCAAGGACGATTAAACCAAAGCATGAGGGAGTCTTGGCTAACCCTGAAGTTAGCTAACCATGAACTTGCTTCTTAGTTCTTAAAAGCAGCAAAAAGACATAAGGAACACAGGATATCCTTTAGAGTCTCCTTTCCAATTTGTCATTTGGCAGAATGATATGTGAAAAACAGGTTGCTCCTACTAAGCTCTTCTTTGCTTTTTAGTTTTTATTTTGAATTCTTAATGGACTTGGTCATACTTAGGCAGGAGAACATGACTGTCAGCCAAATATTCTTCTCTAGTAGAGATTTATTATAAACAGTATAAATGCAACTTGGTTCCACAATTTTCTTCTCCCCCGAAGGAAAAAAATCTCCATTTTATTAACTTGGTTAAGTTTATGAGAGGAGAAAGTGCATAGACAGAAAAAGAGGAGAAGAGAAAAAAGAGTTATGACATCCCATAGCCTTGCCCATCAGTGACTTCATTTCAGTAAACACCATGGTGTTACCCAAAGCTCAGACTTTATTCCTCATGACAATTCATATAAAAGGACAAGTATTCTGGAGAAAAGTGGGGGAAGTGTATTGCTTTGCTAGCAAAGTAGAAACACAGGACTATTATCCCAGGATGTAATTCTGTCAAATTGTACAGAATACTTTTAAAGAGGTGGTTTACTCTAAGATATCATCTCACTCCAGTCAGAATGGTAGCTATTATGAAAAATATTTTTTAAAAAGTGTTGGTGAGGATGTGGGGGAAAAGATACACTCATACATTGCGGATGGAATTGCAAATTGGTGCAGCCAATATGGAAAGCAGTTTGGAGGTTCCTTGGAAATCTGGGAATACAAACACCATTTGACCCAGCTATCCCTCTCCTCAATTGATACCCAAAAGACATCACACTACAAGGACACAGCCACATCAATGTTTACAGCAGCACAATTCACATTAGCTAAACTGTGGAGCCAACACAGATGCCCTTCAGTGGATGAATGGATAAAAAAAATGTGGCTTATATACACAATGGAATTTTACTCAGCAATAAAAGAGAATAAAATCATAGCATTTGCAGGTAAATGGCTGGCAGTTGGAGAAGATAATGCTAAGTGAAGTTAGCCAAACCCAAATAAAAATATTTTGTCTGATATAAGGAGGCTGACTCATAATGGGATAAGGAGGGGGAACATGGGACAAATAGATGAATTCTAGATAGGGAAGAGGAAAGGGAGAGTAAAGGAGGAGCAGGGGATTAGCAAGGATGGTGGAATGTGATGGACATCATTATCCAAAGTACATGTATGAAGATACGAATTCGGTATCAACCTACTTTATAATACAAACAGAGATATGAAAAATTGTGGTATATATGTGGAATAAGAATTGTAATGCAAAAAAACAAGTACATGTATAAAGACATGAATTGGCATAAACATACTTTATACAAAGATATGTAAAATTTTGCTCTATATGTGTAATAAGAATTGTAATACATTCTGCTGTCATGTATTAAAAAAAATAAAATTAATTTAAAAAATAAAGAGGTGGTTTAAAGGCTACATTCCAGCTGTGCCTTTTGAGTGGTCATAATTCACTTGTAGACTTGAGAAGATAGCTGTTTCTTAGATCTTCTAGAACCACCCCTGTAGTCTGAATTATTTCATTCCTGTGGTGTGTGTTCACACACCTAATTTGGCCTAAGGTGGGAAGAAAGGTAATCTTACTTCTCCCAAGTTTAGGAAGCGAGAGAAAAAGAAAGAGGAAAAAAGTTGAACCCAGGAAAGTTGAAGTTTATGGATGTTGACTTTGCTCCATATGCTCTTCCATTTTACTCTCTGGCTTCTTCTTTCTGCCTCACCATTATTAATCATTTGACTTCAGATCTGACCAAATCATTTTTGCCCTCTAGTGGTGAAATGATGCACTAACATAGTAGAAATGTGTTAAGTTCATTGAGGTTTATGTTCAGAACTTGGGAGAAACATTTTCTTCATAGGATAATGTTGTGATCTGTGCCCACATAGTTATGTAAAATGTCTCAGCACAGTATACTGTTGAAAAGCAGAAAGTATCCCATTCTGGGTGGCATCATTCAGCAGATTCACATAGAGGCAGGAGAATCTTTTTAGGAAATATTTTTTCCTGTGCTCATATTGAAGTTTCAAAGCAGAAGTAGCTACCCTTAGCTTTTACATTTTTTCCCCTTAGCACAAGTGTGCATGGTAGCACTACTTATAACAGTCATAATCTGGAAATAAGTTAGCTGTCCATCAACAGTAAAATGGATAAAGACCTTGTGATATATTCAGATACACTATAGCACTGAAAAGAATTTACAGCTACATTTGACAAGGAAATGAAACCAGACTAAAAGAATACAGACAGTATGACTCTATTCATAAAAGCTGCCAAGTCATAAAAATAAATCTATCAACTGATGTCAGAATAGTTGTTACTTCAGGATGGAGGAGATACTAATTAGAATGGAACATGAGTGAAGGTACTTTGGTAATGATAACCTTTACTTGATGCAAGTGATAATTTTATAAATTTAACTCAAACTATGCACTGATTATTTTTGCTCAATTATGCTTTATTGGTCAATACATGAGAAAATTCATAAGAAGAAATAAATGGGTAGAAACATAATGTGACCTCATAAATCTATAAATTAAAATCAACAAGAGAGCATAAGAGAAACCATAAATCATTTTAGCTGGAACTGGCCATAATTTATGGGACTACCTGAGTTTTGCTAGCAGCTGACGCATGCCACAATGGGTGTGCTGAAAAGAAGGCTGAGCTGACTCATGGGGTCCTGAATTCCAATCCCTCTGTACTGATGATGAACCATATATTTTTGGATTAAACATTTAGCTCTCAGGTTTTAGGCATTTAGAATAAACACCCTTACTGAGAGCCATTAGCCAAGTAGGTATGACAATTTCCTTGCCAGCGTACCCCATGTTGCTTAGAGGAAGGACTCGTGGAAATGGACTTGCCTTGGACATTTGCAGTGACATTGCATGTATGCTTGAGTAAGGTGACCTTGCTCAAGGACCAGGGTGGAACCGGGTTTAGGGCGGATCAGGTTTTAGGGTGTATCCCGCTCCTTGGGTTTAGGGCGGTTCCAGGTTTAAGGTGTACCCAGCTGGGAATAGGGAGTATCCTGCTGATTAGAGCCTGGTGGAGTACGTGGATTTTGCCCAGAACATGAATTTTCCCCAGAATGTGTTTGTAGAGGGCCAGTGTGAGTTCGGGAATAAAGAACAGCCCAACTATGTGTCAAATCTATGTTAACAAAGCAATCCAGCCACTTAGAAATCAAAATCCTGAACTAAAAATATTTCACTATATGGATGATGTATTATTAGCACATAAAGATAAAAACATATTGCTGGAATATTATGCCACACTTACAAACTTATTAAAAAATTATAATCTAGAGATAGGAATAGATAAAGTACAATTAAATTTTCCAATTAATTATTTAGGAGTTCTATTATCCTCAACCATGGTCTATCCACCAAAAATTCAAATACGAGTAGATCAACTCAAATCACTTAACGACTTTCAAAAGTTATTGGGAGACATAAATTGGATAAGGCCTTATCTAGGCATACCAACAGGAGAGTTGGGACCTTTATTTGATATCCTAAAAGGTCCATCAGGTCCAAATTCACCCCACATGTTAACTCCTAAAGCTAGAAAGGCATTAAAAATTATTGAAACATATATGCAAAATATGCATTTGGATAGAATTGATATAAGTTTGCCTTTATTATTTATTGTACTACCAACAAAAAATATTCCTACAGGAGTATTTTGGCAAGAAGGTCCATTGTTGTGGATACATTTATCTTATTCTCCTAACACTATTCTTACTAGGTATCCTGAGGCTGTAGGACAATTAATATTCAAAGGAATAAGAGCAGCAAAGGGAGTGTTTGGAATTTCCCCCAATAAAATTATTACTCCATATACTATGGATCAAATTGATGAGTTAGCTAATGAGTTAAATACTTGGGCAATAATCATGTGTAAATCTAATGTTTCATTTGATAATCATTTACCATCTAATCCTTTGTTGTCTTTTTGGTCTAAGCATCCTGTAGTTTTTCCTAAAAACAAGATGATTTGACTCAAATCCATAACAGCTGATATCCAGAGCTCCAGCTTGGCTATTCTTAAATCTGCAACAGTGATTAACCAGGATGCTTTTTTCAATATCTATTTTATTATTGCATTTTTCCCACATCATAAAGCTCTATTTTAGTTTTGAGCTCATACAAACCTAGTTTAATGTTTTTCTGATCAGTTTTATTTTTTGACTGTGGAGTTTTTAAACATTGCAATGGAGATTTCACCTAGGTAAAGCTACAAGCCTTTACTATTGTCTTATGTGTTGTACGTTTGTGTGCACGTTTGTGTTTTGTGTTGTATGTCTATATGTGCATATGTCCATATTTCATATATGAGAAGCGCTCATGAAAAAATGGATCCGAATTATTATTTTTTTTATTCACGTGATTTAAATGGTTTAATTTAAATTAGGTAAACAGCTGTTAAGGATTGTTTTTAAAGGTGGTTAACAGATCTGTTTGTTTACTTTCACCTTTCCTTTTCATTATATTTATTAATTCTGTTCAGGATAATGTCTCTTTAGCATCATTGCCAGAATTCCCATTTCCATCCGAGTGCCGGTGAAGACTAAGATAAAATCAAACTACAGCTTCTATGATAGCTATCACAGTAAACTGTATAAACTGATGCATCAATGAATATAACTCAACTGCTCAATCAAGGACTCGATTTACTTTGGGAGGAAATGGACATATTGATAGACTCCTCCACTTTGAACTGCTTGCAGAACTTGCCTGGACTATATATCAGTTGTATGCATTGTGAACTATCGTTTGGTGCAGCGATTTGTGGTAGTGCTGGCATATTTTTGCTGATGGTGTCACCAGTGATGCAATTTTTCCAAAGGAGCCAGCAACTAGCTTGATGTCGTGGCATTTCTGTATCCTCCTCCCTTCTGCTAGTGATGGTCTAAAATTTGGGTGCCAACAGAGGTGAGACAAAGAACCTCACCCCCCACTGGCACCAAGGCTAAATTTGGGGGCCAACAGAGGTGAGGCAAGAACCTCACCCCCCCCACTGGTGCATAGGCCTATCCACAAGTATGGCTGTATGCTGGACCAGTAGTCAGTGACGGGTATGATCCAATTGCAGTGATATCAACCTAAGACAGGAGGCTGATGCCTAGAGGTCAGTTTTTCCCATGACAGGTAAGAACCATATGTTGAATTGGACAACCTACCAGGCACGGTCCTTAAGCCACATTTCTTGTTGTTTAATTAATCAGAAGGGGGGAGATGCTGAGAGCCATTAGCCAAGTAGGTATGACAATTTCCTTGCCAGCATACCCCATGTTGCTTAGAGGAAGGACTCATGGAAATGGACTTGCCTTGGACATTTGCAGTGATATTGCATGTATACTTGAGTAAGGTGACCTTGCTCAAGGACCAGGGCGGATCCGGGTTTAGGGCGGATCAGGTTTTAGGGTGTATCCTGCTCCTTGGGTTTAGGGTGGTTCCAGGTTTAAGGTGTACCCTGCCAGGAATAGGGCGTATCCTGCTGATTAGAGCCTAGTGGAGTACGTGGATTTTGCCCAGAACATGAATTTTTCCCAGAACGGAAAAATTTTTGTTTGTAGAGGGCCGGTGTGAGTTCGGGAATAAAGAATTGCTGTTTGAATCTACAAAGCTGTGAGTGGCTCGTGATTTTGTGCCCAGCCAGACTGTGGCACACCCTCAACAATAAAATATGAAATTCTGGTAACATTATTTTTAATTTTTCTCAGCCCTAAAATTTTCTGAACCTCCAACACCAAACGTGTGTTAGACATCCAATTATTTGAATTCCAAATATTCCTCAAGAGTTGATGGTGAATAAAAAGAACTAATAGAGTAAATCTAAAACAATTATTACTCTGACAACAATACAATTACCACAAAACAGGAGCATTTTGAGAATGAAAGGTGTTTCTAAAACAAACAAACATAAGAAAGTCTTTATATATTAAGACTAACCAATTGTTTGTCTTATTTTGGTGGACCTAAATTATAGTTATTTTCAAAAAAACAAAATTTTAAATATTTTTATGCATTAATTCAATGAAAAACAATTTTTATATAGCTTATCTTTATTTCCAAAATAACATAAAGTATTTATTCTTGGTCCATACAAAAGAACTTTAATCATGTTTTAAAAATCATATTCTTTTGTAGCACTGTGCCACTAATATTTTTCAAAAGAATATATTTCTTATTGCAGCAATGCATATTATTTTTATTTTACATGAGAGCATGTTCAGTATTATATCCTAGGATTAAAACAATTGACTCTTTTAATAGAAACATTTTTTACTTTATTTTTTTTACTTTTTTTATGTGGTGTTGAGGATCAAACCCAGTGCCTCACATATGCTACATAAGCACTCTACCACTGAGCCACAACCCCAGCACTAACTGATTTTTTTTAACATCTGACTCTTTTTTTTTTCTACAAGTACTACACACACAGTTTGTTTATTCAGTCACTTACAGAAAAGCATCGTATTTTCTCTCACATTTTGGCAATTACAATTAAATGGAGATATTATTAATACTGAAAAATATCAGGGTTTTATAAATGTCTAGTTTATAAAAAATTTTAGCAAACACAAACCAAGAGAATGAGCATACTGTGCACTAAACATATAAACAAAGTAACCACAATTAATATATAACAATTAAAATATATTTTTATTTTTATTAGAGCTTTCTAGCTATACATATTTGTTGGGTTCATTGCAACAAACTCATGCATAAATGGAATTTGATTTCAGTTTATGATTCACCTCTTTTCCCTCCTACCTTCCCTCTCTTCCCCATTCTCCTTCCTCTACTCCACTAGACTTCCTATCACTCACCTATTCATATTTCACTGGTCCTTTTTGCATTAATATAAAATTCCCTGTGGTATATTTAGATAATACATGACATAATTTTCTTAAAATCATTTTTCATTGCCTCTGCTTACTCATCCTCTCATTCTATAGATCTCCTTCTACATTACTAATCTTTGCATTATCTTTATGTTCTATCAATCCTGCCATTTTTTCTTTATTTTCTTTTAGCTTCTGCATATGAAAGAAAACATCTGACCTTTATGATTCTGAGTTTGGCTTACTTCACTTAGCATAATATTCTCCATTTCCACAAATTTACCAGTAAATGCCATAATTTCTTTCTGTGTTCTGGCTGAGAAGAACTCTATCTATCCATCTATCTATCGATCTATCTAATCTATCAAATATATCTAATCTATCTCTCTAATATGTCTACTTATATCTATATCTATTATCTCTATCTATCTATATCTATATGCATATATGTCTATATTAACCCATTTATCTATTTACAGGCACCTGGTTAATTCCATAGTTTATTATTTTGAATTTTGCTGCTATAAACACTGAAATACCTCTATCATTATTAGTATGCCAATTTAAGATCATTTGGAAAAATACTGAGGAATAGAGTAGCTGGGTCATTTGGTAGTTCCATCCTTAGTTTTTCTGAGGAATTTCCTTCCTGCTCTTCAGAGTGGTTATACTAGTATGCAGTCTTACCAAAAAAAAAATGTACAAGTGTACCTTTTTCCCAAACCTCACCATAATTTGTTAATATATGTATTCAATATCCTCCTGACTGGAGTGAGAAGAATTCTTAATGTAGTTTTTACTTGCATTTCCCTGCCTTCAAAAGACATTCAAACTTTTTTTCATATATTTTTTGGTCAATTAAGTTTCTTCTTTTGACAAGTTTCTGTTTAGTTCTTTTGCTCATTTATTGATTGATTATTTGTTGTTATCCAATGAAGAGTTTTTTTTTTTCATTCTGTTGACTCACTTCTCATTTTTAATTATTTCCTTTGTTGTGAAGAAGCTTTATGATTTACTGATAGCCCATTTATTGATTCTTGATTTTATTTCTTGCACTTTGGGCATTTTTTTAAAGGAAGTTAGTCCAGGCACCTGCTTGAGTTTTTTTTTTAATTATGGTTCAAAACATTACAAAGCTCTTGACATATCATATTTCATTAATTTGATTCAAGTGGGTTATGAACTCCCATTTTTACATATACATATTGCAGAATCACATTGGTTATTCATCCATGTTTATACATACTGCCATACTAGTGTCAGTTGTATTCTGCTTCCTTTCCTATCCCCTATTATCCCCCTTCCCTCCCCTCCCTTCTTCTCTCTCTACCCCATCTACTGTAATTCATTTCTCTCCTTATTTTTTCCCCTTTCCCTTCACATCCTCTTATATGTAATTTTGTATACCAATGCAGATCTCCTTACATTACCATACAATTCCCCTTCTCTCTCCCATTCCCTCTCACCTCTTGTCCCTGTTAATGGCAATCTTCTTCTCATGTTCTTCCTCCCTGCTCTCTTTTGAGTTGCTCTCCTTATATCAAAGAAGACATTCGGCATTTGTTTTTAAGGGATTGGCTAGCTTCACTTAGCATAATGTGCTCTAATGCCATCCATTTCCCTGCAAAATGCCATGATTTTGTTATTTTTAGTGCTGAGTAATATTCCATTGTGTACAAATGCCACATTTTTTTTATTCATTCATCTATTGAAGGGCATCTAGGCTGTGTTTTCCACAGTCTAGCTATTATTAATCATGCTGCTATGAACATTGATGTAGCTGTATCTCTATAGTACACTCTGTTTAGGTCTTTTGGGAATAGTCCGAGAAGGGGAATAGCTGGGTTGAATGGTGGTTCTATTCCCAGTTTTCCATGGAATCTCCATACTGCTTTCTAGATTGGCTGCACCAATTTGCAGTCCCACTAGCAATGTATAAGTGTACCCTTTTCCCCACATCCTCACCAGCACGTGTTATTGTTTGACTTCATAACGGCTGCCATTCTTACTTGAGTGAGATAGTATCTTAGAGTGGTTTTAATTTGCATTTCGCTTACTGCTAGAGATGGTGAGAATTTTTTCATGTATTTGTTGATTAATTGTATATTCTTCTCTGAGAAGTGTCTGTTCAGATCCTTGGCCCATTTGTTGATTGGGTTACTTGTTTTCTTATTGTTTAATTTTTTGAGTTCTTTGTATACTTTGGATATTAGGGCTCTATCTGAAGTGTGAGGAGTAAAAATTTGTTCCCAGGATGTAGACTCCCTATTTACCTCCCTTATGGTTTCTCTTGCTGAGAAAAAAACCTTTTAGTTTGAGTATGTCCCATTTGTTGATTCTTGATTTTAACTCTTGTGCTATAAATGTCCTATTAAGGAATTTAGAGCCCGACCCCACGAGATGTAGATTAGAGCCAACTTTTTCTTCTATCTGACACAGTTTCCGGTTTGATCCCTAGCTCCTTGATGCATTTTGAGTTAACCTTTGTGCATGGCGAGAGAAAGGGATTTAGTTTCATTTTGTTGCATATGAATCTCTGGTTTTCCCAGCACCATTTGTTAAAGATGCTATCTTTTCTCCATTGCATGCTTTTAGCACCTTTGTCAAATATAAGGTAGTTGTAATTTTGTGAATTGGTCTCTGTGTCCTCTATTCTGTACCATTGGTCCACCCGCCTGTTTTGGTACCAGTACCATGCTGTTTTTGTTACTATTGCTCTGTAGTATAGTTTGAAGTCTGGAATCACTATACCACCTGTTTCACTCTTCCTGCTTAGAATGGCTTTTGCTATTCTGAGTCTTTTATTTTTTCAGATGAATTTCATGATTGCTGTATCTATTTCTATAAGAAATGTTGTTGGAATTTTGATTGGCATTGCATTAAACCTATAGAGTACTTTTTGTAATATTGCCATTTTGTTGATGTTAGTTCTGCCTATCCATGAACAGGGTATATTTTTCCATCTTCTAAGATCTTCTTTTATTTCTCTCTTTAGGGTTCTGTAGTTTTCATTGTATAAATCTTTCACCTCTTTTGTTAGGTTGATTCCCAAGTTTTTTTTTTTTTTTGAGGATATTGTGAATGGGGTGGTTATCTTCATTTCCATTTCAGAAGATTTGTCACTGATATACAGGAATGCCTTTGATTTTTGCATGTTGATTTTATATCCTGCCACTTTGCTGAAATTCATTTATTAGCTCTAGAAGTTTCTTTGTAGACCCTTTTGGGTCTTCTGGGTATAGGATCATGTCATCCACAAATACTGCCAATTTAAGGTCCTCTTTTCCTATCTTTATGCCTTTAATTTATTTTGTCTAATTGCTCTGGCCAGTGTTTTGAGAAATATGTTGAATAGATGTGGTGAGAGAGGGCATCCCTGTCTTGTTCCAGATTTTAGAGGGAATTCCTTCAATTATTCTCCATTTAGAATGATGCTAGCCTGAGGCTTAGCATAGATAGCTTTTACAATATTGAGGTAAGTTCCTGTTATCCCTAGTTTTTCTAGTGTTTTGAACATAAAAGTGATGCTGTACTTTGTCGAATGCTTTTTCTGCATCTATCGAGATGATCATGTGGTTCTTATGGTTAAGTCTATTGATGTGGTGAATAACATTTACTGATTTCCATAGATTGAACCAGGCTTGCATCCCAAGGATGAATACTACTTGATCATGGTGCACAATTTCTTTGATATGCTTTTGTATTCGATTCAGCAGGATTTTATTGAGGATTTTTGCATCTAAGTTCATCAGAGATATAGGTCTGTAGTTTTCTTTCATTGAAATGTCTTTGTCTGGTTTCGGGATCAGGGCGATATTGGCCTCATAGAATGAATTTGGAAGAGCTCCTTATTTTTCTATTTCTTGGAATAACTTGAAAAGTATTGGTATTAATTCTTCTTGAAGGTTTTGTAAAACTCTGCTGTATATCCATCCAGTGCAGGGCTTTTGTTGGTTGGTAGTCTTTTGATGGCTTCTTCTATTTCCTCCTTTGTTATTGGTCTGTTTTAATTGTGTGTATCTTCCTGACTCAATCTGGGCAAATCATATGACTTAAGAAATTTATCGATATCTTCGCTATCTTCTATTTTATTGGAATATAGGGTTTCAAAATAATTTCTAATTATCTTCTGTATTTCTGTAGTGTCCATTGTGATATTGCCTTTTTCATCCCATATGTTAGTAATTTGAGCTGTCTCTCTTCTTCTCTTCATTAGCATGGCTAAGGGTCTGTCGATCTTATTTATTTTTTCAAAGAACCAACTTTTAGGTTTATCAATTTTTTCAATGGTTTATTTTTGTATCAATTTCATTGATTTCCACTCTTATTTTAATTATTTCTTGCCTTCTACTACATTTGCTGTTGTTTTGCTCTTCCTTTTCTAGGGTTTTGAGATGAAGTGTGAGTTTATATATTTGTTGGTTTTTTCTTTTTTTGAGGAATGAACTCCAGGAAAATGAATTTCCCTCTTAAAACTGCTTTCATTGTGTCCCATAGACTCCGATATGTTGTGTCTGTATTTTCATTTATCTCCAAGAATTTTTTAGTTTTTCACAGACACAACATTCTTGTTTGTATGTGGTGCTGAGGATTGAACCCAGGCCACACGCATGCCAGGCGAGCGCGCTACCGCTTGAGCCATAGCCCCAGCTCATCCAAGAATTTTTTGATTTCCTCCTTTATGTCTTCTGTAACCCATTGATCATTCAGTAACATATTGTTAATTTTCCAGGTGATGCAGGATTTTTCCTTCCTTATTTTATCATTGATTTCCAGTTTCATTCCATTATGATCAGATAAAATGCATGGTATTATCTCCACACCTTTATATTTACTAAGAGTTGCCTTATGGCATAATATATGGTCTATCTTTGAGAAGGATCCATGTGTTGCTGAGAAGAACGTGTATCCACTTGTTGATGGTTGATATATTCTATATATGTCGGTTAAGTCTAGGTTATTGATTGTGTTATTGAGTTCTATAGTTTCTTTATTAAGCTTTTGTCTGGAGGATCTGTCCAATGGAGAGAGCGGTGTGTTGAAGTCACCCATAATTATTGTGTTGTGGTCTATTTGACTCTTGAACTTGAGGAGAGTTTGTTTTATGAATGTTGCAGCACCATTGTTTGGTGCATACATATTGATAATTGTTATGTCTTGTTGGTGGATGGTTCCTTTTAACAATATATCGTGTCCTTCTTTATCCCTTTTGATTAATTTAAGTTTGAAGTTGATTTTATTCGATATGAGGATGGCCACTCCTGCTTGCTTCCGAGGACCATGTGAGTGGTATGATTTTTCCCAACCTTTCACCTTCAGCCTGTGTATGTCTTTTCCTATCATATTAGTCTCCTGAAGGCAGCATATTGTTGGATTTGTTTTTTTAATCCAGGTTACTAGCCTGTCTCTTGATTGGTGAATTTAAGCCATTAATTTTTAAGGTTACTATTGATATATGGTTTGTACTTCCGTCATGCTTGTTTATTTATTTATTTTAATATGGCTAGTTTTTCCTTTTTGGTTATTTTTTTTCCTTCCCTTTACTGAGTTTCCTCCCACTGTTAGTTTTGGGTGCTGTTTTTCAACTCCTCTTCTTGTAGTGTTTTGCTCAAAATGCCTTGCAGTGCTGGTTTCCTGGCTGCGAATTCTTTTAACCTTTGTTTATCGTGAAATATTTTAATTTCATTATCAAATCTGAAGCTTAATTTTCCTGTATACAGTATTCTTGGTTGGAATCCATTTTTTTAGCGATTGAAATACATTGTTGCAGGATCTTCTCACTTTAACATCCGTGATGAAAAATCAGCCATTAACCTAATTAGTTTACCCCTGAATATAATCTGCCTCCTTTCTCTTGTAGCTTTTAATATTCTCTCCTTGTTCTATAGGTTGGATATCTTCATAATTATGTGTCTTGGAGTGGGTCTATTATGGTTTTGAATGTTTGGGGTCCTGTAGGCTTCCAGGATTTGGCAATCCATTCCATCTTTCATATCTGGGAAGTTTTCTAGGATTATTTCATTCAATAGATTGTTCATTCCTTTGGTTTGAACCTCTATGCCTTCTTTTATCCCAATGACTCTCAAGTTTTGTTTTTTTATGACATCCCATATGTCTTGGATAGATTGCTCATGAATTTTAAGCATCCTTTCTATGTTGACTATATTCTTTTCAAGTTGATAAACTTTGTCTTCATTATCTGATGTTCTGGCTTCTACTTGATCTAATCTATTGGTAATATTCTTGTTTGAGTTTTTAATTTGGTTTATGGTTTTCTGCATTTCTAGGATTACTATTTGATTTTTTAAAAAATCTCTATCTCCTGGTAGAGCTCGTTCTTTGCCCTTTGAATTTGCTTATTTAATTCGTTTTCAAAATATACTTTCATTGTTTGGACTTGCTGTCTAATGTCTTCTCTAAGATTCCGTTCCATCTGAGTTAGGTATGCCTTGAGTTCTTTCTCTGTCCATTTTTCTGATGCCTCTAGGTTCTCCTGTGTATTTAAGTTGTCCTGCATTGTGTATAATCCTTTTTTCCCTTGTTTTTTCATAGTGCTCAAGTTACTTTCCAACTCTGTTTGACTGCTGTGTTTCTTTTTTCTCCTTTAAATTTGTTTTGGTTTTTATAGTTCCACTATCTCTCCTTTGTGTTAGGAGACAATGTTTAGAGATGTTGGATTTAATTGTGATTTAAGGTAAATTCATTAGTTTCATTAAAGGCCTTCAGAATTTAATGGCATATAGAGAATTGAGGTTTGGACTTAGGATTTTATGTTAAGGTCGGGCGATTTGATGGTATGGAGGTTAGTATATGTTAGCTTCTTTGGAGGGGTTGCTCAAATGCAGGCGGATATTAACAAGAGAATAGACAGGAGTTCTTGGGGGTAGTTAAGGGCTTAGGTGGACTATAGACCTATTCGTAGTATTCATCTATTTGCATTTAGTAAGTTATATGTAATCTGGGTGTTCATGTTTAAGAGGAAAGATGGGGAAAAGGTAAGGACTTGAACCAAGAAAGAGAGAGGGAAAGAAGAAAGAAAGAGAAAAGAATATAAAAGAAAAGAAATGATTAAAAAAATAATAAAATGCAGTAAAATAAAAATTACAATTGAAATAAAAATTACAATTGAAAAAATAATGAAAAAATTTAAAATTAAAAAATTAAAGAATTTTAAAAATGAGAAAAGAAAAAAGAAGGGCACTGTTAGGCTTCTATTTTCTTTGCTTCCAGTAGGTGGTGCTGTGCCTTCCAGGCCAAGATTTTGCCCTCTGTCTGTAGGATACAGTCAGTGTGAGGCCACTCTCTCCCCCCCCCCCCAGTATCTCTTAAAAATCTGTTAGCTTAGGTTTATTCCTGGCCTCTAGTCCCCTGGCTTCTCCTGCTAGCCAGGCCTTCCCCAGTGTGATGCCTCTCAGCAGTTCAAACTATACTCTGGGCCTGCAGTTTGCTGGGTGTGGAGTGTGGCTATTGGGAACCGGCACCTTATTGTGTTGATTCCTTCCGCTTGCCACTCCCCCAGAGCTGGCAAGACAGGTTTTGTTTTTGCCGCTGATGGGAGGGGGAGTTGGAGGTCAGATTCCTTTACCTTTCCCCATGTCTCTATTCCCTCTCACTCTGATAATCCCTCCCCAAGAAAGCCGGGGAGAAATTTTATGTGACTTCCCCGCTGTATGGGAGATGGGCTGAATAACACACACCTGTTCTATTGCTGTGATCTGTCGGAAACTGGCGATGGTGACATCTGCTCTCCAAGATGGTGGCCGCTGGCTTCCATGGTGGACTGTCTGGTGTGGGGGACACTACTGGACCGCTTCCTTCCCCATCTCAAACCCTGAACTCAGCCCGGAGCTCAGTGAGGGCACAGCCGGCAGGACTCCACAGAGTCCGCAGCACTGTTTCTCTCTGTGTTGCTGGCCGCTTCTCGGCGCCCCGCCTTCTCTCACCAATCTATTTTTGAATGACAAATGGATAACAAAAGAAAACAGGGAATAAAACCATTCTTAAAAACAAAATAGACTAGCGATACAAAATTTTACATCTCTGGAATATAATAAGTTCAATGAGGAAAATTTATAGTATCAAGCTCAAATATTAAAAAAATAGAAATATGCCAAATATATAACTTCACATTACAACTCAAGACCATAGAAAAAGAACAAACCAACAGTAAAATCAATAAAAGACAATAAATAATTAAAATCAGAGCTCAAACCAATGAAATTGAGACTAAAAAACAATATAAAAGATAAATTGAACAGTTGTTCCTTGTAAAGAAACACAATGTTGATTAACGACTTAGCCAATCTAACCAAAATAAAGAGAAGACTAAAATTAACATAAAAGGGAACTATTACTATAGACACTACTGAAGTCCGTGGTTCATAAGAAACTATAAAATTGATACTCTAATAAGCTAGAAAAGCTGGATGATACTGACAAATTCCTAGAGATATATGACCTACATAAATTGAACCATTAGAATATAGGAAATATAAACAGATTAACATCCAATAATAAAAGTGAAGCACCTATTAAAAGCCTTGCAACAAAAAAATTCCAAGCCTAGATAGATTCTCAGCTGAGTTCTACCAGATCTTTTAAAAAAAAACTAATTCCAATTCTCTTCAAATTATTCCATGAAATAGAAAAGGAAGGATCACTACCAAATTTATTCTGTAAAGCTAAAACCACCCTAATACCAAAACCAGAAAAAGATACATCAAGGGAAGAAAAACTTCAGATAAATTTCCTTGATGAACATATATGCAAAATTTCTTAATAAAATATTGGCAAACTGCATGAAAACGCATTAAAAAAGAAAGTACATCATGATAAAAATAGAAGAAAGATCAGTGTACTAAATGGATGTGAGAGAGAAGAGTTGGAATAGTGACAATTTTCAAAGTTATATGAAAGTATAAATTTGCACATTTTGTATATCCCTGAGGATAGCCTTCCATTTCCATACAAAATGTCATACAAGAGGAAAGGAGGGGTAAGACAAGATAATACAAATGGAAGAAATGATTTACAGTAGAAGGGGTAGATAGAGAAAAGGGGAGGGGAGGGGAGGGGAGGGGAGGGGGGATAGTAGAGAATAGGACAGACATCAGAATACATCAGACACTAGAAAGGCAATATGTCAATCAATGGAAGGGAAACTGATGTGATACAGCAATTTGTATACGGGGTAAAAGGGGGAGTTCATAATCCACGTGAATCAAACCGTGTAATATGATGTATTAAGAACTATGTAATGTTATGAACGACCAATTAAAAAAAAAAAACAATAACGTATCCACATTCCAAAAGTATGTTAAGATTCCATGCATTTTGCATTTTGTGGCAGAGACCAAGACACAGGGATAATTTTTATTTAATGAAACCTCTAATCAAATCCTGTGGATTTACTAGCAATTGGTTAACCTTCAAAATAACATCACTGATCAGGACTCTAATGCCCAAATTTGTTAATCTCATGCTTTGTTTTGAAAATCACCCTCCATTTAACATTCTGTCACACTGGGTGCTGACGATCCCTTAGCCCTCATCTGCACACAGCTGCGGTCTACATGGCCCCAACATGTGGATTCAGCACTGCCCTGGATTTTATATTAGGGATTGAAATAGCTCCAAGTTCCAGTGGTGCTTGGGCAGCCTTGGTGTTCAGCTTCTGCCTCTGTTCTTTGATCTCTGTCTCTGACTTAGGAGCTCCCCAGGATTGCTGGGTCTCCAGGAGCCTGGAACTCTACCTTTCTCTTGTTTTTAACTCTTCTCAAGCCCCACTTGTTCTTTAATCTCTAGTCTGATTGCTGTGATAATTTTGCCTACTGATAAAACGTCAGAATATGAACCATACTTCACTCCTGAGTTTTGGTTTCTCATAAGCGGAGATGTTCCAGATGTGACTCTGAGCCCCTTGTTCACTTCTCCTTAGACTTCTGTCCATCCAGTGGCTTGCTTCTTGACTTAGATCAAGGCTTGCCAGATAGGACTGAGCTTTCTCTGAGCATCGGTCGATGGATCTGTTCTAGGGTTCAGTCAAGACCAATTCAATATGTGATTCTAGATCCTGCCATTCTTGTCTGCCTTCATTAGGTTTGGCAGAACCAAGACACATAGGGGGAAGGCCAGCTCTGTCCCACTTCTGAATAATGAGAATGGTTGGGTGTTGCTTTTTGCTTCATGTTTCCCAAGTGGTGGGACTAAAACCAAAAATATTATGTGTTTCACCCTGTAGTTCCCAAACAAAAATTCCATCAATAATATTTTGCATCTCAAAGATCTCTAATTAGATATACCATACACCTATTGTTTTATACTTGCAGACCCAAGCATTAGGCAAGCAAGCTTTGTATTTACAAAAACTAGAAACTTCCCCAACATATTTCTAAATTCTTTATTTTTACAAACTCTGATAAAAGTGATAACATGAATTCCTCCCTCCCCATTCAGTTGACCTCTTACTTCCTGGCCATAATCATTGAGGCTTTTGAGCTTCACAGTGAATTTCTCTTTTTGGTCTGTGGGTGCATCTTTCACTTTCATTACATCTTCTTTTGAGTTTTTCCCCTTATCTCTCTTTTGTGTGTGTGTGAGTCTGAATAGGCTTTTCATTCTGGCCCTGGCAGACATTAAGCTTAGTCTTCCCAGCAAGTATCAGTCTCCAAACCCTGACACATAGGTTGCCAAAGAACCCTTTCCTGATGAGAGTAAATAGAGCCATGTTTGATGGGTCTCAAGCTAAAATAGGAAATTGTCCCTTTTGCTGTGCAGAAGCATTTCCAATGCTTTGACATTTATGTTCTACATCTAACATTTCTACTCTCAGTACGCGACCTTAATCCCCAAGTCTTGGTTTCCTCATTTTCAGAATAAGGACATTGGCTATTTGATCTCCAAGGTCACTTACTCCTCTGCAGTCTGTGATGCAACTATTCTCACATTTGGCAGATGCTCTCTGCTTTCTGAAAAGCTCAAGTCTGTGGAGTCAGATAGAGAGAAAGAAAATGATCCCAGTCACGATTTTGCCCTATCAGAATCTCTATCTTCAAAGCTGTATACACATTTTCTTAGGAAGAAAAAATAAGAAAAGGAAACTGTGCATATCAGAGGTCATATATTGAGATCAATTTTCTAGGGAAGGAAAAAAAAAAACCTCTTTTTGCTCCCATAAGTAGGTTCATGGCTGAAACCCCCTATGACAAAAGACAGGCAGGACAAGAAAAAGGCATATAGATTTATTTAATATACATTTTACCTGCAGGGAATCTTAAGAAATGAAGATCCAAAGAAAGAGGAAACCTGTTTACTTTTATGCCATTTAATGAAGAAATGAATAGTTGTATAGATATATACAATAGATGGGGGATTGACCCAATAATAACAAACTGAGGAGAACTTAGAAAGATCTATATGTTCAGATCCTTCTCTGTCCCTAAGTCTTCAGCAATGGGCTGTTTCCATTCCTCTGGATGAAGGGAGGGGCCCCCGGGAATAAAGAGTAAGAAAGACTGCCCTTCTACCATTTTTTAAAATTCCAAGGTGCTATTTGGGGTACCATGTCCTGAGCCCCATTAAGTTTAAGAATAGAGAAAATCACTAGGATTTCCTAAACAGAAATAAGGTAACATTTTAGATATTATTATTTTTATACTTTATACTCATTGTTTACTGTTTTATTGAGTGGAGTACATAGTTTCAGAGATTTCAAAATTAAGCCAATTAGATGAAATGTGATTGTTATTCCTGTTCCTCTGTTTTTGCTTTTCATAATAATGTTATAATTTTTCATAATAATGTTATAATTTTTTAGGCTCATAATGCAGTATGAGCCTAAAAATTCTCTAAACTACAACAGAGCAATGAAATTAAGGTTGCCCACTTTTACTCACCAGCCATTGTCCAGTTCTAATTCAACTTTCTGACCATGATTTGATTAGGAGGTTAATGCAGGAAAAGAGTCTGTCCACTGCAGAATCAGACACTGGGAGTTAATTGTGGTTTCTCCACTCGCTTCTTACTTTGTTCTTGGATCCTACTCTTGCCCTCAATTTCTGTCATCTTTAAATGGTAAGAATATTTGTCTTCCTTGGTAGGGGGTCATTATGAGAACTTTCAAAATAGACAATATATGTAAAATACTTAGTTCATGATCTGACATGTAGTAGGAGCTTAATAAAAGAATTATTTAAAATGTCTTATTAATTATATAGTTCTAGAGGGCTCGAGGCCAATGTGATAATTAAATGTCTAAATCTATTCCAATTATACTCATTTTTTAAAGCTTTTTGTATTTTCCATTATTTTCTCTAACACTAATAAATTGTCATTTAAAGGTAAAAAAAAAAGAAAGTATAAATTTGCATTATGTATTATGTTTCCCTGTATAACACCCTCTCTATTAGTATATAACTGTGAACTATCAGCAATAATACTTCTTAAATATTCAGGGTTTTGCTCACTTAGCATGGAGACTGCAATATAACAAACATTAAAATGTGTCTTTGAAATTGACCACAATCAAATAACTTGTGTAAAGAAAAGCACAATATCTGGATACAGAGTGAAGATGATAGGCCTGGTTTCCAGCCCACAGTAAAGGTGATATAAACTTGAGGAGAGTAAAGTAGAACTCAAAATGATAAGCAAAACTATTATACCCTTACCTCCTCTGTTGCCAGCAGTTGCTTTTACTGTCATTTGTACAGTAGTTTATTTCTTTTACAAGTAATATTCTGCACCTTTGCACACCATCTGTGGGCAAGTAGCTGAGATCAGAAAATTGAGAACCATACTTCAGGACCTGGCTTTCAGGATTGAGCTAGATGCAAACATCTATGATAGCTTGAAAACTTAAAATAGAAGAGAAAGGGAGATAGGGAAAGTGAGGTTTTTATTTTGCAATTTTAAATAAGGTCAATGAGTTTCTGAAGGTGGTCTTGCCTTGATTTCCCTTTTTTGAAATTTCTGATTACTATTACTATAATTTAATCCTCTGAAAATATCTTAGATAAAACTTCAAAAAAGATTTTTTACTTAATTAACCTGATTTAGATATTGTTGTTTGTTAGCCAATGTAAATTAACTGATATAAAATAGTTTTCATATGATAATTGCTTCCATATTAATAAACCGAGATAGTAAATTACAGAAAATAGTAGCATATTATTATCATGAGGCTTTATGCTGAAACAGAAAGAATTAGACATAAATTCAGTGATATAGTGAGTCCTTGATTGATTAGAGAGATAAATTGAGAATATATGCAGGTAAAAACAAAATGTTCAGACTTACATTCATCAACCTTGTGGCTTAAATCCCTCACTGTCATTGACCACCTTTGTATTTCTGAGTTGGCTGCCTTGTCTTGAAAAAGGAGAGTATAACAGTTAAGATGATAGTATTTGTGAGGATAACCACACACAGAAAAAGGCTTGAAAGAGTACACAGTATAAATGATTTATCAGTATATGTATTTATGTTTTTAACTTTGAAAATGTATTATGTTTGATGTTCTGTATGGCACTTATGACAAATTTTATTTCCTCATAAGTTAGATAATTTATTTGAGATTTCAAAAACACTAATTTTATAGAAAGAAGAGACAAATATTTGGAAGAAAACAATTCCTAGAACTTCTATGTAGCCATTATAGGTTTTCCTAATATATTTGTATACACATATTATATATATATATATATATATATATATATATATATATATATATACACAGGAGATATATATATATATATATACAGGAGATATATATATATATATATATACAGGAGATATATATATATCTCCTGTATAACAACAAAAAGAGGTAAAATTTAATTAAATTATGGCTCATATGTTCAGATGTCAAAACGCATGGTAATCTGATTCTCTTGTTCTGTGTGTGCATTGGGGCATAATATCAAATTGGAACAATGTGGCACATAAAAGCTGTTCACCACATAACAGCCAGGAAGTAGAGAGGAATAGAAGTCAGAGACAAGATATAATCAAAGTCCATTCCTGCAATGACCTACTTCCTCCAGCTATGCCCTACCTAGGCAGCCTCTTCAAAATGTTGAATGTATGTTCTACTCACCTATTTCCCTCCCAAGGGAGCAGCCTCCAGTTGGGTGTCTTTTTTGGTTTTAGTTTGTTTTTTGTTTTTATTTTTCTTTTTCCCAGTTGTTCTGAGCTGTGCTGGCCTGACAGGAGGTCTATTGTTGGTGAAATGCAATGGTTTTTCTTACTTGTTTCCATGTGGCTGTTCTTGGCTCTGTGCTTCCTTGCAGCACTGTAACTTCTTGTTTCTAGAGTCTCATAAAGGCTTTGAACCCTAGATTGTCAAATGGGTGTCTCTCTGAGGGACATAACAAGGTCTGTGGCTTCCTGTTTGACCACTGTGTTAATTGGAGCAAATGTGACTCCATTTTGTTTTATGACTTCATCCTGTAAAACAACCATGCCAAGTAGAAGAGTCATGACTGAGGCAAGATGTCCTTTTCCTTTTGCTATAGAAACCTTTAAGAACAGGGTACTACCTAATGGGGTATTGTTTCTGTAACTAGGGTAACGGGGCTATGTTTCTGTAATTGGGGTGACTGGGCTAACTGTGATTGGTTAGGCTTCCCTCCGCTTGGCTGCACTGTCTCACTTCTGTAACCTGGCTTGCTTGCATTTTCTAGACCCCCTGAACATCCCTTTTGCAGTTTTCAGGCTTATTAGGAGAGCCCTTGCAATTGTTTGGGGTTGATCAGGGGAACAGCTTTATGTTCTGGTCAGCCACCACCGGTGTGCTTCAATAAAGGCTTGATTCTATTAAACGTGAGTGGTCTGGAAGTCAGTTGATGAAACCCTGGGATGAAGCTTTAACTATAACACCATGTTGCTCATAATATGTCTTTTCCTCCCCTCTTGTTGCAATTAATGTTTTGTCTTTGTATGGTTGTCACTAGTTTGACTATCCTTTCCTAAGTGTGGATTTGTTGCTATTTTTCTTGCTCAGTTTTCTCTGGGCTTCTTGGATCAGGTGTGTAATTTTGGACATGTCTCAGTCACCACTTCTTCAACTATTTCCTCTGCTCCTTTCTTTTCTTTCATCATTCCAATTATACATCTTACATAGTTGATATTGTCTCGAAGCTCTTAGATGCTTTGTCCTAGATATTTTTCCTGCTTTTTGTGTTTAAGTCATTTCTACTTTTCTATCTTCAAATTCACTGTTTTGTCTCCTCAGCTCTGTCAAAGCCATTGATGAGCCCATGTAAACTATTCTTTTTTATTACTATTATATATAACATGTTATATATTACACATGTTACATAATATATAATGATATTTTGTTGCTCTTGTGTTTTTTTTTAAGTTTCTAGCATGGTCCCCAGTGACCTACTTCCTCCAATTAGGTCTCTACTGCCCAGTAGTCCATTTAGCTATCAATGGATTAATCCACCAAATGGGTTAGAGCCCTCATGATCCAATCATTGTATAAAACCCCCATCTCTGAACTTTGTGGTATTGAGAACCATGCTTTCAACACATGAGTCTTTGAGGGGACATTCTAGACCCAAATCTTAACAAGCTTCCCAACTTCTAGGTCTTGCTCTTAAGATTTATTAAGTTGTTGGGCTGGGGATGTGGCTCAAGAGTTACCAGCTATGCTCTAGTGAGGTTTGCCTGGGCAGCATCTGCCTGAAGGAAAAGCGTCTTTTCCTGATTTGCACAAGGTGCTCAACAGATTAGCAGCAGCCCTACCAAAGTGCTATGCAATGGTTTTAAAAAGCAACTTCTTATACAGTTTCAGTGGAGTCACAGTGCTCTGCAGCCCTGTTTAATATGTATGAATTAGTGCTATTGCTGTCCCCCTGCCCTCCAACAAAGACCCATACATGGGCTCTGTTCCTCCCCCTGCTGCCATCAACTTCTCTTTCCTTTGTAGCTATCAAAGGGATCTTTTTTAAAAGTAAATTATGTCATATTGCTGCATGCTCAAAACCTTTAGAGGCTTCCATCCCATGGAGTCCAATCAAGAATCTTCATTGTGGCCTTTAGAGACCTATAATGGTCTAGCCTCTTGACCTTCATCTACTTCTTCTCTTCCCTTTATGCAAGAACTCTAATCACCCTGGCTCTCACCTCTGGGATTTTGCACTTACTTTTCCTGTCTGATACCCATTCTTTTTCCTGATGACTCATTTCCTCATATCCTACAGGTTTCTTCCCCTCAGCATGCTTATCACTGCATAATAGTACATATTTATTTATAATCTGTCTCTTTCTTTGCATTTTTAGCTCTCTTATGTAGAATTGCCTCTTTCATTCATTCCCACTTCCCTATTTTCTAAAATAGTGGCTGGCCAGAGTGGACTTCCAGCTTTATAGTAAATGCAGAAATGACTAAGACTAGGTTAGTTCTGATGGACATAGAAAGAAGCAAAATATTAAGGTCTGTAAACAAGTCAAAATAACACCTGGTATTTTGCCAGGGGAATATTAGAGTTCGTAAACAAGTCTGATTGGTGCCTGGCAAAATGCCAGAGGGAGTGGTTTGAGAAGTAACAAAAGCGAGCCATTAAGTGTGGAGATTCCTTATTGGTTGACTGATGTATCTAGTTTATGCTAATTAAGATAGGCTGTGCAAAATGTATAAATAGCTCTGTTGTCCTACAATAAATGGCTCCTATTCCTGCTGTATCAACGTACGCAAGTTATTCGTCACCCCCCGGCTATTCTGCTGCAGCCGGACCCGACAGCAAACCAATTCCAAAGATATCTGGAAAGTAAAAATAGGACTTAGAGATGGATTTGATAAGGAAAATAAAGGAGATGGAATTATTAGGGATACTTGCTTAGTTGGTGGCTCATTCTGGAAAGAACAAAATACTATTCACTGGAAGGAGATCAAGTATGGGAGATAGTACGAATTTGGTTTGGAATTAATTAAATTCAGTTGTCTTTAGTTGACCCAGTTATCCAACTGGAGATGTCAGGACTGAGTATGAAATGTAAATTTGCAAGAACCTGGTCCATATAGGATAATTAAAACAATGAGTGAGGTTAAGATAAACTAGGGAGAAAGCTTAGGTTACAGTAAGAGGAAGAAAAAGGCTAGGAGTGAATATTGAGCCACACTGAAGTCTTAGTGATGTTAGGTGGTAGGGGCAGAAGCATTTCAGGCAGTCAGGTAGAGAAGAATGAATCCATAGTGAGGTCAAGTATAGATGTACTGAAGGAGTAAATTGGAGAGAGTTTGGTACCATCAAAGGCAAGATGCATAATAGAATGGTAGCAGTAGAAATAAGAAGTGGATGGATTTGGAATATATTATATGGTCAAATAAAAAAGTCTTGGTAGTTGATGAGATGATGGAAACAAGAAGCTGCTTCTTGAGGATTTGATTGAGAATAGTGCCATTTACAGAATCCAGGGATTAAACAGGTTGGACAAAGTGATCATGAATCTGGTTCTATGCATATTAACTTTGAGGTGTCATTAAAGCATCTGAGTTGCTGTTTTGAGTAGATAATCTGGAAGTGTGTGTGGCGAATAGAGTATTCTTGCCTAGAGTATAAGTTTGTAATTGAAGCTAGCTAGTGGAAACAAATAAAGAGAGAAAAGTTGGTCACCAGGAACTAAACCCTAATGAACTCTATGAATTAAAAGAGCAGGTAATGAGGTCACTGAAGCTTAGGAAGAGAGTGTCCCAAGGAAAGCCAGAGATTGTTGTCAGTTGTTGCTGAAGGTAAGTTAGGAGAAAATCGAAGAAAGTGTCTTGTCTTAGTGGCATTAGGTGGTAGGAGCAGAAAGCCAAAGTGGATATGATGAAAGGTGAGTGAGAAGAAGCAATGGATGAATGTAGAATATACTACATATAGGAATATATTTAGATAAAAACACTATGTAATACACCTTATTCTGCCCCTTTCACTTGGTGCATATTAAAACTCTTTCTGGTTCACTACACACAGAGCTTCCTCACTCTGGACTGGCTCTATGCCAGCTCTCTTCTCCACTGGGAAAACATCTGGACTTGATTACATGCAGTTTTGGGTAATGACAGCAGGCAGGCCCACATGAGATTAGGATTTTATAAATGTTATTAGCAATGTGGGAAATTATTTAAAGCTATACCTTTATCAAGTGCCAATGTAAAGTTTTGATGTATTAAAATTAGAGTTAGCCCAAAGGTTCATCAGAGTAATCTAGTTGAATAAACTTTGGTGTATACACATAGTGAAATTCTCTGCAGCTGTATAAAGGAAATAAAGAGGATCTTTGTAAATTCCACTGTCATCTAAGAAGGGGCTGAGGAAGTACCACAAAAAAAGTAAGTATATTATGTATGTACTTATAATTTTTTTTAAAAAAAGATAGAAACAGGAAAAAAAGGATAAAAGCAGATCAATAAAAATAGTTTTATAAGGTAAAGGAAGTAAGAGGATGAGGGAGCAGGAATAGAATCTAGAATTTTTTTAAGATATCTTTTTTTAATTTCACTTTGGAAATACAAAGACATTTCAAAAAATTATAAAGTAAAATTTAAAAATGAAAAAGTATCCCCCAGATGTTGAGAGCAAAATGAAACAGATGACCCTAATTGTGTTTCAGGTTGGTTAGTTTAGCAACATAGATAATTATTTCAAATTCCTTTACATCACAGCAATTTCATTATTTGTAGTTTATATCCTAAGTATAAAAATAATTACAAACAATAGTGTGCATTTCAGTGACAGCGATAAGAGTAACTTTGACACACTTATGCATGAAACAATTGATGTCTGAGATAGAGAGGTAAGGGTTTATATTATTTTGCTATGGCTGTATAAATTACCACAGACCAAGTGGCTTAAAACAACAGAAATGTATTGTCTCACAGTTCTGGAGACCCAAAGTCAAGGTACTGGCAGAACCCTGCTCCTTCTGAAACTGGGTTTTTCCCTCCTTGCCTCTTCCTAGCTCATAGTGTTGCCAGCAGTCCTTGGTAATCCTTGGCTCCTGACTGCATCAGTCCTAACTCCTCTACCTTCACATTGCATCCTCATTTTTCTGCCATGCATTTCTGGAAAATGGCCAGATTTTGCCATTTTCCAAGGACACTAGTCATATTGGATTCAGTACCACAATAATGTCCTCATCTTAATTTGATCAAACCTGCAGAGACCCTATTTCCAAACAAGGTTACCTTCTCAAGTACTAGAAATTAGGACTGTAACATATTTAGGGGATGTGACAAATCAACCCATTATAATATATAGATGGAAAAGTATTAGTGGTGGTTGAAACTTGCTTGAAGTTTCATTGTACAGTTTGCTCTTTTATATTGCTGCAAATTTTCCACAATTATTTTTTTTTAAAAAATTAGGTACCAACCATACAATTTCTGAATGTTTCTCTTTTCCAGAAACATAAACATCTGGAGGATGTTTACAAATGTGCCATCCTACCCTCTATCATGGTGATATATATAATTCCCTGCATATAGCTCCTTCATTCTCTAACTCTAGAAACTTTGTAAGACTGCAAATACAAGCAACATTTTTATAGAAATGACTTGGATCATTTTATGTATCTGGCTGAAGAATAAGGTGGGGAAGGAAACTTCAGGAAATAAATCTGGAAGGTTGACAAAGGTTCAAAGACTAATGATAACTTCACCCCCATCTATCCTATGACTTGTCCTTTAAAGTCTCATCTTAGATATCAGAAAACTCTAAACAGTATCTGCATCCCTTGTCTACCTGCACCCACCACCATCTAAGGATAGTTTTGATGGTGGTCTAAGCTCATGTTTGCATCCATTTCTACCTTGCATGTTTGTTGTAGAAATGATCACATTGTGTTGTAATTGTCTATTCATTTCTTTATTTCTATGCCAAACTATAAACTCCTTGAAGAAATTAACTTTCTTTTCACTACAGGATCTGTAGTATACTGTAGATTACCAGTACCTATGTTATAGCTTAACATATACTAGGTACCTTTTAACTATTTGATAAATGAATAAAGTAAGGATCAATGAATACTTTTTGAAATGGCAAGATGAGCTTTCTGTATTAAGAAGGTAAATCCAGTGAGAAATAATACTAGAAAGGTGAGATACTGGGGTCAAAGGAACAAATTGAAGGTCAGTAGCAATAGTCACTGTAGAGTAAGGAAATTGTGATCAATAGTAATGGCTGTTGGAGGCCTTTCACCTAATGGGATTTAAGAGAACTTGTTGACTGCCTAGACTTGAAATGCAGGGGAAAGAAGATTTCAAGTTGAAACCAAACATTTATAGAAAAAGTCATTGAAATGGTTATGATGTCGTTTTGAACTGGGAAACATAGGGAAAAAAGCTTTGAAAAGGAATTGTTGGTAAAACCCAATGTTCAAGAACCAGCTGTGAAGATAGAAGGTGCTGAAAGATGAAAGAACAAGCCAGACTGACACAGAATTGCACCAAGTGCAATTTATTAGGGACTTACAGACAGAAGTGTGCTTTGGGTGGCAGCAAGGCAGAAAGATGCCCATACCCTGAGGAAAGGGAGTATATACTAAGCAAAAATATTCTGTGGCTATCTGAAATTTACCTGAACTTTCTCAAAATTATTAACATGTTTAACTACAGTTAAGAAACAGTTCAGTGTCAGTGGCAGGCTAGAAAGAGAAAATTCAGGGTTGTCCTTCACATAGGAGGTGTGGGGATGGAGAGAAGATTGAAGAGACACTCTCAGTATAGGAAGAGCCCTGGGAGGATAATCTAGACCTAGTGACAGGAACTCATCATGGCGGTGGTCATTAGCAAGAACATTCTGAGCTCAAAACTTCTGGCCTAAGTTTTAACCTTATTCATGAGGTAGCTCAGGCCTGTGCTTGATTCTTGGAACAGAAGTTGAACTGCACCTTAGGAAACATACTTGTAGAGGTGT
Organism: Urocitellus parryii; assembly: GCF_045843805.1. NCBI lineage: Eukaryota > Metazoa > Chordata > Mammalia > Rodentia > Sciuridae > Urocitellus > Urocitellus parryii. The sequence goes on along the minus strand of NC_135531.1, from coordinate 133,785,277 downwards.
AGCAAATTCTGAGCAGATCATGAGGAAGTTAGGATGTCCTCAACGAAGACTCATATCTGTTTCAGTGGAAAATATGAGATTAAGGCATTGGCACTTTAGTGCTAGGATGAGTTTACCACAATTGATATGGACCCTTGTAGCAATAATTACTTTCATTACAAATAAAAATGTCCATGTCTCATTTTCCTTATTCTCCTCTAAACCAAACTTTCAAAAACATTTTCCATTTGATGTTTTTGCTTTCTCACTTGCCATTGTTTCCTCTGTATACTCCAGTAGGACCTTGTTCCTTACTATTTCACTAAAAGACTGTACTAAGCTCTACACTGCCTCCATCTTGCCCATAGTCAGGGTTTTTAGTCCTCAAGGTATTTGCTGCAATTGATTATTCACTTTTTCCTGGAATACTTTTTATTCTCTTTGGCTTCTGGAACATCATACTGTCCTAATTTTTTTTCTTAACTTGTAAATGTTGTAGTAATCAAGTAATTTCTCTCCATTCTTTGTCTTTAAATAAAATCTGTATGCTGATATCTCCTACACGCATATCTTCAGCTCTGACCATTTCCCAGCTCTCCAGAATAATCTATATAACTGACTATTTCATTGTCTCCCTTCAGTGCCTACTAAGTCATAAGGTAGTTTTTGTTGTTACGTTATGAGCTAGAATCCAGAGTGCAAAATCTTACTGCTTTCTTCCCAGCACATGTATAAACCTATAAACAATGCCAATAAACACAGGGGAAAGTGTTCCCAATACTTTAGGCCCATATAAGGAATTAAAATCTGATTGTTTAATTTAGTATATCTTAGGTCAATAGGAACTAGGAAGATATTAAGCAGAGAATTTAAAAATTCTCTTTCCCTTATAATAAGCACCAAAATTATGGATGTGGGTGAATATAAAACCAGTCAAGGGGGATGTGAATTCAATACCTTTAGAAATACTATTTTTAAAGCAGGAAGAGAAGAAGAGTTATTCATGAAGAAATCTAAGAAAGAGAAAAGCAAAATATATAATGTTCACTAAGCAGAAAAAAATGTGTGAATGTAAGAAAGATGAGAAAGAAAATGTCAAATAAGAATCTCAAACACAGTAAGAAGCAAGAATCATCCAGGTGTGGTAGCACATGCCTATAATCCCAGTGGCTTGGGAGGCTGAGGCAGGAGGATCACAAGTTCAAAGCCAGCCTCAGCAAAAGCAAGGTGCTGAGCAACTCAGTGAGACCCTTTCTCTAAATAAATACAAAAAATAGGACTGGGGCTGGGGCTCAGTGGTCAAGTGCTCCTGAGTTCAATCCCTGGCGTCCCCACTTCCAAAAAAAAAGAGAAAAAGCAGCAATAATCCCTTCAAACAATAATGTCTAGTTTAGGGAAAAATGACAAACTACAAATACAACCATTCTTCTGACAAAATTTAATATTTACTGAATTGTACTCTTATCTAATTGAAATATTTATTAAATTCAGGTCTTTGCCATTTTTCATGTTATTCCTGCTTTACATTTTTATATTCTTGCCTGCTGTTGATCTTGGACTCTTTTCAACCCTCCCTGCATAGCTTTTCTGGCTTGATGCATGAGCTGCCTTTCCAGCTCACAACCCTTGGCTTCACGCCTTCCTTATGGCCCCTCTGTAAATTAACTCAGTAATGCTGTGCGAACTGGCCCTAAAACCTCCCTGACCACCCATGTGCTGTCCTGAAAAGAAGTTTCTACAAGGGGCTTAAAATATGTGTATGTGAATGTATAATGTATGAAATTAGCATGTACAAATATCTAACATTCTAGAAACTAGGAATATGTAAATAATTAAGAAAGATTAATAAAACAAGTTTTGTGAATAATTGGGTTGCTATCAAGAGGATCTATAGGAAGATAGGATGTGCTGATCTGCTTATGAAGAACACTTAGAAAAGTAAAATGATCTATAAGGAGAGAAATATAGAAAGATACATAATACAATATGTATTTGTATACATACAATGTGTATATAGTGTATGTGTATGTATTTGTGTGTGTATATATATATGTATATATATATATATATATATATATATATATGTGGGTATGTATGTGTATAAACACTCTGGTAAGTGCTAGGATAAGGGGAACAGAATATGAAAGTTCAGAGTCAAGCAAGGACTCATAGAGTTAGCTTTTGAACTCAATCTGAAGGGTACAAAGGAATTTTGGCATAAAACAAAAGAAAGAAAACTTTCCAGATTAGGAATACTTACACAAAGAAAAGGAATGTTGAGATGATACTTTAGGAGTTCTTCATGTGAAGTTCTTTGGATTCTGATCCTAGACTGTACTTTCTAACTCGTGTTCCCCTTTTGATATCTTCTGTCTCTCTCTCTTTAAATGGGTTCATTTTATTCATTTCTTTCATACCTTGTACTTTTACTCCATTGATTTTTTTCCTATACTGCCTAACTCTCCTATTTTTTCTCTTCTTATATTTTTTTTGCAAGATACCAGGACCTTCTTTAATAGCATCAATATATATATTGGTTCTTCACACTTAATCCAACAAGCTGAATTCTGTGATATGTAAATAATGTGGGAAAGCCTTCACTCTCAGTACATCCCTGTATAAGCATCTAAGACCCCACACTGTGGAGAAATCTTATAGATGTAAGGAATGTGATAAGTCCTTCATCTGAAGGTCAGGGCATTTTATACATCAGAAAATCCATGCTGGAGAAAACCCTTATAAATATAATCCAGGTAGGAAAGCATCTGGTTGCAACACATTCTTTCCTGGTCAAAGAGTTCATCCCAGAAAGAAGTCCTATTTGTGTAACGAATGTGGCAACACCTTTAAATCTAGTTCATCCCTTTGTTATCATCAGAGAATTCACACCGGAGAGAAACCTTTTAAATGTGGTGAATGTGGGAGAGCCTTCAGTCAGAGTGCATCACTTATTCAACATGAATGAATTCACACTGGCAAAAAGCCCTATCGATGTAATGAATGTGGAAAAGGCTTCACATCTATTTCACGACTCAATAGACATCCAATAATTCATATTGGTGAGAAGTTTTATAATTGTAATGAATGTGGCAAGGCCTTAAGTTCCCATTCAACTCTTATCATTCATGAGAGAATTCACACCGGAGAGATTCAATGTAAATGTAAAGTGTGTGGGAAAGCCTTCAGGCAGAGTTCAGCTCTCATTCAGCATCAGAGAATGCACACTGGAGAAAGACCTACAAATGCAATGAGTGTGAGAAAACATTCAGGTGTAACTCATCCCTTAGTAATCATCAGAAAATCCATACTGGAGAGAAACCTTATCAATGTGGGGAATGTGGGATGTCATTTGGCCAAAGTTCAGCCCTTATTCAACATCTAAGGATTCATACAGGAGAGAAACCCTTTAAATGTAATACTTGTGGGAAAACATTTAGACAAAGCTCCTCACGAATTGCACACCAGAGAATTCATACAGGGGAGAAACCCTATGAGTGCAACACATGTGAGAAATGTTTCAACCACAGGTCATCCCCTTACTAATCACTATAAAATCTATATGGAGGAAGAACCCTAGAAAGAAGATTTGCATGTGTAAAAGCCTTAAACCAAAGCTCATCAGAGAATACATACTTCAAGGGTGATGTAATAAATGTAATGGATATTGAAAAAGCCCATAATCATTTAGTGTCCATTAGCTATCAAATCCCATGGACAAATCTTGATTATGTAATAGCTAAAAGGAAAGCATTCATACCTGTCACTTTTTAAAATAACTTGAGAATTCATAAGTGGAAACACTAACTTTGGGCATTTGTAAAATAAAAGGTGTTTGATTTTCCTCTTTCCTACAGCAGTGTAGTCTAGCTATCACATGTGATCATCACAAACATCAAGTGGGTAGGGATTTCTCTGGTTTTCTCATAAAAACACCAAACTCTACACTGGTGATAATTTTTATAATATTTTAGTAGCATATGAGTGAATGAATCAAAGAAATTATACATTTTTAATGAAAAGGACCAAAATAAAAGATTAAAATAAGCTGTAAACTACCTCTCAGTCTCTGGGATTTATCCTTTTCTTGTCTTAATGTCAAACTTTGCACATGGATTTCATTTAAAATAAAAAAAGATTTCAGGGGCTGGGATTGTGGCATAGTGGTAGAGCACTCGCCTCGCACATGAGAGACCATGGGTTCGATCCTCAGCACCACATAAATATAAATAAACAAAATAAAGATATTGTGTCCATGTATATCTTAAAAAAAATTTAAAAAGATTTCATTAAAAGAGAAAGAAAAATCTGGTCTCTGATTTAGTAATTACTGTGAATTGAAAATTTCCACCTAATTTTTCTTTTAAGAAAAAAAATTCTTGCTTTGCAATTATTTATTATGAAGATATACCCACTAATATCTTGTGAGCTGTCACCTAGGGGTATTAAATACAAAATAGGCAATTATTTCAATTTTAAAGCTACTATGAGGTTTTTTCATTAAAAAATAAAATAAAATTTAGCCAGCCTCAGTAATTTAGCAAGGCTCTAAGCAACTCAAAAGCTCGAAAAATGTTTCTGTGGTGTGAATGCTCTTTCTCAAAATATTCTTATGTTGAAATTCTAACCTCTGAGGTTATATTAAGAAGTAGGGCCTTTGGGGAGGTGATTAAGTCATGATAGTGGAGTCCTTGTGAATGAAATTTATGCCCTAATAAGATAGTCCCAGACCTGGTGAGGTGGCCCACACTTGTAATCTCAGCAGTTTGGGAGGCTGAAGGCAGGAGGATCACCAGTTCAAAGCCAGCTTCAGCAACTTAGCCAGGCCCTAAGCAACTTTGGAAAGACCTATCTTAAAATAGTTTTTTTTTTTAAGGGTTGAGTACATAGCTCAGTGGTTAAGCACCCCTGGGTTCAATCAACGATACCAAAAAAAAATATAACCCTGGTGTAACTTCCTCTGTCCTTTAATCAGAGGATGCCTGCTGAGAGCCATTGCCAAGTAAGAATGATACATGGCATGACCCAGGTCATTTGCAGTGACATTGCATGTAAGGTGACCTTGCTCAAGGACCAGGGCGGGATCCAGGTTTAGGGTGTGTCCTGCTGGGATTAGGGAGTATCCCGCTCCTTGGGTTTAGGGCGGTTCCAGGTTTAAGGTGTACCCTGCTGGGAATAGGGCGTATCCTGCTGCCACAGGCACTTCTGCTCCTTGAGTTGCCCTTGAGTTCTCTAGGGATTCAGAGAGTTTTTTGGCATACAGAGCCCAGTGGAGGTGTGGATTTCCCCAGAACGTGCTTGTAGGGTGCCGGTGTGAGTTTGGGAATAAAGAGTTGCTGTTTGAATCTACAAGGCTGTGAGTGGCTCGTGATTTTGTGCCCAGCCAGACTGCAGCAGATGCCATCTTTGAACCAGATGACCCTCATCAGACAACCGACTAGCACCTTAATCCTGGACTTCCCAGCCTCAACTGTGAGAAGTTTCTATTGTTCAAAGTTACCCAGTCTCGGATATTTTGTTATAGCAGCCCAAATAGACTGTCATATTATTTTATAAATTATTTTATAAACTTGGTGTTTTTCCCTCCAAATGCTAGTGATCAAACCTAGGGCCTCCTGCATACTAGGCAAGCACTATATACTACTGAGCTACACCCCAAAACTCAGTATTTTTTTTATCCCTGCTTTGAGATGTGTACTGTATTGCACATTGCAAATTTTAAGAAGAAAGGCACAGACCTTCCTTCAAGAAGCCATGGAGTAGGGGATGAGAAAGGAGTTGAGGGACTATCAAAGGAATAGGGAAATGTGTCACTGTATATAACTGCTTGTTTTATCAGACAAAACAGTTTAATTATGACAATATGTTGCAGTGCAAGAATGTTGTAAAATTTTGCACCGGATGAAAAAATAGCTGCAGGGGGCCTGGAGATATCAAAGAAAGCTTTGCAGAGGCAATGAGGCCTGAGCCAAATTTCGAAATGATAAAAACTCTTGCAAAAGTGAGATAAGCATTTCAAATAAGTAAACTACATGTGCAAGAGTACAGGTGAGTAATATGGCACATTAGGAAACATGTGTAGAGCTAGTGAGCAGAAGAATAAAAGATATTAAAGCCTGAGGAGAAGGCAGAGGCCACATAACAAAAGGCCTCATTTGCCATGGTAAGGAACTTGTGTTTTATCCTAAAATTAATATTCAGCCAAATGTGTGGGGCATTCCTGGAATCCCAGTGACTCTGGAGGCAGAGACAGGAGGATCACAGGTTCAAAGCCAGCCTCAGTAATTTAGCAAGGCTCTAAGCAACTTAGCAAGACCGTGTCTCAAATTTTTAAAAAGAGATGAAGATGTGGCTCAGTGGTAAAGCCCTTCTGGTTTCAATCCCAGTACTAAAAATAAATAAATAAAATTATATTACTATCAAGCAAGGAAATTTGTTCAGCAACAATATATAGAGGATCAATTTAGGAGGAGGTTAAAGAAACCTAGATAGACTGATGCCTAGAAATTTAGACTATTGTGATTCAAGTGATAAATGAATGAGAATACAAATTCAAGCAAGTGCTGCATGGATGAAGAATAGGAGACAAATGATCCTTTATTAGAATAAACAGGGTTATCCCAGGCAAATAGGAGAGGGTGTTGAGTGACAAGAAAGATAATCTGGCCCACAGATAAGGCTGCCAGACAGATGTCCTATATTTAATGATTACATCTTGAATCCTGCACTGTCAGGACACCCTAAATGTATTCAGAAATTTTCTTCCAATTAGTAAAAAATCAGCAGTTAGAGCTATTTTTCTGCCTCTGTAATTGTCATTTAAATCACCTAAGTAGCAACACAAGCTGAAATCACCTCTACCAAGTGATCTGAGCAACCCTTTATGGTGTCTTCTGTATGTTTGGCTAAGGAAAGATGAAAGAGAACTGAGAGTTGAAAATACTTGCTTTCCATCTTAAAGAAAGGATAAGAATATTGTTTTGGCCAAAGTCCCAAGTTGTAAACAAGTAATTATTAATAATTAGATGTCCAAACAGCACACATGCTCTAAAACCAGGGCCAGACTTATTCCAGTGGACCTCCTTCTGAAAGTTAGAAAGTTAATGCCAACCTCTAGCTTCTGAAAGACCATCATCAGTTTCATGCTTCTAGTCAACAATCAGAAAGGACCTCACTTCAGAAACCATGTTCCTGAAAGGACCAGTCAATACCCTATTCTAGTGACCACATTAACACAGTTGAAAATCAGTCTGTTTATAAATGCTCCTGCTTCTAAAAATCCACCAATCCTGGATACTGAACTTTAGGAACTTTGGATAAGATCAGATTTGGCTTTCTTCAGAGAGACTGTTCTTGCAAGTGCAGCTCTCCTGTGCAGGAACACGTGAAGCTCAACTTTTCTGCATATCAAGTTTAATTTATGGTTGAGTTTGCAAGTCTGCAACCATTTCAACAGTTCAACTTACTGTTTAGTTACTGTTAGCCTCATGAATGAGACCACTAAACTCAGTATTTTAAATTCTTGCAATGATTGCTATAATCTATTTTATATATTTTGGTAAGAACACTTAACTTTACATCTACCCTGTTATCTATTTTTATTTGTGTATATTTGGATCTCAAATTCAAGTGCAAATTTTTTATTAATTTTAAAAACTTTGGGTTTTTGTTGAATGAAGGGAAAATCCTTTGAAGCTCTTCAATATGCAGTTGGTTATTTAGAATAAAAAACAATGGCTAGTCAGATGTATACTCCAGCATACACTAATAGCTAAGCTAAGAGGTATATGATTTCCTCAATTTTCATCCTGTAGAAATGGATAATGTAACAAATTTCCTGATTTAAAAAATTCAGATGAAAATAAAATAATCACAGCAGAAGTTGTAATGACCTTCCACACTATATTTCATCTCCTCAATCTTTCCAGGACAAATGACCAGCTGAACACACCAAAGGTATTCTCTGATTTTGAAATTGCAAACAAATTTTCAAGTGCCAGAAAAAAAATCTGCAATAATAAAATGTAATAGCTCTTCTTACTATTATTGAGATTATTAAAGATTTAAAATGCCTCATCTTTTTTTTTTTTTTTTACAAATAGCTCCATAAGGGGAAAAATAAGGGGAAAAATTTCTCTGAGTGATGCTTTACTCTTGAAAAATCTTGCTTGGTAGGCTATTTTATTCCTTCCAGATGAGACCTCAGAAACAATACAAAATTTTTTCAGAAACACATTTAATTGAGTTAAGTGAAGTAAAATTGTACCACTTTGGTTGAGGACAAATTTAGGTAGATGCATAAAAGTGCAAATAATTTTTAGTCAAAATTAAAGCAAAGTATAAAAGATTCTGTGAAAGGTGTTGGCTGTCCTTCCTGGATTCTGCATTTCTGCATAATGCTACACAGACACCTGTTAGCCTCCTATTAACACTGGTCCAATCATCTGGAATTTGTTTCCTTAATTCAGCATTTAAACTGAGCAGTTAAAAGGATTTTTGTTATTTTATTGGCATTCAGAATTTCTTGATTCAAAACTTATTGGGACTTAGAGTTTCAGCCCTGATATGTAAACATCTTGGAAGTCATCGCTCCTTCTTACAACAGAAAAAGTTGGTCAAACTGAAAATCAATAATAGTTTCTTTCTGTTACAGGAATGGGACCTTCTAAAAAACTGAAGCCACAAGAAGACACCCCCACTGGATATGTCAAGAGCTTTGTAATGTTTTGAACAACTAATAAAAAAAAGACACCAGCACTTGGAAGCACTGACTCTTGTGATCAAATCATAAAGATTTTAGACATGTTGCTCAGAGTAACAGGCAATGAGTTTATTAGGACTAGGAAAGGGGACACCCTCAAGGGAAAGGGGGACTGTGTGCCTCTCCTGCACTTAAGTTTTATTTGTGATTCCACAGAAATTTCCAGAGAGTCCCGCCAAAGTCCACCTCTTGACTTTTGACTGACAACAGATTGACATCAGACTTTCAAGTCCCCACTGCCATGACAACTCTAGGTCACCTTGGCCCATGCTGACAGTTCTAACTTGGATATTTAACCATAAATTCTTAAAGCCAGGAAGGGCTGCAGGTAAATTGTGACATTATTTCAGGCCTGCATTTCTCCTGCAGATAACAGATAGTTTGCTGAGGAATGTGACATATCCTGTCCACTTAAGCCAGGCAGAGCTTCAGGTAAATTGCTTCTTGGAAAAGAAAGCATGTGGGGGTCAGCACAGTGGGCCCATTTTATAGAATTATTCCCTTATCCTCATGTTCCCATCACTGGCATCCGTGTGTCCCCAATCATTTCTATGTTTCTGAGAACTGAGGTCACAACACTGTAATCTGTTGATAAAGGCATACCCAGAAATAGCTGAAATCTGTTTGTTTGGAGCTGAAACTACTGGAGCCTTAAACTGGTGGGAAAACTTAAATGGTAATTTTGATGAATTGCCAGATGTTGAGTATGTAACAGATTGAAAGTGTGAGAACCTGCTGGGGCCCACAGTCTTATGGGATTCCACCATACTTCCATTGCAAACTAGATTGAATTCCACTTGGTTCCAGGAATCCAACTATATTCACATAGTGATGACCTGAGAAATATCAGCTCTGCAGTGGGTGAGTAACTGTTGTGACACACAACAGACACTAGTATGGCAATATGTAAATCAATGGAAGTGTAACTGATGTGATTCTGCAATCTGTATACAGGGTAAAAATGGGAGTTCATAACCCACTGAATCAAAGTGTGAATTATGATATATCAAGAACTATGTAATGTTTTGAACAACCAACAATAAAAAAAAAAGAAGAAATACACCCAGTCTTCACCACCGGGTGGGTGGGGGGTGGGGAAGAGAACTACAGTCCAGCAGGGGGAGAGTTTGCCAGATTCTTAGGCTAACTGGGGGAAGGACATTTCTTCCATTTTTTCTCCCTCTAACCTTCAAGGACAGATTTGGGGATGTTGCAACCAAGAAAGAAAGGTAAGGAGGCAAAAAGCTGTACCACCAGAGGGACACCTGAGCAAGTCCCAGCCACTACATGGGCACACTGACACTCAGACTTAATTGGAAGGTGTAGAATGCACTCCACAACTTTCACTCATACAAATAGTCCAGTATAACACTAGATTACACAGAAAGAGCCACAAGACACAAACCCTCCTTGTGGAAAAGTAGTTAAAGTTAAAGTGAAGACAAAAACAAAATGCCAGAGGAATTTGAAGCCTCTTGCACCTATGGCTAGCCAATTCTCAGCCTACTAAACATGAAGCTAGCAGCATATTAGAAGGATTGTACAGCATAATCAAGGGAATTTACCCCAGAAATCCAAATCATTGATTGATTTTCCACATATGAAAATCTATGAAATATAACAGAGCAAAGGGAGAAAGACATGTTTATCTCAATGCAGAAAAAGCATTTCACAAACTCCAACAGACTTCCATGATAAAGGAACTGAACTAACTAGGAATAGAAGGGAACTTCCTTAACATGGTTGAGGACTCATATGTAAAACACACAACTAACATCATACTCCAAACTTCTCCCCAAAGATCCTGAATATGACAAGTGTTCATTTTTTGCCACTTCTACTCAACATTGTACTGGAAGTTCTACCCAGAGCAGTTAATCAAGAAAAAAGAAAAGCCATCCAAACTAGGGAAAATTAAAAAAAAGAAAGAAAGAGAAAGAAGAAATAAAACTATATTTGTAAGTGATATGACTTTACATATAGAAAGCCCTAAGTATTCCTAAGAATCAAATAGAGCTCATAAGTGAGTTTAGAAATTTTGTAGGATACAAGATCAACATGCAAAAAAAATATTTCTATATACTAGTAATAATCAACCTGAATAGGAAATTAATGAAATTTCTTATACAATAGCATCAAAAAGAACAAAATACTTAGGAATAAATTTAATCAGTAAGGTGCAAGACTTCTACTCTAGCAATCAAAACAATGTGGTTTGATGCATAAAGCTAAATATGTAGATCTATAGAGAGCCCCGAAATAAACCTACACATATAGAATCAATTGTTTTAATCTCTTCAATTAATTTACTGAGATAACTGAATACACTAAAGAATGAATCTGGATCCCTTCTGCATCAAAATTAACTTTGAGTGAAACAAAACTTGAATGTGAGTGCTAACACTAAAAAATCTTAGAAGGAAACATAGCCAAGGATTTGCATGACTTGAATTAGATGAATTTCCTAGGTATACCATAAATCAGACTTCATCAAAATTGAAATCTTTTGTGTATTAAAAGACACTGAGAATAAAATACAATCCAAAGAAAATGGCAAGTATTTGCAAGTTTTATATCTTCTAAGTGCCTCCCATCAGAAACATATAAAGAAATCTACAACAAAACAGCAGTTTATTTAAAAATAAGCAAAGAACTTCAATGGACATTTCTCCAAAGAAGATATACTAAGAACCAATAACCATATGAACAGATTTTCAACATTATTAGTCATAAAAGAAATGCAAATAAGAGCCACAATGAGATATCACATCATACCCATTAGGATGTCCATTATTTAAAAAAAAATCAGTAAATAACAAGTGTTAGTGAAGATATGGAGAAATTAGAATTCTTATACATGCTAATGGAAACAAAAATGGTGCAATCTCCATCACATACACTATGGTTGTTCCTCAATAATTTTAATACAAAATTATCAAATGACCCAACAATTCTTCTCCTAGGTCTATACCCATTTGATTGAAAACAAATGCCCACACAAAACCTGTACACAAATGTCCACAGCAGCACTATTCACAAATGCCAAAAGATGTAAACTACCCACATGTCCATCACTTGATGAGTGGATAAACAAAGTGTGGAATAGCTATACAATTGAATATTATTCAACAATCAAAAGGAATAAAATATTAACACATGTTATGACTCAGAACCTTGTAAAGATTTTGTCAAGTGAGAGAAGCCAAACACAAAAGGCCACATGTTATCTGATTCAATTTATGTACCATCTTCTGAATAGGTAGATGAGGGTTTGTGGGAACAGAGGAACAGGGAGAGATTACATAAGGGCGCAAGATTTTCTTTTGAGGATAATGAAAATGTTCTAGAGCTAGACAGTGGTAATGGTTTTTCAACATTGCAAATGTGGTAAATGACACTGAATTGTAAACTTAAATTTACTAAAATGGTGAATTTATGTCACCTGTACTTTACTAAAATAGTGATAATAAAAGGGCACAGTAATTAGTAGGTATTCAACATATAGAAGTAATAATAAAGGTGATAATTCCATTTCTTATTTGAAAATTCTCTTTTAGTTTAAAAAAAAACAAAATAAATTAATCATTTTTTGGTCTTGGCATCATGCAGGCAGAACTCTCAAAAGGAACATTGTCTAGACATGCACTTATCTATAATAGTAGCCACTTTTCATTTATGGTTTTTATATTTGCAATTTTAAATCAAAATTTAGTTTTTTACTTGCACTAGTAACAGTTCAAATTTCAATATCCGGTGGCTACCATTTTGAGTAAAGCAGATAGAAAAGGCACTTCCCTCACTGTGGGAAGTTGTATCAAACATTCCTGGTCTAGACCCAGAGATTCTCTCTAACAGTAAATCCCTCCTAAAGCAAATGTCTCAAGTCAAGCAGAATTTCCCAGTGCTGGCAAACAGGCAGCAGCAGTCTCCTGTTTCCTTCTCACCACATCAATTGGCTTCTGGGTTAGTCAAATTTTCCTTGTGTAACCAAAATACTGACAAACCAACTTAGAGGAGGAAAAGTATGTTTGGGGCTCATAGTTTCAGAGGTTCAATCTACAGGCAGCTAACTCCAAACTCCATCACTTTGGACCCAAGATGAGGTGGAACAACATAGCAGAAGGGCAGCAGTGAAAAAAAAGTTGTTCACCTCCTGGTGGACAGGAAGCAGAATGAGAAAGGCAAAAGAGAAGCAGGGAATACGAAGCTTTTGAGGTATACTCCCAGTGACCCACCTCCTATAGCCAGGCCTCATCTGCCTACAGTTCCCACTCAGTTAGTCCATTGAAAGGTGGAATGACTGGTTAGGTTACAGCTCTCACAGTCTAATCATTTCACCTCTAACTATTCCTGCCTTAGTGCAACAGCTTTTGGGAGACATGTTTTATTCAAAACATAAGAGCTTCACAGTTCCTAATGATTTACCTAATGTACCAAGTACAGCGTGACTCCTTTCCTTTCCCAAACCAAATACAATGAAAAAAAATTAAATGAGATGAACAGCATCTCTCTCAAACCCAGATACTAATAGAGGGAAGCCAAGAATCAGGGCGGGGGTTCAGCTTCCCAGGTGACTTAAGATCACTGTTTTAATTCATTTGATGTGGCTTTAACAGAATACCACAGACTACACAGTTAACAAAGAAATGTATTTCTGACAGTTCTAGGGACTAGGAAGTATGGGGACCACATGCAGAGATGGCCTTCTTGCCATGTCAGAGCATGGCTGAAGGAATCACATGGAAATAAAACACACAAGAAAGAGGAAGGGATGGCTGAATTCACCTTTATAATAAAGCCACTCTCTAAACAATGAACTCACTGCAATGATAACAACATTAACTCATTAGTGAGGGCCGCTCTCTGCATGACCTAGTCTTCTCTTAAAGGTCTCACCTCTCAACATGGTTGCACTAAGAATTAAGTTCTCAACACATGAACTTTGGTAAACATGTTCAAACCATAGCATCTGCCATTATTTTCTCTCCAGACTCACATATTCTTAGTTCTCAGAGGATCATTTACCATCTTGGAGCAACTTTTAGTTTCAGAAACCACAGGCTGTAAATCCTACTGCCTTCAGCATCTTCTAGCTTTGATATAACATTACTGAGTCCCCATTTCTCCCTTGTGAAGTGAAGTAAATGATGAAATTTCTACTACCTAACTCCTCTTGAAAGTTACCTAAATAAAAGAGACAAATGGCAGCTGCTGTGTCTCTTACAACACTTTTGTGTACATTTTCAGGGAAAAAAAAAGAAATTGAATTGACTTCTCTCAACAGAACCCATATTCATAAGCCTTTCTCTCAAATTTTTATTACTTAAAAACATATTTTTGCTGGGTGCAGTGGCACATACCAGTAATCTGTGATGTTTGGGAACTTGGGAGGCTGAGGCAGGAGGATCCCAAGTTCAAAGCCAGCCTCAACAACTTAGTGAGATCCTGTCTCAAAATAAAAATTTTTAAAAGGGATGGGGATGTGGCTCAATGGTAAAGTGCCTCTGGGGTCAATTTCTGGTACCAAAAATAAAGAAAGGATAAAACACATATTTTTCACTTTTTTTTGTAATTTTTTTTATTGGTTGTTCACAACATTGCAAAGCTCATGACATATCATATTTCATACATTAGATTGAAGTGGGTTATGAACTCCCAATTTTACCCCAAATGCAGACTGCAGAATCACGTCGGTTACACATCCACATTTTTACATAATGCCCAATTAGTAATTGTTGTATTCTGCTACTTTTCCTATCCCCTACTATCCCCCCTCCCCTCCCCTCCCATCTTCTCTCTCTACCCCATCTATTGTAATTCATTTCTCTCCTTGTTAATTTTCCCATTCCCCTCACAACCTCTTATATGTAATATTGTATAGCAATGAGGGTCTCCCTTCATTTCCATGCAATTTCCCTTTTCTCTCCCTTTCCCTCCCATCTCATGTCTCTGTTTAATGTTAATCTTTTCTTCCTGCTCTTCCTCCCTGCTCTGTTCATAGTAGCTCTCATTATATCAAAGACGACATTTGGTATTTGTTTTTTAGGGATTGGCTAGCTTCACTAAGCATAATCTGCTCTAGTGCCATCCATTTCTCTGCAAATTCTATGATTTTGTCATTTTTTATTGCTGCATAGTACTCCATTGTGTATAGATGCCACATTTTTTTTATCCATTCATCTATTGAAGGGCATCTGGGTTGGTTCCACAGTCTAGCTATTGTGAATTGTGCTGCTATGAACATCGATGTCGCAGCATCCCTGTAACATGCTCTTTTAAGGTCTTCAGGGAATAGTCCGAGAAGGGCAATAGCAGGGTCAAATGGTGGTTCCATTCCCAGCTTTCCCAGGAATCTCCAAACTGCTTTCCAAATTGGCTGCACCAACTTGCAGTCCCACCAGCAATGTACAAGAGTACCCTTTTCTCCACATCCTCGCCAGCACTTGTTGTTGTTTGACTTCATAGTGGCTGCCAATCTTACTGGAGTGAGATGGTATCTTAGGGTGGTTTTGATTTGCATTTCTCTGACTGCTAGAGATGGTGAGCATTTTTTCATGCACTTGTTGATTGATTGTATATCCTCCTCTGAGAAGTGTCTGTTCAGGTCCTTGGCCCATTTGTTGATTGGGTTATTTGCTATCTTATTGTCTAATTTTTTGAGTTCTTTGTATACTCTGGATATTAGGGCTCTATCTGAAGTGTGAGGAGTAAAAATTTGTTCCCAGGATGTAGGCTCCCTATTTACCTCTCTTATTGTTTCTCTTGCTGAGAAAAAACTTTTTAGTTTAAGTAAGTCCCATTTGTTGATTCTTGTTATTAACTCTTGTGCTATGGGTGTCCTATTAAGGAATTTGGAGCCCGACCCCACAATATGTAGATCATAGCCAACTTTTTCTTCTATCAGGCAAAGAGTCTCTGATTTGATATCAAGCTCCTTGATCCATTTTGAGTTAACTTTTGTGCATGGCGAGAGAAAGGGATTCAGTTTCATTTTGTTGCATATGGATTTCCAGTTTTCCCAACACCATTTGTTGAAGATGCTATCCTTCCTCCATTGCATGCTTTTAGCCCCTTTATCAAATATAAGATAGTTGTAACTTTGTGGATTAGTCTCTGTGTCCTCTATTCTATACCATTGGTCCACCCGCCTGTTTTGGTACCAGTACCATGCTGTTTTGGTCACTATTGCTCTGTAATATAGTTTGAAATCTGGTATCGCTATACCGCCTGATTCACACTTCCTGCTTAGAATTGCTTTTGCTATTCTGGGTCTTTTATTTTTCCATATGAATTTCATGATTGCTTTATCTATTTCTTCAAGAAATGCCTTTGGGATTTTGATTGGCATTGCATTAAACCTATAGAGAACTTTTGGTAATATCGCCATTTTGATAATGTTAGTTCGGCCTATCCATGAACAGGGTATATTTTTCCATCTTCTAAGATCTTCTTCTACTTCTCTCTTTAGGGTTCTGTAGTTTTCATTGTATAAATCTTTCACCTCTTTTGTTAGGTTGATTCCCAAGTATTTTATTTTTTTTGAGGATATTGTGAATGGAGTGTTTTTCCTCATTTCTGTTTCAGAAGTTTTGTCGCTGATATACAGAAATGCCTTTGATTTGTGAGTGTTGATTTTATATCCTGCCACTTTGCTGAATTCATTTATTAGTTCTAGTAGTTTCTTTGTAGATCCTTTTGGGTCTTCTAGGTATAGAATCATGTCATCTGCAAATAGTGATAATTTAAGTTCTTCTTTTCCTATTGTTATGCCTTTAATTTCCTTTGTCTCTCTAATTGCTCTGGCCAGTGTTTCGAGAACTATATTGAATAGAAGTGGTGATAGAGGGCATCCCTGTCTTGTTCCAGATTTTAGAGGGAATGCCTTTAACTTTTGTCCATTCAGAATGATGCTAGCCTGAGGCTTAGCATAGATAGCTTTTACAATGTCAAGGTAAGTTCCTGTTATCCCTAGTTTTTCTAATGTTTTGAACATAAAGGGATGCTGTACTTTGTCGAATGCTTTCTCTGCATCTATCGAGATGATCATATGGTTCTTATCTTTAAGTCTATTGATGTGGTGAATAATATTTATTGATTTACGTATATTGAACCATCCTTGCATCCCAGGGATGAATCCTACTTGATCATGGTGCACAATTTTTTTGATATGTTTTTGTATTCGATTTGCCAGAATTTTATTGAGGATTTTTGCATCTAGGTTCATTAGAGATATTGGTCTGTAGTTTTCTTTCTTTGAGGTGTCTTTGTCTGGTTTCGGAATCAGGGTGATGTTGGCCTCATAGAATGAATTTGGAAGAGCTCCCTCTTTTTCTATTTCCTGAAATAACTTGAAAAGTATTGGTATTAATTCTTCTTTAAAGGTTTTGTAAAACTCCGCTGTATACCCATCTGGTCCTGGGCTTTTCTTGGTTGGTAGTCTTTTGATGGCTTCTTCAATTTCCTCCATTGGTATTGGTCTGTTCAAATTGTGTGTATCCTCCTGACTCAGTCTGGGCAAATCATATGACTTAAGAAATTTATCGATGTCTTCACTATCTTCTATTTTATTGGAATATAGGTTTTCAAAATAATTTCTAATTGTCTTCTGTATTTCTGTAGCATCTGTTGTGATATTGCCTTTTTCATCCCGTATGTTAGTAATTTGAGTTTTCTCTCTTCTTCTCTTCGTTAGCATGGCTAAAGGTCTGTCGATCTTATTTATTTTTTCGAAGAACCAACTTTTAGTTTTGTTAATTTT
This sequence comes from Urocitellus parryii, assembly GCF_045843805.1. Taxonomy (NCBI): domain Eukaryota; kingdom Metazoa; phylum Chordata; class Mammalia; order Rodentia; family Sciuridae; genus Urocitellus; species Urocitellus parryii. The sequence continues at coordinate 133,767,782 of NC_135531.1, read as the reverse complement.
TTCAATAGTTTCTTTTGTTTCAATTTCATTGATTTCCGCTCTGATTTTAATTATTTCTTGCCTTCTGCTACATTTGCTGTTGTTTTGCTCTTCCTTTTCTAGGGCTTTGAGATGAAGTGTGAGCTCATTTATTTGTTGGTTTTTTCTTTTTTTGAGGAATGACCTCCAGGTGATGAATTTTCCTCTTAAAACGACTTTCATTGTGTCCCATAGATTCCGATATGTTGTGTCTGTATTTTCATTTATCTCTAAGAATTTTTTGATTTCCTCCTTTATGTCTTCTGTAACCCATTGATCATTCAGTAACATATTGTTCATTTTCCATGTGATGTAGGATTTTTCCTTCCTTCTTTTATCATTGATTTCCAGTTTCATTCCATTATGATCAGATAAAATGCATGGTATTATCTCCACCCCTTTATATTTACTGAGGGTTGCCCTATGGCATAATATATGGTCTATTTTTGAGAAGGATCCATGTGCTGCTGAGAAAAAAGTATATCCATTTGATGATGGTTGATATATTCTATATATGTCAGTTAAGTCTAGGTTATTGATTGTGGTATTGAGTTCTATAGTTTCTTTATTCAACTTTTGTTTGGAGGATCTGTCCAATGGTGAGAGAGGTGTGTTGAAGTCACCCATAATTATTGTGTTGTGGTCTATTTGATTCCTGAACTTGAGGAGAATTTGTTTTATGAATATCGCAGCACCATTATTTGGTGCATAAATATTGATAATTGTTATGTCTTGTTGGTGAATGGTTCCTTTTAACAGTATATAGTGTCCTTCTTTATCCCTTTTGATTAACTTAGTCTTGAAGTCGATTTTATTCGATATGAGGATGGCCACCCCTGCTTGCTTACGAGGACCATGTGCGTGGTATATTTTTTCCCATCCTTTCACCTTCAGCCTGTGTATGTCTTTTCCAATCAGATGTGTCTCCTGGAGGCAGCATATTGTTGGATTTGTTTTTTTAATCCATGATACCAGCCTATGTCGCTTTATTGGAGAGTTTAAGCCATTAACATTCAGAGTTACTATTGATATATGGTTTGTACTTCCATCCATGTTTGATTATTTATCCTTTTTTTAAAAAATTTAGTTTGTTTCTCCATGATTATCTTTCCCCTCACCCTCTGTCTTTACCGAGGCACTTCCCTCTGATGGTTTTGGTTATTGTTTTTCATTTCTTCCTCGTGTAGTGTTTTGCTCAAAATGCTTTGCAATGCTGGTTTTCTGGCTGCAAATTCTTTTAACTTTTGTTTATCATGAAAGATTTTTATTTCGTTGTCATACCTGAAGCTTAATTTTGCTGGATACAGAATTCTTGGTTGGCATCCATTGTCTTTCAGTGTTTGAAATACATTGCTCCATGACCTTCTTGCTTTCAGTGTCTGTGATGAAAAATCCGTTGTTAATCTTATTGGTTTACCCCTGAATGTAATCTGTCTCTTTTCTCTTGTAGCTTTTAATATTTTCTCTTTGTTCTGTATATTGGATATCTTCATAACAATGTGTCTTGGCGTTGGTCTACTGTGATTTTGTGTGCTCGGTGTCCTGAATGCATCTTCAATTTGTATATCTGTTTCCTTTTTTATTTCTGGAAAGTTTTCTGTAATTATTTCATTCAGCAGGTTACTCATTCCCTTGGTTTGAATCTCTGTACCTTCTTCTATCCCGATGACTCGTAAATTTGGTTTTTTTATGTTATCCCATAACTCTTGGATGTTTTTCTTGTGATTTTTTACCAGCCTTTCTGAGTTGGCTAGACTCTTTTCAAGATGATATATTTTGTCTTCAGTATCTGATGTTCTGGCTTCTACTTGCTCCACTCTGTTAGTGATACTCTCAATTGAGTTTTTAATTTGGTTTATTGTTTCCTTCATTTCTAGAATTATTGTTTGATTATTTTTTATAATCTCTATCTCCTGATAAAGATGCTTAACTTCTTCTTTTATCTGTTTATGTAATTCATTCTCAATGTGTTCTTTTGCTGCTTGAATTTGCTGTCTCGTATCCTCTTTAAGGTTCCATTCCATCTGTCTAAGGTGTTCCTTGAGTTCTTTATATGAACATTTTTCCGATGACTCTAGGTCCTCCTGAATATTTAGGCTGTCCTGCATTGTTTGTACTCCTTTTCTTCCTTGCTTTTTGAAGCTGCTCATGTTACTTCTTGTTCTGTTTGACTGCTGAGCTACTGTTTACTCCTATAAATTTATTTGATGCTTGGGAGGAAAGGTATTAGAAGGGAAGGAAGAAGTCACTAAAGAGAATGAGAGTAAGCAGGTAGAATTCAAGGAAGGGGGGATAAGATAATTGAAACAAAATGAAAAGACAAAAGAAGAAAAAATAGGAAATAAAAAAAGAAAAAGAAAAAAAATTTTATAAAAAAAGAATAAAACAAAAATTAAAATTAAAATTGGAAGAAAAATAAATTTTTAAAAATTGTAAAAAAAAATTTAAAAAACAAGAAAGAAAAATGAAAATGAAAGAAAACCCCAAATTAAAATCAAAAAAAAAAAAGAGAAAAGAAAAGAGAAAAAAAAAAACACTAATAAATGCAGTCTTAGAGTTTGATTAACTTCTCTTCCAGTAGGTGGCGCTGTGCCCACCAGGCCAAGTTTCTCCTGTCAATACACGGGAACCAATCTCTGTGCAGCAGCTCCTCCTCCCAGACTGGGCGAGTCTCCAATCCTGAGTGCCTAGGGCCTCCTCTTGTGTCTAGTCACTCCCCCACTTTTCCTCTAGCCAGGCCCCTCTCACGGGTGCCGCTCACCACAATACTGGGTACACGCCAGGTCTGCTGCTCCCGGGAGCCCTGTTGTCATGAATGACTGGGCACACTCTTCCAGTTTGCCATTCCCTCAGACCCTAAGTTTGTAGAGCTTGGGGCTGAGAATCCTCAGCGAATTTTACTGCCCCTCAGGTAGCCACGCCCCCGGTAGCTGGTGCAAAAAACCTCAGCTGTCAGCACTGGTGGGAGCGGTAGTTCCGTGCCCCGGGTCCCGCGCCACCTCTAATTCCCTTGGTCTGGCTACTGCGCTCACGGGAGAGCTGGGAGGGGCCCTTACGGGAGAGCTGGGAGGGGCCTTTAAGGTTTCCCGATGTGTGGAGAGGGAAGGCTAGGGGATTACACACCTGTAGCCGCAGGTTTCAATGAAGTTATCTCCTCCGCCGCAGTCTGATGACGTCAGTTCTCTGCCATGGTGGTATCTCTTGCAAATGGCGACAGTTCGTTTCCCTTCCTTTGCTGGGTGACCAATGCAACGGGTGGGTCCTTACTGTCTCTCCCAAGCCCCGTTTGAAACCTGTGGCCACTACCTATGAAGGCTCGGTAGGCATTTACCTCCGTAGGATCAGAAGGGCTGACCAGTTGTTTCAGCCGGATGGATTAGTGCTGAGTCACAGCTGTTTGTCTGCAGGAATCAGGCGAATGGGAGCTTGAATTCAGCCGATCTGGGCTCGGTGTGTGTTCTGAGAGGTCCAGATTGATCGCCCCAGATCCATGTCAGCTCAGCATTGCTTAGTGATCCTGAGCAAACAGATTTAGGCTGTTTACGACTCCCTATGCCTGCACAGCTGAAGAGGTCAGAGACTTGATCTCTCCACGCCCGCCGCCATGTTGGAATATTATTTTTCACTTTTTATACATAATCAATATATGACAAAATGATGGGACTTGTTCTTCCAGGGAGTTGAGAGTTCTGTGAGAAATACATGGCCATAGGCCACTAGAGGGCCCCCATTCACTAGGGCCTATCTGTAAAATGAATTCAGAAGGAATCACTGAGCTCCAGAGGCAGAGACAAAGCCAGGCAAGGTGTCACATGCCTGCAATCCCAGCAACTGGAGAGGCTGAGGCAGAAGATTGCAAATTTGAGGCCAGCCTCAGAAACTTAGCAAGGTCCTAAATAATTGCATGATACCCTGTCTCAAAATAATAAAAAGAATGAGATATAGCTCAGTGGTAAAGTATACCTGGGTTCAATCCCCAGCACCAACAAATAATAATAATAATAATAATAATAATAATAATAATAATTAGTGAGGAGACCAAGTTTGTGCATGAAATTCCAAGCAGCACAGGTGGGTAAGGACCTTCTGAAGACAGATCAGTCATATGCAGGCATGAGTTGGGGTATATTTGGCCATGATTTGAGTATTCACATAAGCCTGCTACCAAGAAAGGGCTTGCTGCTCAATGCACAAAGAAGTCAACACTGTTAACACTGGTTCTTGAAAGAAGAGCTTCATTGAAGGATAACAGTAAGAACATCCAACCCTGATCAACCAATAGCCCCAGTAAGGGGAACTAGGGAGCTGATTGGTCATTACCAGGAGTCTTGGTGGAGTAACTTGCAACCAGCAGGTGGGTCCAGGTAGAACTGATGGATAATTCTGGTCCATCCTACAACTGTTAATGGCACCCCTTACCTCTTAGGTCCACAGGCCCTGTTCTTTTTTCTCAAGTTCAACTAATGAGGAACTTTTCCAGGCCCTCAAGGTCATTTTAGTTCAGGTCCTAGCGTTCTGAGCCTGTATCCTATAAATTTTGAGGATGTGTTTAGAAACAAGGAAGTTACTATTTTGCAATTCAGTTTCAGGCCTAGTGTGTCACTAGAAAAGATCCAAGGTGTTCCCAGAGAGGGGGTCCTCAGCTCAGGATGAGTGGGGTCCTTGACAAACATCACAGAAAGGAACTTAAGGACATGTCAGCTAGAGGAAAAGACAAAAATTTATTTAGGAAGGAAGAGACACATTCAAGGGAGGATGTGGGCTGTCTTGAGGGTGAGCAGTAGCTCCTTAGTCTGGGGTGTTCATATTTATAAAGGGACAGTAATTAGGAGGTGGGCTAGAGGTGAAGTCAGGGTGAAGTTAGATAATCTCGTGCCAGCTTTTCCTGCACTTGCACGTTGTCTTCACATCCTAGTACTGTTTGTGGACAAGGACAAATGCTTATTTGCTTACAGGTTGATTGTTTTTTCTAGTGATTCATGGGCAGATTCAGTGTATTTTTTTTTCTCTGTATTTCCAGATCCCCACTTCAAGTGACCCTTTTTCTCTTGAATCTATGTCTGACAGGGATCAGGGCTCTAGGTACCCAAATGTTCCCAAGCCTAAACTCAGCTATATTCTGAAGTACAGCCCAGTGCTCTAGGCACACCAGGGACTTGAGACACAGTCCCATTGGAGTTCCTGTCCATTCACCAGGGGTATGTATAATGGAACCTCATGCACAAACCATCAAACATTTCCAGTTCTCCATCTGCCACAAGACACTAGGGACAACTCTGTACAGCACACCAGGAGTCAGAATGGAACACCATGGTGCATATCCCCATGATGACCACAAAGTGAACAACATCTCTAACCCCACCTACCTCCAGAATCCAGCTAAGATTGTTGGATTGTTCCCAGGTGACAAAGCCAAGTCAGGAAGACACACTGGGAATGAGTGACAATCTGGGGCTCTGCCCATCAGAGGAACAGAGTTGGCAAATGAATTTCTGGTGGAACAGCATTTCCTGAGCAAGAAACTATGGCAGAATGTCCAGAAGGCCCACTGCCAAAGAGGTCTGTTTCCTTCATTAGGTCCCACCTCCCAACACTCCTGTATTAGGGATTAAGTTTGCAACACAGGCTTTTGGGGAAACACATTTAAACAAAAGAAGGCAGGAGGGATGCTCACCTTCCTGGGTAACGGGGTCTGCAGTCCTTTTCTCCCTGCTCCCTTCTTCATTCTTAGTGCTTGGAGGCTCATTGACTAACATGGGACACCTTTTAGACTCAGGGATGACAGCTGACCTTTGAATCCTGCCTTCACCTTTTTTAATTAGCGGTCCTTTTTTTTTTTTTTTTTAACATTGCTTGGGCCTCCCTTTTCGGTTGACAACATTTCAGTGGAAGCTTCTACTTTCAGTCTCTTTGATCATAATAACACAAATACATGGCAGAGTCTCTGTCTCTGTTACATAACTGTACATTTCCAAGAGGATATTTTTCAGTAGCAATGAATTTCTCTGTGCAGATCCTATTTTCATAAGATTCCCTCTTGCACAATTTGTATTGTCAGTTACGTAGACACACCTATCACCTTATTTTTCACTTTTCTAATAAGGTCTAAGAAAAGTCAAAATAATGAGAATTTCAGTCCTTTGCCCAATATTGTTTTCCCAGAGAGATGATGAGCTCTGTGAGAATCTAATTTCCTGACTCTCCCATTAGGGACCCCATTTACCAGCACCCACTAAGGAAAAAAAAATCTTTGAGGGGGTTGGTACCCTCAGAGTTCATGTTTGAAATTCAAGCCCATGGATAGGGCTCTGCCAGGCTCTGGGGCAGGGGGTCACTTGGAGATAGATTCTCAGAACCCTGATCCTGATTCCATTGAAAAGACAAGGCTTTATCACAGTTCTTTGCACAGATGACCCCTTCCCTAAAACCTACATAATAAAGATAACATTCAGAATTGAACTGAGATAGGAATTTGAAATTACAGAAAGAAAAGACATACTGAGTCTCAAAAGAAAAGTGCTCATGAATCATAGGAATGCAGAAAATTTTTGAACTGTTGGAATGCAGAATAGGCAATTCAACCAGCAACCTTGGCTGTGTCCTTGCTGGCCAAAAGTCACATGATGTAAGCACTAGGAAAACTGGCCCCAAAGTTCATCACTTTGCCCTAAATCCACTTCTAGCAGAGCCCCATGGGCTACTATCCCTTCTACAAATATTAACATCCAGACCAAGAGTACTTCTCACTCTTCCCACATCCACCCTTAATGTGTCTCTGCCTTTCTAAATAAATCTGTCTCTGCCTCTAACTGATGTGTCCTTAAATTCCTTTCTGTGATGCTTGTCAAGGACCCCCACTTGTCCGGAGTTGAGGTCCCACTCTCTTGGAACACCTCCATCCTCCTTCAGTAACAGAGCACTGGAAGTAGGAGAGTCCAGTTCCTATTTCTGATGCTACTACTGCCTCCAAAAGCTCTCCAGATGGCTCCCTGACTGGTTCCAACACCTGCTTCAGGCCAAACTAGGAGGAAATGTAGACTTTCCCCCATTCTGTGCCAGATGTGTCTTGGAGAAAACCCATATATACCAATGACCAGAAAAAAAAATGGGAAGGAATTTGAAGTTTGTGCCAAGTAATTCACAATATTTTATTGGTATGTTCCAGGGTCCAGATGTGTTTTAAGAAAACTGAAGTAAGCCAAACCTGAAGTAAACTGAAGGATGCCTAGTAGACCTGCCTCTCAGATCTACAGTATGCCCTATCCATCCAGGTACATGATGAGAGACTTGAGGGATGACACACCAAAGTCAGATGTCAAGAATTAAGTGCAAAAGAGATTTCTAACTGATGGAACACAGCCACTCAGCATGCTGGGGAAAGCCATATCCATCAGTGACATGCTGCCCCAACGATTCTTACTTCAAAAGGAATTGGCCCCACATTTGCTCCTTCTGGGTGAAAGAAGAGTGTAAAGGAGGAGAGAAAAGGAGCATTCCATACAGACATGAGCAGCTACAGATCCAGATAGCCACCTCTGGGCTAGTCATACTATTAAAGACCAATATGGAATCAATGACTCTGGAGCATATAAACTTCTCAAGTGGGCTGCAACAAGACTTTACCTGGACCCTTCAGTGTACAAGATCATCACCATACTGGATATTGGTGCTGGGTAATACCATCATTGGGACATATCTAAGAAGTCATTTGGAGAGATCTGGATGATCCGTATTATACACAGATAGCAGTCACTTTCATCCAGTTTGGCCCGGCCCAGCTGCAGGAAAAAAAAAATTCTTTAATAAGTTGATTGTCAATGGCCAACAAAATGGGAAAGAGGGAAAAAAAATAGAAGGATGGAATCATAGTCTTGGGGATCAAGCTAGAGCCTGTTCTAGGACTGACAAGGTGTATTTCTTCTCCTCCCACAGCAGCGGCAGCAGTGGCCTCTGGAAACTACTACCTCTTCCCATGTAGTCCCCCAGCTGTAGCGACCATTACCTCACTGCCACTCCCAGTGTGTGGGTCACCATGTTCCACTCAGTGAGAGCACCCTGTCCTTCCATGAGGGCTCCAGGATCAATCCACTATCTTTCTCAGGACCCACTGAGGATGGAAGCTCATGCCAAAAGACACAGCAGCACAGTATCACCACCCTGGGGTTCTGTGGAAGAAAGGGTCCCTGAGAAACCAATAGCTGAGGCAAGCATGGTCTTACATGTCTGGAATCCTGTGTCTTAGCAGAAGGATTGCCAGTTCAAGGCCAACCTCAGCAATTTGGCAAGGCCCTATATAACTAAATGAACCTCTGTCTCAAACTAAAAAATATAAAGGGATGGGGATGTGGCTCAATGGCAAAGTGCCCCTGGGTTCAAAAAAAAAAAAATTCCAGCAGCTGATCTTGGAAGAAACATGTTTCTTTCTTGCTTTCTTGTCTGGGTATTTTCCATTGTCATCAAATGTGCAAATATGGGCAGTCAGAGAACAACAGCCAGTCTTTCCTATGTGTATTCCAAGGATCAGTACCACAGATAAGCTGCCATGAAGTCTGCTGGTTATGATGTTACATTCCTAAGAAAACCTAGTGCCTGTTCCTCTTACTTCTATGGGAAACAAGCAGCTACCAAAATGGAATGTCCAGCAGAATCATCATCCTAATTCTATGTTTGCTGCAGTCTGGCTAGGCACAATTCAGGAGCCACTTGTCAAAAGAAACAAACTTTATTTTTATAACCACACATGCCAAACAAAACAGCTCCTCAGGAAAAACCTTCAGAGCCCAACTGCCACCACTGCTTCCCACAAGCCTCTCCACCTCCCCCACTCCTCCTGCTCTTGAGGCCGATTGGCTGGGTTGCATGGGCGGAGCCAAAAAAGTCCCCCAATGAGCAGCTCTGTGGTCTGAAAGGGCAGGGAAACAGCCCTATGAGCATCACCGCAGAGGAGCCAATCAGTTGGCAGCTAGAAGTTGCTGGGGCCGCTGTGAGCCAATCATCAGCTGGCAGCTGGAAGTTTGCTGGCAGCTGGAAGTTTGCTGGCAGCTGGAAGTTTGCTGGGGCCCCTTTGGTTGTGGCTCTAACATATGTTCAATTTGTATTTGTCATTTTTTGGTGGGGAGAATCAACCTGCAGGGAAAAAAAATTGACCATATTTATGTTTATTGAGTATATCTCATTTTATCACCTAAAATTAAAGATGGCCCATACTAATTATGGTAGTGGCACAAAAGTGTGTCTTAACTCTTGAAGTCATATCCTCAGAAAAACAAATAGAAATCAACCACCCAGCACAGCCCAGTTCTTTTCTTTCCTCTCTTTTACCTCGTTCTTTACTAAAGGAATCTAATGGATAGTTTTATTTCTCTATGCCATCACCAAAAGACAGAAATTGCTTTCTATTTCTATCAGTTGGAGTTGTATGTAATTGAAGAAATCTGGTGTTTGGGATGAAACTTTTTTCCTCCAGTACTGGAAACTGAACTACCACTGAACTATATCTCCAGCCCTTTTTAATTTGAGACAGGGTCTCACAATGTTGCTGAGGATGGTCTCAAACTTACAATCCTCCTGCCTCAGTTTCCTGAGTAGCTGGGATTACAAGCATGCATCATTACAGCATTGGGATGAAAATATTTAAAAAAACATCCTGAGGGGCTGGGGTTGTGACTCAGCGGTAGTGCACTCACCTGGCATGGGTGAGGTCCTGTGTTCAATCCTCAGTACCACATAAAAATAAGTAAATAAAATAAAGGTATGAAGAAAAAAAGAACACCCTGTACTACATTTTAACAAACAGAAATGAAATGCACTGCATTGTGTTTGAATAGAAGTCTTGGGGTTAGAACTGGAACTTTTATCTTCTATTTTTACTGTTGGGTGTCTGCAGCATCTCATTATCATTACTTAAGTCTGGGCAGGGAACTATCTCATTTTAGAATGTTTGAATGTAACAGAACTATAAAAAGAAAAGGAAGATTGATGTTGTGGTATGTTTTTTAATAACTAAAATAGGTCAATTTTCAACAAGATAAAAGAGCTGGCAACAAGTTGTCCAGATGCTGAGAAGCCTGTAAGGACTTCCACAGGAGTAGTCATGAGGCCAGCCAGAGGCCCCAGAATTAGTCCTGACCTTGTCTTTCTGAGAAGCTTTGGACCCTGGCCTGGACTAAGAGGAATATGTCTCCCCAAGCATGTCTCTTCCATGTCTTCCTTCATGGTCCTCAAGTAACTATATCAGATGGCCCTGCACACTGTGCCCTGAACAGGGTAGAAAATTGGGGACAGACCCATGGTCCTTACTTCACAAGAATGGAAAGAACTGAACACTGCTCCCCCACTGCTCACGTGCAGACCAATGGTCTTGAGGGACTAAGCTACTGACCCTCTTTGGGGCAAATTTGGCCCTTGAGAAGGGCAAGCCCTGAGGCAGGGGTGCAATGAGAGATTCCAGGTGACCTAACCCAGTTCTGAAGTTGTCTGTTTTCGTCGTCTCTTCCCTGTGCACCCAGAAGCCCCCACTTCCCAACACCATATAGGTCAGGCCCTTCCACCCTCTGCCACAGATGAACCATATTGAGGATGCCGAAGACTAGGAGGGGTCCTGGGAATCTTGGGTCTTCCATAGTCATCCCCACACTTGTTTCCTGTCCTTCTTACTGACCCCACTCCCTATGGGTCTGAAGCAGCAGTGGTTGACTTCTCCGGACTCTAAACCAGGTCCTAGACTTAAAGACAATTTGAACTTTGATTAACACTTCTCTTAAGAGGGTAGTGGGGTATTGTTAAACTACGACACAAAGACAAGACCATTGACTCCAATTTAAATCAAATTAAAGCAAGCTTGTAATTACGACCAGCCGGGGCTGTCTCTCCTGAAACCCATGGGAAGAGAAGAGCACCGCAGCTCTCTAGTAGTGCAGCTTTATAGCACAGAAAGTTGCAAAAAGAGCAGGTGTCTTGAGAACTTACAGATAATAGGATTTTGACAAGCATTACACAAAGACAGGTAATTGGTTAGTGATCCAGCAATTAGGGAGTAAATTTAGATCCCAACATCAGAATTTATGAGGCACCACTGGAGTTTCAGAGAAGGTCTTTATCTGGCCAGGGAAAGCCAGAATTTATGAGGCACCACTAAAGTTTCAGAGAGAGTTGTTATCTGGTCAGGGAAAGCCAGGCATGGGTGAGTTCAAGGCATGGGCAGGCATTCCAAGCAAGTTCAGAAATCACAGTAATTTATAGTACAGTCGAAATTAACTTTTCATGCCTTTGGGATGAGATGGCTCCTAATCATAAGAGGGAATTAGGGTGGGTTTATCAGTATCACTGTTGGACACATGGGACAAAGAGTCCTTTAGCATGCCTGCAAGAATTGTACGCAAAAAATTTTAAAAAAATAAGAGAGCTCATGAATAATGGCATAATTTGGTGTGAACATACTTTGTATAACAGAGTTACAAAAAATGTGCCGTGAATAGATAATTATGAATGTAATGCACTCCACTATTGTCATGTGTCAAGAAATAAATTTTAAAAAGAAAGAAAAAAAAAGAATGCCTGCTGTAGTTGAGATCAGATTCACCTTATTTCAGATATCCAATCAACATTAATTTAGCTGGGTGTGATGGTACATACCTGAAACCTCAGTGACTCTTGAGGCTGAGGCAGGAGGACTGCAAATTCAAGGGCAGCCTCAGCAATTTAGGTAGGCCCTAATCAATTTATCAAGACCTCTCAAAATTAAAAGTAAAAAAGGCTGGGGATGTTGCTCATTGATTCAGCACCCCTGGGTCCAATCCCAGTTCCAAAAAATAACAACAACAAAAAAAAAAAAAAATCTGGTTTTGTTTCTACCCAAAATGATTCAGTAGAAGCAATTAAAGTCTCAAATTCTTATGTCAATCAACACCCAAGTGTATATTCTGAGTGGGTCTGATTCAATCAGGTGGATTTTATTTAAATTCTCTTCCTTTGTAGGGGATGATACCAGTACTGAGAGATAACAAAGGATGTACCCAAGATCACAGGGCAAGCTGTTTGGACTCAAACAAGAATGTTAATCCCATTACTTCAAAACTAGAAATGACTGAAATGATCTTCTGTAGTCTTTTTTTCCCCTAAGGACTGGGGATTGAACCCAGGGGCAGCCTATATTTTGAGATAGGGTCTCACTAACTTGCTGAGGCTGGCCTTGAACTTACAAACACCACTACCCCTACCCGACCTCTGCCCAGAAGATGGAATTACAGGCATGTGCTACAGCACCCAGTTCTTACCTAGTCTTGATTAGTCCCAAAGGATTTACCTCCTACTACCATCACATTAGTGGGCAAGGCTTCAATGTATAAATTTGGGGAGGACACAAGCATTTTGGTTGTGACACCCATTAATCCTCAATTACTTTTCTCTAGTTTTCTCTCCATCCAGATCTTGAATTCCATAATTTTGGTTGCATAGATTTAATGAATATTATTTGTTGCTGTTTAAAAGAAAGTAAATAATTAAAATAAATTAAATATTTTTTTTAAAATGGTGATTTTTCTATCTGTTTAAGTTTCTTCTAAGGCTGGGAGCATACCTCAGTGGTAGAGTGCTTGCCTAGCAGTCACAAGGCCCTGGGTTCAATCCCCAGCACTGTCCCCCCAACCCCCCCCACCCCCTGCAAACAAAGAAGTTTCCTCTCATAATCTTGAAAATACAAGCTGCTCTAAAACATGATGAAATCCACTCTCCTTTACAGACTTATATTGCACCATTGGGCTTGAAAACAACAGACCTGGCCCCACCTTCAGAGAGGGACAGCAATGGGAGAGCCCTGGGCTATCACTGGTAGAACCATATCTCCTTAGGTTCTTTAGTATTCTAGTTCAAAGCTGTTAGAAGATGTCTTTAGAAAGTCTGACCCTTTAAATTATGCAGACCCTTGCCCTTAGGTTCCCTCTGCACATCAGCACCACAGAGGTGACATATGAGTGTGCCCCATGACTCTTCTTGCTCCTCATAACTGAGGGACAAAATAGTGGCCCTGAGGGACCTTGTCCTGGCCTTATGCAGAGTGGACACAGCCTCTCCAATAAGGCCAAAATTCAGAGATCAGAACATGATGTCCTCATGGAATGTGTCTCCTCTGTCCCTCGCCTTCAGCATGGTAAGGGTCAGCCTTGTCTGTGTGGAGGGAATTGCTGTGTACTTTTGTCTCCTTGATGATTCTCTCCAGCCTCTTACCTGCTATTTCAGATTCTCCTGGCACCACTTAGGTAAGAGAAATCATGGAGTCTCTCCCAACATTTCTTTCTTATTTGTTCCAATCTCCTTTGTTACATAATATTTAGTCCCTCTTAAATTTATTTTCCTTTGTCACTGGGGAACCTCAAAAGACTACACTTTTATTTGCAAATAAAATACTTTGTTGGCAACTACCTCTGGCTCACCCACTTATTTCTAACCTGTAGAGATCTTCTTTGGCATCAGAATATCGGTATTACCTTACACTTTCATTACTCCCACTATTTTTCTCCCCAGTATTCTACACCAATGCCATTATCATTTCAAAAAATAAGCCTCATATAATAATAATTTAATTTTTAATTATTATTTTTTGCGCCAGGCATTGAACCAGGGGTGCTCAGCCACTGAGCCACATCCCCAGCCATTTTTAATATTTTATTTATGTTAGGTGCAGGACAGGCTGAGTAAGCTGTCTGCAGGGCATGCCTAACAAAGTTAGCTGCAGGATGACCTGGCCACTCAAACCCTTTGTCTGATTCTTTATCACCTGTTTGCTTCAAGCCCAAATGCCCAAGCCCTTGCTCAAGGCTGAGCGCTTTGCCCCTCTGCTCAAGGCTGAGCACTTACCCCCCTTGTGTGCCAACAAGGCAGCTTGCAAACCCAGAGACCCTGTTAGATTTAGGCAGCATAGTAGAAGGGCTATAAAAGCCTTCCCCAGCTGCCCACCTCCCACTTCTTTTCTTCTTTCTTTCCTCTTTGTTGCACTGCTGCAATAAAGATCTCTTGGTTGCTCCTAGTGTTGTGGTCACTTTTCTTTCATTTGGTGCTGAAACCCCGGAGAGGGTTAAAACCCACTTTTAGGTCCCTCTTCCTTCGGAAGTGCCACTCACCAGATGACCTGAGCCCATTTTCTCGATCGCCAGAACTACATCCACCACGGCCTTTGATTGGTGAGTTTCCCCTTCCTGGAGTCCTAAACCCAATGGTGGTGTCAGGAGGATTTGACCTTTGATTGTCCAGCAAACCTCTTTGCCCACCTGCGGGGAGTAAAACACCCCACCACAGCCTTTAAGGCTACGGTGGCCCTCAGGGACGCCTTCATAGGGCAGAATAGACTCCTGGGTTCAAAATTATTCCCTTCCCTTCCCAGCTGGTAAGTTACCAGCATAGGCTTTGTAGGTCTCCCTCAAAGAACTGTGTAACCTCCAGGGACACACAACAGAGAACTGAACATAACACCCCACCCATACCTTCACAGTGTGGTGGCTCTCCTAAAGTCCTAGTACTCACCTTTAAGACTCGGCCGCCAGAGAAAACCTTAACCTCCTCTTCCTCCCTCTTCCCCTGTCTCTCTCTTTCCCCTTTTTCCAGCCCTGGGAGTATCTGGCCTCTCCAGGAGGGGTCCCGAAAAGCCTTGGCCAAGGTCTCCCATGGCTCCAGCTCTGGCTAGGATGAGAGCTTCGACTGTCAGGAATCGGTGACCACCAATCTCTTCATCTTGAACCTGCCACTAAGGCACTCCTGGTTTTTGGCTCTAGCGGGGACGCCCCTTTTGCCAATAAATCAGTTTCCTCCTCTCTTATACTATCTTTGCGTCTCCTTCCTTCTCCCTTATACTATCTTTGCGTCTCCTTCCTTCTCCTCTATATTATGTTTGTGTCCTCTTCCCTCCCCCTAACACTATGTTTGTGACGTGGGTAATGTGTCCTCTCTGCCAGTCGACTCTCCCCTACAATGCCTCTTGGATAACCTCAAAACCCTCTCCTTGACACCAGACATCAAACCCAGAAAATTGATCAAATATAGCACCCAAGCCTGGCTCACTTATCCCTTAGACAACCAAAGCAGATGGCCCCCTTTTGGGTCCTTGGATCCCTCCATTCTAAGGGGTCTCTACAATTACTGTGAGCATTCAAAAAAATGGGTAAAGATCACTTATGTCCAGGCTTTCTTCTTGCTCCGTTCCAATCCTGCTCTCTGCACCTCTTGCAAACCTCTACAGATTCTTCTAGCCTACCAACCAACCCTCCCACCACTGATCCCCAACTTTCTCCTTCTCTGGACTCATCCACTACTTTTGACCCTGCTGATGAACCTCCACCCTATCGCCCAGCTCCAATAGATTCTCACCCTCAACCTTCTGCTCCAGACTCTCCACCATCACCCTCACCTCAGCAACCTGACTTCTCCCCTCCACTCACTAGATCAAAAACCGAAACCAATGCCCTTCCTCAAATAATTGCCCCCATGCATGAGGTAGCAGGTGCTGAAGGCATTATCCAAGTACATGTCCCCTTTTCTATGGCTGACCTCTCCCAAATTGAAAACCAACTAGGCTCATATACTACCAATCCAGTTATGTATACCAAAGAATTCCAATATTTAACACAGGCCTATAGCCTCACCTCCCATGATGTCTATATGATCCTCTCCAATACCGGCACACCCCATTGGGCCCCAAGCAGTCCCAGACCAAAATCCCCTCTGGGATTACAACACCAATAATGGCATCACAAACCGAGATTATTTCACCACTTGTATTCTGGCAAGCCTAAAAAAGGCAGCCCAAAAAGCAGTTAACTTTGAGAAACTTCAGGAAATCATCCAAGATAAACATGAGAACCCATCAGCCTTTCTGGACCGCCTAACTAAGGCTCTCCTGCAATACACTAATTTGGATCCAGAAACCCCTGATGGCCGACAGTTACTAATGACTTATTTCTTTGCCCATAGTTTTCCTGATATTCGGATCAAACTTAAAAAATTAGAACAAGGCCCCCTCACTCCCCAGACAGAGATTCTTGCTACTGCTTTTAAGGTCTATCATAACCGAGATGAAAAGGCTAAACGCCTAAAGTGCCAAATGCTGGCTCAGGCCCTCCATGGGCCCTCTCAAAACTCATCTCCCATGTGGAAAGACCATCCCCTGAAACCCGCCCCCCTGGGGCTTGCTTTAAGTGTGGACAAGAAGGACATTGGAGCAGAGTCTGCCCCAATCCAAGGTCGCCTACCAGACCCTTCCCAAAATGTTCCATGATGGGCCACTGGACTTCGGGCTGTCCTCATACCCAAAGGGGTGCACGGCCAGGCCCTAGCTGCCCCCATAACCTCATGGGACTGGCCACTGATGATTGATTGGGCCTCAAGACTCCTGTCCCAACAAGTCCAATCACCATGCAGGAACCCAGGGTCCAAGTGATGGTTGATGTCACAAAATTTTCTTTTTAATAGACACTGGAGCAACATTCTCAGACTTAACAGGAGTTTTGAAGATCCTTACTTCCTTCTCAGTCCCCTATTGTTGCGGTAGGTGGACAAACAATGTATCCCAAACATACCCCACTCCTACCCTGCTTATTTTCAGGCCACCCATTCTCACACTCCTTCTGTTTGATGCACCAATGTCCCATTCCCCTTTTGGGCACAGATTTTCTATCTAAATTTTAGGCTATTATTTCCTTTCTACGGTTTTCACCATCCTCCCTCCCCTCAATTATAGTCATGGCTGCCCTACAGGCTATACCAGATCATGCCCTTCCACTTCCACAAGATCAAGTAAACCAATTACCCCAAAACTGTTTTCTTTGTGCCTCCCTGGAAAGGCCCCTCCTGGCCTGAGTCCCTCTCAACTTCTCCTCATACTATCTCTCCCCCACTGGCAGTAAAATGCAACCTGCCTTGAACATCCCTTTGTGGGAACTCACACCCAGTAACACCAATTTCACTGCCTTGCCTCGATGGCTCTGCATCAGCCCCTCGCCACACATCCAACACGACAGATGCTGACATTACACAATTGCTTCTACAAACAAATACACAAATCCTGGAGACTTTCTTTGGTGTAATGGAACCTTAATGACCTATATCCCTGACAATATAACCACTCCCTGTTTTGCTGTCCAAGTAACCTCTCAGCTTACTTTATATAGCACCACAGAATTTGAACACTTATTCTCTCATTCTACTTTTTCATGCAGCAAGCGTGTAACCTTCCTGCCTATCCTCATAGGAATCTCCGTAGCTGAAACTGTAGCAGCAGCTGGAGTAATCAAAGGAGCTTTAGGGTACTCTATTTGGACTAAAGATGACCTTCACAAAAAGCTTCAATCAGCTCTTGATGCTACAGCAGAGTCACTCTCCTCCCTCCAGAGACAGGTCACCTCTCTAGCTCAGGTGGTACTCCAAAACTAACGAGCATTAGACTTATTGACAGCCGAAAAGGGAGATACTTGCCTATTTCTAAGGGAAGAGTGCTGCTATTATGTAAATGAATCAGGCTTGGTAGAATAGAATGTTAACAAACTCACTGACCTTGCAACCCAACTGACTAAAGCTACTTTCCAAACTTCTTTTCTGGACTTTTTCAAAATCCCTTTGTCACTTGGCTCATGCCCTTCTTAGGCCCTCTTACAGGCATAATACTCTTCTGCACTTTCCTCCCATGCATAATAAAGTTCCTCCAAAACCAAATGAACACAATTTCTAACCATACCTTTAACTAGCTTCTTTTCAGGAACTACCGACTGCTTCACAAACTAGATGACTCCAACTCCTCTTGCAAAGCTCCCACCCGATGCTGACAATGCAAAAACAATGGCCATTGGACAGCGAGAGACAATGAACCCAGAGAACTTCTTAGGCTGCCATCCTGGATTTTTAAGCCTTTATGTCCTTTTAAGCCTCCTCATGGCCCTTGGCCTCTTCTCTGTTAGTCTCCCAGTGTGGAACTTCTGCCAAAAACTGACCTTTGCTTTAATGCTAATCCTGTTTTTGCTCACTCTGATGGATTCTCTTCAGGTGCTGGTGACGCCATGTCAAAACAATGCTTTCAATACTTCCTAGAGTCCCTGCTATAAGACCAGTGGCTGATACCAAGAATCCCCTATGTCCAGGACTGGTTTGTTGCCATCCATAACTTGTGGCTTCAAGGAACTTTTATGGATTTTTACCCCTACTGAATAAGTTGTCTATAGCCACTGGGTGTTATTTTTGGCTGCCCTGGTGTTCTCAGACCTGTCCCCCAAACATTCCTCCACTTCCCCTTCTAGGTCCCATGCCACCTACCATTAAGCAGGAAGTAGTTAGAGGACTTTACTCCATCCCCATGTCACTTAGAAAAACAAAAAGGGAGGAATGTTAGGTGCAGAACAAGCTGAATAAGTTGTCTGCAGGGCATGCCAAACAAAGTTAGCTGCAGGATAACCTGGCTTCTCAAAACCTCTGTCTGGTTCTTTATCACCTGTTTGCTTCAAGCCCAAATGCCCAAGCCCCCACTCAAGGCTGAACTCATAACCCCCTTGTGAGCCAATAACATGGCTTGCAAACCCAGAGACCCTGTTGGATTTAGGCAGCACAGCAGAAGGGCTATAAAAGCCTTCCCCAGCTGGGCCACCCCACTTCTCTTTCACTCTTTTCTCCTTGATGCACTGCTGCAATAAAGATCTCTTGATCGCTCTGAGTGTTGTGGTCATTTTCCTTTCAATGGGCAGGGCTACGTTTTCCAAAGGGAGCCCCTGGGCCAAGAAGCCAAATCAAGTCACCTGGCCTGGGTGAGAATCCTGAGAAGGGGTTCAGGAAAGCAGGCTTGGCAGAGTCAGAAAGGACAGGAGGGCCAAAGCAGGGCACAGCCTGAATGGCCTCAGGATGGGTGTGGGTAGGTGGGGGCCAGAACCCCATCAAGGAGCCCAGGCAAAGGACCTAGAAGAGGGACAAGGCCAGGGGAGAGCGGGTAATGCAGGCCAGGAAAGCAGAGCTGCACTAGGGTACTTCAGTACAGGAAAATGAAGGGGAGCAGGGAAGTGGCCCCAAGGAGCCCTCAGACAATACCCAGAAAGGCAGTGAGCAAGAAGAGCCACCAGAGGCTCAAGGGAAGGGCCAGGCCAGGGACCTGAGAGCCAAGGCACAGGGCTTGGGCAGGTGACTCAGGACAGTGGATAAGATTTGGGAAGGAAGGCAGGGGATCCAGCAGGGGCTATCAGGCTCCAGGCCTAGGGCTACCTCTGGATTTCAGGGTTCCCGGAGCCAGAACAAGCACCCAGGGAGAGAAAGGGGCCCAGGCATGGTGCAGGGCATTGTTTCCCTTAAGGCGCCCTGCATCAGATGAGAATCCAGGGCCATGGTCCTAGCAAAGGAGGCCAGAAAAAGAAAGGGGGCCAGACAGAGTGCAATGAGATAGAGTGCACAGCAGGGGGTCGGTTTGGATGCACATAGGGGCAAGACACAGGGCCCAAGCCAGGCACCTAGGCAAGGGACCCTCCTGATCAATGGTGGTAGGGGACCCAAGGAGCAAGAGACCTGTGAGAACCAGAAAAAAGTGTGAGGGGAAGGGCAGGAAGGGGCTGTGTGAGGCCCAGAAGATGCCAATGGACCCCTAAAGCAGCCCACTAGTGAGGCCAAGTAAGAGGCCCCCAATATGAAGTGACTCCATGCTATGCCAAGGGACATGAGGAATGCAATCAGGGGCTCAGAAGAGCACCCAGGCCCAGAGACTGGAGCATAAAGGGTCAGGGTTAGGGAGGGCTTGGTTGCAGTAGGGACAGCATGCAATTCCAGAGGGCAGGAGAGGGAAGAAAGGGGATCACTCAGGGCTGGGTGGGAGGAAGTCCATGTTACCTGCCAAGCAGTGAAGGGGACTCAGCATAGTGGCAGGGCTGTGTTTCCCATAGGGAGCATTTGGGGTGCAGAGGCAACCCAATTCCGTACCTTTGCCCCAAGTGAGTAGATCCTCAGAGAGGGACATGGACCAAAGGAGGAGGGGTCAAAGAGAGTACTGTGAGGGTATACCTGGTGTGTGGAAGTGGGGGGCAGTGGGCTGCAAGACCCATTCCAGCAGCACAGTGTAGGGAGAAGCAGGGGGTACAGAGGGTCTGGGCAGTGCCAGCATACCACAGCATGAGGGGATCCATGGAGAGGCACAGGAGGGGGCAGGCAACAGGACACTGAAACCAAGGGACAGGGAAAGGGTCCTCAAGAAGGGGGAGAATGGCTCAGGGTCTCAAGCTAGGAGCCGGGCCCAGTAATGGAGACCCAAGTTCCAGCACCTGGGCCTAGGTGAATGAAACGAAACGTGGAGGGGGAGCAGCAGGAGGGGAGAAAGTGGAGTCAGTGGCACAGGGGGAGAACGGGTCAGGCCCAGCACCACTGTAGGGTGTCAGGTGTTGGGAGCAGTGCCCCAGCTAAGGGAGGCCAAATGGTCTAGGCAAGAGGCAGGGCTATGTTTTCCAAAGGGAGCCTCCAGGGTTGGGTTGGGGCCAGGACCCCAGCAAGGAGACCAGACTAGGGACCTAGATGTGGTCCCATGCCAGGGCAGAGCAGGGAGGGCAGGACTGGGTAGGTGGGCAGCACTAGGATTCTGCAAGGAAGGGAAACCAAGGGAAGCAGAATATCAATCCTAGCGAGGGGCACAAAGTCAAAGCCCAGGGATGCTGGGAGCAAGAAGGGGCACTGGAGGCTCCAGGGAGCAGCCAGGCCAGGGAATTCAGAATGGAGGGCCAATGCTCTGGCTGGGGATTCAGAACAGTTTACGGGGCCGGGGAGGGAAGGCAGGGGATCAAGAGGCAACAGGCAGGATCAAGGCTCAGGGCCACTGCCAGGTTTCCTAGTTCCGTGTTTAGGATGAAGGCCCAAAGGAGAGCATGGGGCCCAGGCAAGGGGCAGGGTTCTGTTCCCATAAGGTGCCCTGGCCCAGATGAGAATCTAGGCCCATTGAATGGGCAAAGGGTCCTGGCAAGAGACGGTGCCCATGAAGAGGGCAATGGGAGGGCACGGTGCAGGGTCATGGTGGGTGCGGAGAGGGCCCATAGCCAGGACACAAGCAAGGAGCCCAGGCAAGGGTCTCACCCAACCAGCCAAAAATGAGGGACCCAAAGAGCAGGAGGCTCCCGGGTGCACCCAATTAAAACACAGGGGGATGGGAAGAAAGGGGCAACACAAGAAGGACGAGTCAGCTGGAATCACAGGGCAAACCAAGCGAAGCAGGCTAGGGGGCCCAAAACAGAATGACACCAGGCAAAACCACACAATGCCACACCACTTGGGCATGTGGTCAGGGGCTCAGTTGAAGGTTCAGAGTCAGGGAGGCTGGGTTGGGTTTGTAGCAGCACTGAAGGCCAAAGGGCAGGTGAGGGAAGGGAGGGAATAGTGCAGGGCATGTCTGGCACAAAAGACACTTTCCCTGCCAGGTTTCAGGTTTCTGGCAGCGAGGGAAATCAGGCAAGGGGCAGGACTGTGTTTCCATAAGGAGATTTCAGGATGTAGAGGCCAATAGTCTGCCCTGGGTGAGTAGATCCTCAGAGAGGGACTGATTCAAAGGAGGGCCAAGGAGAGGATTGTGAGGAAATTCCATTCCTCTGGACATGTGGGAGGGAGTTGGTAGGGAGCAAGGACCCAATCAAGGAGCCCAGTCTAGGCAGAAGCAGTGGAGGGAAGGGTCCAGGCAGTTCCAGGATACCACAGCACAAGGAAAACAGAGGGCAGGCATACCAGGGCCCCAAGTAAGGGGCCTTAAATCAAGGTGCATGAGCAAGTTCCTCGAGCAGGGCGGCCAGGGTCTCAAGCAAGGAGCCAGGCTTAGGAACAGAGAGCCAAGTGCAAGGGCCGGGGCTAGTGGTGCATGAAAAGGGACAGGGCTAGTGAGGGGAGGGAGGTAAGGGAGGGAGCTGGTGGTGCAAGGGAGGGAGCTGGTGGCACAAAGGAGGGAGGTTCAAGGCCCAGGCCCACTGCAGGGTGTCAGTGTCTAGGAGCAGGGCCCCAGGCTGAGGGAAGCCAAATGGCCTATGCAAGGGGAAGGGCTAGTTTAACACAATGGAGCCTGTGGGACCAAGAAGCCAGGTCCAGTCTCCTGGCCTGGGTGAGTATGCTGGGAAGGGATCAGGAAAAGAGGCATGGCAGTGACTGGGATGACAGGAGGGCCAAAGGAGGGCACATCCTGAAGGGCCAGAGGACTGGTGTGGGTAGAATGTGGGCCAGAATACAAGCAAGGATCCCAGGTTAGGGACCTAGAGGAGGGCCCAGGTCAGGGGAGAGCAAGGAAGGGTGGGGCCAGTATGGTTGGGCTGCACTAGGGTACTATAGTACAGGGCATACAAGGAGAGCAGGGAAGCAGTCCTAGAGAGAGGCCCACACAAAACCCAGGAAAACACTGAGCAAGAAGGGCCACCAGAGGCTCAATTGGGGAGCCAGGCCAGGGAACGAAGAGCCAAGGGCCGGGGCAGGGGCCTCAGGTAAGTGGACAAGGGTGGGGAGAGAAGGCAGGGGAATCCATCAGGGTGCAGGCAGAGTCCAAGCCCAGGGCCACTGCCAGGTTTTAGGGTTCTGGGGACAGGATCAAGGGCCCAGGGAGAGCAAAGGGCCCAGGCCAGGGGCAGGGCTCTGTTTCCTATAAGACACACTGGCCCAGATAAGAATCCAGATCCAGGGCCTGAGCAAAGGTGGCTGGCAAGGTAAGAGGGCCAGGAGGAAGGCAAGGGGAGGGCTGGATGCAAGGTCACAGTGGGTGTGGAGAGGGGGGAGAGCCAGTAACCAAGCAAGTAATCCAGGCAAGGTACTGACCTGACCCAAGATGATGAGAGACCCAAGAAGCAATGGACTACAGAAGGGGAAAGCAGGGAAGGGGAGGAAGGGGTGATGCGAGGATGAAGACACAGCTGATGGGAGGGCAGCACAAGGGGCATTGAGGGGAAGGAGGTAGGTAGCATAAGAAAGGGGCCCCTGTGTCCGACCCCACACAAAGAGATGCCACATGCAGCCATGTGACACTACCCCACACAACAAACAATGCAGTCAGGGGCCCAGGCGAAGAGCCAGGCCCGAAGACTGGGGCATAATGGGTCAGGGTTCTGGAGGGCTAGGTTTGGGTAGGGGTAGCATGCAATGGGAGAGGACAGGGGAGGGAAGGGAGGGGATCGAGCAGAGCAAAGTCCACACCAGACCCACATCCACTGCCAGGTGTCAGGGTTCAGGCAGCCAAAGTGCCCCAGGCGAGGGGCTGGGCTGTTTCCCATAGGAACCTTCAGGGCACAGAGGCCAGTGAAATCCACTCCTCTGCTCCAGGTAAGTAGAACCTCAGGGAGGCACCTGGACCAGAGCAGGGCTGGGGAGGGTAGAGAGAGGAGATAGGGAAGCTGGTGGCGCACAGGGAGAAAGGCTCAAGGCCCAGGTCCACAGATAGGGTTGGGGAGCAGGACCCGGGCTGAAGAAAGCCAAAGGACCCAGGCAAGGGGCAGGGCTGTTATTATTTAGGGAGCCTGTAGGGCCAATAGGCGAGGTCCACTCCCCTGGCATGGGGTGTGAATCCTGGGAAAGGGATCAGAAATGGGGCTTGGCAGGATTAGAATGAAAGGAGGGCCAAAGAAGGGCACAGCGGGAAGGGCCGAAGGACAGGTGTTGGTGGGGTAGGGTCTAGACCCCAACACGGAGCCCAGATTAGGGACCTAGAGGAGGGCCCATGCCAGGAGAGAACAGGGAAGGGCAGGGCTGTGCAGGCAGGTGGCACTAGTGGACTGCTGTGCAGGAACACCAAGGGGAGCAGGGAAGCAGCCCGAGCAAGGGACCCACAGCCAATGGCCAGACATGCTCTAGGCAACAAGGGCCATCAGATGCTCAAACAGGAAGCAGGACAGGGAATGAAGAGTCAAGGGCTGGGGCTGAGGCAGGGGGCTCAGGACAGTGGACAAGACTTGGGTAGGAAGGCAGTGGATCCAACAGGGGTAGGCAGGTACAGGCCCAGGGCCACTGCCAGGTGTTAGGGTTCTGGGAGCAGAACCAAGCACCCAGAAAGAGAAAGGGGCCCAGGCAAGAGGCAGGGCTCTGTATCCCATAAGATGCTCTGGCCCAGATTAGAATCCAGGGCCAGGGACCTGGTAAAGGAGGCCTGGCGAGGGAAGAGGGACAGGAGGAGGGTGACAGCAGGGCATGGCAGGGGGTCCTGGTGGGTGCTCAGAGGGGTGAAATACAGGACCCAAGGCAGCAGCCCGGCAAAGGGACCCACCTGATCATTCTTAGATGAGTGACCTAAAGAGAAGGAGACCCACAAATGCCAGAGGAATTCGCGAGGGGAAGGCGAGGAATGGGTTGAACCAGGACAAGAAGACAGACAAAAGCGCAAGGGGCACCTAGTGGAGCCCGCTGGGGGGCACAAGAAAGAAGCACCCAGGTCAGACCCAACACAAAGAGACTCCATGTCACACTAAAGGACATTAGGAAAGGGGTCAGGGGTTCAGGTGAGCAGCCAGGCCCTGGGACTAGAGCGCTACAGACCAAGGATAGGGAAGGTTGGGTTGGGATCGGGGCATCATGCAAGGCGAGAGGGAACTGGAGAGAAGGTTCAGGTATCAATGGGGATGCAGGTGAGTGGCAGGGCTGTGTTTCCCACTGGGAGCATTCAGGCTGCAGAGGGCAGCCAATTCCGCTCCTCTTCCCCAGGTGAGTAGATCCTCAAAGAGGGACCAAAGGAGGGGCAAAAGTGGGCACTGTGAGGTGATACTTGTGGTGCCAAAGTTAGGGTGGGGTCAGTGGGCAACCAGGACCCATTTGAGGAGCCCAGGCTAGAAAGAAGTGGGTGGAACAGAGGGTCTTGGCAGTGCCAGGGTACCTCAGCATAAGGGGAACAGAGAGGAGTCACAGGAGGGGACAGGTAAAAGGGGCCTGAAACCAAGGGACATGTACTGAGTCCTCGAGAAGGGTGGCCAGGGGCTCAAGCAAGGAGCTGGGCCGAGTAATGGATTGCCAAGTGCTAGCACCTGAGTCTGGGTGGATGAAAAGGGACATGGTTGTTTGTAGGAGAGAGAGATTTTTTTTTTAATATTTGTTTTTCAGTTTTAGTGGACACAACATCTTTATTTTATGTGGTGCTGAGGATCGAACCCAGTGCCCTGCACATGCCAGGCGAGTGCTTTACCGCTTGAGCCACATCCCCAGCCCTGTAGGAGCTCTTATGCCTCTGCAGCCTGGGTAGAGCTGACTGGCTCCTCCAGGCGAAAGACTCCTCCTGCCTTGGTGTCCAGGCTAGCTTGTATTCTGCCTCAGCCTTTGTAGAGGGGACTTGCCCCTCCAGGCAAGAGACCCCTCACACCTTGGTTTGTAGAGGGGTCTCCTATACAGCTGCAGCCAGGGTAACGGGAGACCCCTTTCTCTTGGATGTCTGAGGGAATTCATATACCTCCACATGCAGGGTGGAGTGGACTCACCCCTCCAGACGGGAGAGCCCTCCCTCCTGGGTGTCTGGGGGGAACTCCTATACTTCCACAGGCAGGGTAGAGGGGACTCGCCCCTCCAGGTAGGAGATGTCTCCCAACTGGGTTTCAGAGGAGCTAGTACACCACTCCAACCAGGGTAGAGGGTACTCGTGCCACCAGGCGGGAGACCCCTCCTACCTAGGTGTCTGGGAGATCTTGTATACCACAGCAGCCAGATTAGAAGGGACTCGCTACTCCTGGCAAAGACCTCTCCCCACTGGGTGTCTAAGGGAACTCATATACCATAGTAGCTAGGGTAGAAGGGATTCATCCCTCCAGTTGGGAGACGCCTCCCACATGGGTGTCCTGGGATCTCTTATATGGCACCAGCCAAAATAGAGGGGACTCGCCCCTCCAGGTGGGAGAACCCTCCCACCTGGCTGCTGGGATGAGCTTGTATATCACCAAAGCCAGGGTAGACGGAACTCACCACTCCAGGCAGGAGACCCCTCCCACTTGGGTGTCTGAGAAAGCTTGAATACCTCCAGAGCTAGGGTAGGAGGGATTCGCTGCTCTAGGCGGGAGACTCTTCCTACCTGGGTGTCAGGGGGTGATCTTATACCGCCATAGCCAGAGTAGAGGGGATGCGCCCCTCCAGGGTAGAGACCCCTTCCACCTAGGTGTCCAGGGGAGCTCCTATACTGCCACAATCAGAGTAGGGGAAACTCGCCACTCCAGGCGGGAGACCCCTCCTGCCTGGGTGTCAGGGGGAGCTAGTATACTGCCCCAGCCAGGGTAGAGGGGACTCGCCCCTCTAGGCGAAAGACTCCTCCCACTTGGGTGTCAGGGGAAGTCATATACCACAGCTGCCACTGCAGAGGGTTCTTGCCTCTCCAGGTGGGGGACCCCTCCCACCAGGGTGTCAGGGGAAGCTCATACACTGCAGGAGCCAGGGTAGAGGGGACTCCCCCCTCCATATTTGGGACCCCTCCCATGTTGGTATGGTGGGGGGGGGAGCTCATATACCGCCATAGCCAGTGTAGAGGGGACTCGCCCCTCCTTGGTGGAGACCCCTTCCACCTGGGAGTCTGGGGGAGCGCCTATACAGCAGCAGCCAATGGAGAGTCCACTGTTCCTTCCAGGCGAAAGACCCCTCCCACTTGGGTGTCTGTGAGAGCTCCTATACAGCAGCAGCCAATGGAGAGCCGACTCTCCCCTCCAGGCAAGAGACCCCTCCCATCTTGGTGCCAGGGCGAGCTTGTATTCCACCTTAGCCAGGGTAGCAGGGACTCGCCCCTCCAGGCAGGAGACCGTTTTCACCTGGTTGTCAGGGGGAGCTCTTATCCCACCACAACCATTGTAGAGGGGACTTGCCCCTCAAGGCAAGAGACCCCTCCCCTCTGGGTGTGGCGGGGAGCTCCTATATCTCCAGGGCCAGAGTGGAGGGGACTTGACCCTTGTGGCAGGAGACCCCTTCCACCTGGGTGTCAGTGAGAGCTCCTATATCTCCACAGGCAGTGTCCAGGGGACTCTACACTCCAGGAGGGAGACTCCTCTCACCTGGGTGTCAGCAGAGCTCCTATATTGCAGCAGCCAGGGTTGAGGGGACTTGCCCCTCTAGGCGGAAGACCCCTTCCACCTGGGTGTCTCAGGGAGCCTGTATACCATCTTAGCCAGGGTAGAGGCGTCATACCCCTCCAGACGGAAAACTCCTCCCATTTGGATATCAAGGGGAGCTCATATACCACTGCAGCCAGGGTAGAGGGTAATTGCCACACCAGGAGAGAACCCTTCCCACCAGGGTATCAGGGTGAGGTTGTATACTGCTACAGCCAGGGTAGAAGGGACTCCACTCTCTGGGCATAAGAACCCTCTCACCTGGGTGTCAGGGAAGACTAGTATACCACCACAGCCAGGATAGAAGGTACTTGCCCTTTCAGGTGGGAGACCCCTCCTAATGGGTTGGGGAGGGGAGCTAGTATACCCCTGCAGCCAGGGTAATGGGGACTCGCCCCTCTAGGCAGGAGACACCTCCCACCTAGTGTCAGGTCAGAGGGAGCTCATATAGGTGGCAGACAGGGTAAAGGGGAATTGCCCCTCCAGTCAGATGACCCCTCCCACCAGGTGTCAGGGGAGCTCATAAGCTGCCGCAGCCAGGATAGGCATAACTCGCCCCTCCAGCCAGGGTACCGGTCACACTGGGGTCTCTGTGGGAGCTCATACACCACCACAGCCAGGGTAGAGTGGACTCTCCCCTCCAGGCGGGAGACTCCTCCCACCTCAGTGTCAGGGGAGCTCCTATACCACAGCAGCCAGGATAGAGGGTAGTCGCCCCTTTACCGGGTAGACCCCTGCCACCTGGGTGGCAGAGGTGGATCTTATACACCTGATGCCAAGAGAGAGGGGACTAGCAAACCCAGGGGGGAGACACCTCCCATATGTGTGTGGGAGGTGGAGCACATATACCGCTGCAGCCAGGTTACTGGGGACTTGCCCCTTCAGGCAGGATAACCCTCCCATCTGGGTGGGTGGGGGAGCTCTTATAACACAGCAGCCAGAATAGAGCGGACTCGCCCCTCCAAGCAGGAGACCCCTCCCACCTGGATGCCTGGGAGAGCTTGGTATACCCCCTCAGCCAGGGTAGAGGGGAGTCACCCCTCTAGGCGGGAGACCCCTCCCACCTGGGTGTCAGGTGGAATTGTATATCGCTAAAGCCAGGGTAGAGTGGAATTGCCCCCCCCCAGGCATGCCGCAGTCCGTCTGCAGCAAAATAGCTGGGGGGGTGACGAATAACTTGTGCACGTTGATAAAGCAGGAATAGGAGCCTTGTTTATTGTAGAACAGAGCTATTTATACATTTTGCACAGCTTATCTTAATTAGCATAAACTAGATACATCAGTCAACCAATAAAGAATCTCCACACTTAATGGCCCACTTTTGTTACTTCTCAAACCACTCCCTCTGGCATTTTGCCAGGCACCATCCAAACTTGTTTACGAACTCTAACATTTCTCTGGCAAAATACCAGGTGTTATTTTGACTTGTCTACAGACCTTAACATATCCCCCTTTTGTTTAATTTAAATAAAGACCATGGTGGTTTTTACAGAAACACCATAAATAACCTGCTACAAACAGAAAGGGAGGATACAAAATGTAACAATACCAAGCCACTTGATGGCTCCATGCAAGAAGCCCTTGGAAATATTATACCAGCAATGACACCGTTAGCAAAGATATTGAGTTACAATTTGTTGTAGATTACAGTTTGTTGTTTCAGTCTAGGTAAAGCAGTGTCTCAATAGAATAACTCACAGTCCAGGTAAGTTCTGCAGGCAGCTAGCTCGTCTGTTTGTCAGCCGAAATCTCCTCCGGTTTTCAGCAACACTGGAAATTCTTCCACCTTCGTCTTTACTGGCTCTGGGATGAAGGCAGGAACTCCGGATGGCTAAAGAAAATCTTGTAGCATTCTACTAAGAAAACAACCTTCTGAACAATTTAGTACATTATCTCAAGGTTTTTTACATTTGAAATAAGCCTTAATAGTGCTCATTACTCATTAGCTTCCAGGTGTGGGAGAACCATTGTAGTTTAGTTATTGGCATTGAAAATGACCAAACATCAGGGACGCTGGTAGCGTCTTCTGCCGGCTGTAGCATCCTGGGCAGCCCCAGATGGCCCTGGGGAGTGTCCTGGACTCAAACTGCTACTGGGCACAGGGAGCAAGAGCCTGTGAGACTGTGCCTCCAGGTCAGGTCTAGATTTGGACTCCCGGCAGTGGAAGAGCCGGCTGCCACTGCCGCTTGCAAAGTACTTGCTGCACCATGACCCGCTTGTGCACATGGCAGCCGCTGCACAGATTCTGATTTACGCACCCTCCGGTAACGAAAAGTATTCAGTAATAGCCTTTTGCTGCAACTTATTTTTTGATAATCCTTTTTTTTTCTGAACTTTTTCTTTTTCTTTCTGACTAGAGTTCCTGGGCTTTTATCAACACATGCCCTAACTATTCTTGGTTCCACTGGGGTGTTTCCTTCCCTTACTAATTTACTTTTCACCCCTTCCATATTCTCATCACAAAGACAATACAATACACTTAGACAAAACAAGACACAAACATACTGTATCAGTCTTCTCCATTTTCTCGAAATGGCCATTTTTCCTCTCGCCCTATCTGCCTAGGGACGAGCAGATTGCTCCCATCCTATCTATGGACGGGCAGCTTTTTTTCGTCACTTACCCCCAAGTGTCCCCGGGCTCCCTTTAACGGGCCACCATCTGCCGCAGTCCGGCTGCAGCAGAATAACCGGGGGGTGACGAATAACTTGTGCACGTTGATAAAGCAGGAATAGGAGCCTTGTTTATTGTAGAACAGAGCTATTTATACATTTTGCACAGCTTATCTTAATTAGCATAAACTAGATACATCAGTCAACCAATAAGGAATCTCCACACTTAATAGCCCGCTTTTGTTACTTCTCAAACCACTCCCTCTGGCATTTTGCCAGGCACCATCCAAACTTGTTTACGAACTCTAACATTTCTCTGGCAAAATACCAGGTGTTATTTTGACTTGTCTACAGACCTCCTACCTGGGTGTCAGGTGGAGCACATATACCCCAGCAGCCAGGATAGAGGCAACTGGAAACTCCTGGCGAGAGACTCCTACCACCTGGGGATGGGGGCAACTCCTATACTGCCTTAGCCAGGGTAGAGGGGACTCACCCCTCCAGGCTGAAGAGCCTTCCCACAGGGGTGTCTGGTGTGGAGTGGGTTCATATACAGCTGCAGCTGGGGTAGCAGTGACTCCCCCATCCAGGTGGGAGACCTCTCCCTCCTGAGGATTAGAAGGGGCTCTTATACCCCTGCAGCCAGGGTTAAGGGGACTCCCCCCTACAGGCAGGAGAACCTCCCACCTCAGTGTGTATGGGGGCAGCTCCTATCTCTGCAGTTAAGGTAAAGCTGACTGGCCCCTCCAGAGGGAAGAGCCCTCCTATCTGGGTGTGGGGGGGTGGAGCTCGTATACCCCTGCAGGCAGGAGCCCCCTCCCACCTGGGTATAAGAGGGATCACTTATACCACAGCAGCCATGGTAGGGTACTTTCCCCTTCAGGCGGGAGACCCATCTCATCTGGTTGCCAGGGGGAATTCGTATATGGCAGCAGCCAGGGAAGAGTGGACTACTCCCTCCAGGCTGGTGACCCCCCTTCCTGGGTGTTAGGGGAACTCCTATACTGCCACATGCAGTGAAGAGTGAACTCTACCTTCCAGAGGGGAGACCCCTTCCTCCTGGGTGTCCTGGGGAGCTCCTACACCACTGCAGCAAGGTAGAGAGGACTCTAGCCTCCTGGCAGGAGACTCCTCCCAATGGGAGTCTGGGGAGTTCCTATACCAAAGCAGCCAGGGTAGAGGGGACTCTCAGGTCTAGGCGGGAGACCCTTCCCATATGCATGTCAGGGGGAGTTCCTCTACCACTGCAGCAAGGGTAGAGTTGACTTGCCCTTCCAAGGGGAGATCCCTCCCACCTGGGTTTCTGGGTGAGCTCCTATACCTCCACAGCCAGGGTAGAGGGAACTCACCCCTTCTATCAGGAGACCCCTCCCACCTGGGTGTATGGAGGAGCTTGATTACTACAGCAGCCAGGGTAGAGGGGACTTGCCCCTAGAGGTGGGAGACCCCTCCCACCTGGGTGAGGGGGGGAGTACCTATACTGCCACAGCAGGGTAGAGGGAACATGTCTCTCCAGGCAGAAACCCCTCCCACCTGGGTGTACCCAGAGCTCTTATATGGCAAGAGCTAAAGTAGAGGGGACTCGCCCATCCAGGCAGAATACCCCTCCCACCTGGGTGTCAGGTGGGGCTCATATATCCCAGCAGCCAGGTTTGAAGGGACTTACACACCAGGGGAGAGACATCTCCCATTTGGGAATGGGGGAAACTCCTATACTGCCTTAGCTAGGGTAGAGGGGACTTGCCCCTCCAGGCAGAAAACCGCTCCCACCTGCATGTCAGGTGGAGCTCCTATACCCCTGCAGCCACCATAGAGGGGACTAGCCTGTCCAGGTGGGAGACCTCTCCCATCTGGTTTTCAGGGGGAGCATTATGGGGGTATGGGGGGGTCTCTTATATCATAGCTTCCAGAATAGGGGGGACTGCCCTTCCAGGCAGGAGACCCCTCCCACCTGTTTTTGCGGGTAGCTGGTACACCCCCTCAACAGAGGGGATTCATTGCTCCAGGTGGAGGACCCTTCCCACCTGGGTGTTGGGGGAGCTCCTATATCACTGCAGCCAGGGAGAGGTGACTAGCCTCTCCAGGGAAGATAACCCTCCCGCCTGTGTGTCCAGAGGAACTGGAATACTGCAGCAGACAGGGAATAGGGGACTCGCCCCTCCAGTCAAGAGAGCCCTCTAACCTGGGTGTGGGGGAAGCACCTATACCGCCACAGCCAGGGTAGTGGAGACTAGCCCATGCAGGCAGGACCCCTTCCCACCTGGGTGTCGTGGGGAGGTTATATTGAATCTTAGCCAGGGTAGAGAGGAATCATCCCTTCAAGCAGCTGACGCCTCCCACCTGGTTGTCTGGGCGAGCTCTAATACCACCAAAACTAGGGTAGAGGGTACTTGCACAACCAGGCAGGAGACCCCTCCCACCAGGTGTCAGGGAGAGCTCATATAGCGCTTCAGGCAGGGAAGAAGGGACTCGCCTCTCTGGTTGGGAGACCCCAGCAACCTGGGTGTCCAAGGGGGCTTTTACACCCCCATAGCTAGGGTAGAAGGTACTCGCCCCTCCAGGCGGGAGACCCCTCGCACATGGGTGTGTGAGAGTTCTCACATACAGCTGCAGCCAGGGTAGAGGGAACTCCGGCCCTCCATGCAGGAGAGTCCTCCCACCTGGGTTTCGTGGGGAGCATGTATGCCACGTTAGCCAGGTTAGAAGCTTCTCACCCCTCTAGGCTGGGGACCCCTCTCATATTGGTGTCTGGGGGAGCATATATTCTGCAGCAGCAAGGGTAGAGGGGACTCGCCCCTCCAGGCGGGAGACTCCCTCTCACATGGGTGTTGGGGAGCTCAATTACCACCTCAGCCAGGGTAGGGGAGAAACGCCCCTCCAGGCGGGAGACCCCTCCACCCTGATTGAAAAGGGGAGCTTGAATACCACTGCAGCCAGGGTAGAGGAAACTCGACCCTATAGGCGGGAGACCCCTCCCACTAGGGTGTCTGGGAAAGCTCATATACTGCCACAGCCAGGCTAGAGGGGTTGCCCCTGCAGGCGGAAGACCCCTCCCACCTGGGTGTCCAGGGAGCCCTTATATGGCACAAGCCAAAGTAGAGGGAACTCATCCTTCCAGGCGGGAGACCCCTCCCACCTGAGTATCAAGGGGAGCTCCAATACTGCTGCAGCCAGGGTAGAGCGGACTCCCCGAAACAGGCGAAAACCCCTCTCACCTGGGTGTCAGGGGGAGCTCTTATACCTCTGCAGCCAGGGTAGATAGTACTTGCTCCTCCAGGCGAGAGACCGCTCCCACATTGGTGTCAGGGCGAGCTTGTGTTATGCCTTTGCCAGGGTATAGGGGACTCACCCCTCCAGGTGGGAGACCCCTCCTATATGGGGGGGTGTGTGTTGGGGGGAGATAGTATACAACTGCAGCCAGGTAGCAGGGAGTGGCTCCTCAAGGTGGGAGAAAACTTTCACCTGGGTGTCAGGGGGAGTTCGAATCCTGATGTAGCCAGGATAGAGGGGACTCACCCCTTCAGGCGGGAGACCCCTCTCATCTGGGTATGGGGGGTAGCTCCTATACTGCCACAGTCAGGGTTGAGGGGACTCACCCCTGCACGCGGGAGACCCCTCCAACCTGGGAACTCTTACAAGGCACCAGCCAAAGTAGAGGGGACTCGCCCCTCCAAGCGGGTGACCACTCCCACCTGGAGGTCATGGGGAGCTCATATACCATGACAGCCAGTAGAGTGGGGAATCGCCCCTAGGAGCGGGAGACCCCTCCCACCTGGGTGTCTGGCAGAGCTCCTATACCTCCACAGCCAAGGTAGAGGGGACTTTCCCCTCCACTCGGTTGACCCCTCTCACCTGGGTGTTGGGGGGAGCTCAAATAACTTCGCAGTCAGGGTACAGGGGACTTGCCCCTACAGGAGGGAGACATCCCACCTGGGTGTTAGGGGGAGCTCTTATACTGCCACAGCCAATGTAGAGGTTCGCCTCTTTAGGCGGGAGAGCGCACCAACCTGGGTGTTCCTGGAGATCTTAGAGAGCACCAGCCAGGGTAGAGGGCACTCGCTACTCCAGCGGGAGACCCTTCTCACCTGAGTGTAGAGTGGGGGGGCTTGCATAACGCCTTAGCCAGGGTATAGGTGACTTGCCCCTCCAGGCGAAAGTCCCCTCCCACCTGGGTGTCTGGGAGAGCATGTACACAGCATCAGCCAGGGTAGAGAGGACTCTCCCCTCCAGCCGGGACACCCCTCCCACTGGAGTGTCAGGGGAGCTTCTTTTCCGCCACAGGCAGGGTAGAGTGGATTAACCCCTCCAAGCGAGAGACCTCTCCACCTAGGTGTAGTGTTGGGGGGGGGGGCTCGTATCCTACCCAAACCAGGGTAGAAGGGAATTGCCCCTCCATGAGAGAGACCCCTCCAACTTGGGTGTCTGGAGGTAGCTCATACACCCCTGAATCCAGGGTAGAGGAGACTCACCCCTCTAAGAGGGACACCCCTCCTACCTAACTGGGTGTCTGTCGTGGGGGAGCTCATATACCGCTGCAGTCAGGTAAAGTGAACTCGCCCCTCCAGGCAGGAAACCTCTTCCACCTGAGTGTCAGGAGGACCTCCTATACCATGGCAAGGATGGTAAAGGTGTTTGCCCCTCTAGGCAAGTGACCCCTCCCACCTGAGTATGGGGGGGGGGGCTCCTATACCACAGCAGCCATGTTAGAGTGAATTCTCTCCTCTTGGTGGGAGACCCCTCCCACCTGGGTGTCTGGGGGAAGCTCTTACACTGCTGAAACCAAGGTAGAGTGAACTCGCCCCTCCAGGCGGAGGACCCCTCCCACTTGGGTGTTGCAGGAAGCTTGAATACCACCTTAGCTAGGGAAGAGACAACTTGCCCCTCCAGACAGGAGATCTCTCCCACCTGGGTGTCAGGGAAAGCTCCTATACCACAGCAGCCAGGATACCAGGGACTCACCTCTCCAGGCGGAGACCCCTTCCACCTAGGTGTCAAAGGGAGCTCATATACCCGCCCCAGCCAGGGGAGAAGGGACTCACCCCTCAAGGCAGGAGACCCCTCCCACCTGGGTGTCCTGGGGAGCTCCAATACTGCTGCTGCAGGGTAGAGGGGATTCAAGCCTCCTGGCAGGAGATTCCTCCCAATTGGGTGTCAGGGGAGCTCCTATAACACTGCAGCCAGGGTATAGGGGACTCGTCCCTCTAGGCGGGAGACACATCTCACCAGTTTCCCAGGGGGAGTTCTTATACCTCTGCAGCCAGGGTAGACGGGGGTCTTGCCTCTCCTGATGGGAGACCCCTCCCATCTAGGTGTCGGTAAGAGTAGAGGGGACACGCCCTTCCAGGCCAGAGACCCTCTCACCTGGGTGTGTGTGTGTGGGAGCTCCTTTACTGCTGCAGCCAGTGTAGAGGTAACTCATGCCTCCAGGGGGGAGACCCCTCCCTCCTGGCTGTCAGGGAAAGCTAGTATACCACTTTAGCCAGGGAAAACGGGACTCGCCCCTTCAGTCGGGAGACCCCTCACACCTGCATGTCACAGGAAGCGTGTAGACCACCTTAGCCAGGTTAGAGGTGAATTCTCACCTCCAGGTGGGAGATCCCTCCCTCCTGGGTGTGCAGGAGCTTGTATACTACATTTGCCAGTGTGGAGGGTACTAGCTATTCCAGGCAGGGGACCCATCCCATCTTGCTATGGGGGGAGGAGATCCTATATTGCTGCAGCCAGGAGAGAGGGGACTCACCCCACTAGGCGGACACGCCAAAACCCTGATTGTCAGGGGAGCTCATATACCACAGAGGCAGGGGACTCACCACTCCAGGCGGAACATCCTACCCAACTGGGTGTCAGGGGAGCTCTAATACCACTACAGCCAGAGTAGTGGGGACTCCTCACCCTTCCAGAAAGGAAACCCCTCCCACCTGGGTGTCATGGAGAGCTTGTATACCACCTTAGCCAGGGTAGAGTGGACTCAGTACTCCAGGCGGGAGCCCCCTCCCACCAGGGTGTCAGGGGGGAGCTCCTATACCATCAAGCCAGGGTATAGGGTATGTGACACTCAGGTGGGAGATCCATCCCAACTGAGTGAAAAAGGGAACTCTTATACAGCTGCAGCCAGGATACAGGGACTTGCCCCTCCAAGCTGGAGATGCCCTCCACCTGGGTGTTGGAGGGGCCTAGTATACCCCCACAGCCAGGTTAGAGGGAATCGCCCCTCCAGACAGGAAATCCCTCTCACCTTGTATATCACCTTAGCCAGGGTAGAGAAGACTCAACCCTCCAGGCAGGAGACCCCTCCCTCCAGGGTGTCAGGGAGAGCTCTTATACCACAGAAGCCAGGGCAGAGGGGCATCGCCCCTCCAGGCAGAAGACGTCTCCCAACTTGGTGTCTGGTGGGGGGGCTCACCCCTCCAGGGAGGAGACCCCTCCAACCTGGATGTTGCAGGGAGCTTGTATACCAAGTTAGCCAGGGTAGAGGGGATTGGAGGTGTGAACCCCCTCTACCCTGGCTGTGGTGGTATATGGGGAGAAAGGGTCGTAAGGGGAATGTGTGGTGCAGGGAGAGGAGGGATCATGGCCTAGATTCACTGCAGGGTGTCAGGATTGAGGAGCAGGGCCCAGGATGGAGGAGACCAAAGCCCTCAGGCAAGGGGCACTTCTACCTTTTGCCAAAGGGCCAAACATCCCAGTTCCAGTCCCTGGTTCTGATGAGCATCCTGAGAAAGGGATCTGGAAAAAGAGCACAGCAGGGACAAGGACAACAGGAGGCCAAAGGAAGGCACAATGTGAAGTGCTGGAAGAAAGGGGTTTTGTGGGGTGTGGGTCAGGACCGCAGAAAGAAGACAAGGCTAGAGATCTAGAGGAGACCCCAGGCTAGGGGAGAGCAGGGAAGGGTGAGGCCCAGTAGGCAGGGGCTGCACTAGGGTTCTGAGCTGCAGGAAAGACAAGGGGAGAGGGAAGTGGCCCCAGCGAGGCCCACAGTTCAAGCCCAGGGAATCATGGAGCAAGAAGGACACCCAGAGGCTCAAGAGAGAGGCCAGTCCAGGGAATGGAGAGCCAAGGGCCATCACTGGAGCAGGGGGCTCAGGACAGTGGACAGGGCTGGGGAGGGAAGGCAGGGGATCCAGCAGAGTGGAAGCAGGCTCGAGGCCCAGCACCACTGCCAGGTGTCAGGGTTCCTGGTGCTGTCCCAAGGGCCTAGGGACAGCAAGTTGCCCAGTCGAGGGTCAGGGTTCTGTTTCCCGTAAGGCTCCCTGGCCCAGATGAGGATCAAAGGCCAGGGACCAGGCCTAAGGGCCTGGCAAGGGACAGAGGCCAGGAAGAGTGCGATATGAGGGCACAGTGGAGGTTCATGGTGGGTGCAGAGATGGACAAGAGCCAGGACCCAATCATGGAGCCCAGGTAAGGGACTGACCTCACCAAAAGGTATTAGGGATCCAATGATCAGGAGGCCCCTGCTCCAGGAAAAAGTGCTAGAGGAAGGAGAGGTAGGATCAGCGCTAGGATGAGGAGAGAGAGGGCTGTGAAAAGGGCACAGGGGAGCGAGCTTGGGGGACAAATCAAAGGGTGCCCAGGTCAGACATGACAGGAAGAGACACCACAAAAAGCAATACAACCTGAGTCATGCAGTAAGGAACTCAGGCTGGCATCCAAGCCAGGGGACTGCAGGGCAAAGGGTTATGGTGAGGAATAGCTGGGTTGGCTTAGTGGCAGCTTGCAAGGCTAGAGGGCAGGAGAGGGAAGGGAGAGGATGGCCCAGGGTAAGATCATCACTAGGCCCAAGTCCTCTGCCAGTTGTCAAGTTTGGTCAGCAAAGGGGTCCCCAGTGAGAGGCAGGGCTGTGTTGCCTATAGGGATCTTTTAGGGCCCAGAGGCCAGCAAATTTCACTCCTTTGCCAGGACCATAGGTGGGTAATGTGAGGGATACCTTTGGACTAGGATTGAGGGAGTGTCAGTGGGGATCCAGCAACCATTGGAGGAGACAAGGCTAAGGAGAAGCAGGTGGAAGGGGCAGGGTCCTGGCAATGATGAAATACCACAGAACAAGGGGAACAGAGGGGAGGAACAGGAGGGGGCCAAGCAAGAGGCCGGAAATCAAGGAACAGGGACAGGGTCCTCAAGAAGGGCAACCAAGTCCTGCAGCAAGGATCCAGGCCCAAAAATGGAGATCCAAGTGCCGGGACCCATTCCTGGGTTCTATGAAAACAGACAGGGCTGGGGAGGGGAGAAAAGGGAGCAAGGGTAGTGGGTGGCACAGAGAGAGGAGGTCTCAAGGCTCAAGTTAACTGCTGTGTTTCAGGATCAAGGAGCAGGCCCTGGGCAGAGAATCGAAAGTCTCAGGGAAGGGAGACAGCTACATTTTCCCAAAGGGAGCCCACAGGGCCAAACGCCCAGTTCCTGGCCCCTGGACCTGGTAAGTATCCTGGGAAAGGGATCTTGAAAAGGGGCCCAGCAGGGAAAGGGACAACAGGAGGGATGAAGGAGGGTACAGCATGAAAGGCCAGAGGAAGGGTGTTGATGGGGTGCAGGCAAGGACTCCAGAAAGGAGCACAGGCTAGGGACCAACATGAGGGCCCAGGCCAAGAAAGGGCAGGGAAGGGCGAGGCTGGGCAGGCAGGTGACAGTAGGGTTCTGAGGTTCAGGGAAGCCATGGGGAGTAGGGTACTGGCCCCAGTGTGGCACACAGTCCAAGCCCAGGAAAGCATAGAGCAAGAAGGGCCCCCAGAGGCTCAAGCTAAGATGGAGGCCAGGGAATGGAGATCCAAGGGCCAGGGCACGGGCAGATGGCTCAGGACAGTGTACAAGATGTTGGAGGGACGGCAGGGGATCCAGCAGGGTGCAGGCAGGCTCCAGGAACAGGGCAACTGCCAGGTGTCAGGGTTCTGGGTGCAGGACCAAAGGCCCAGAGAGAACAAGGGGCCCAGGCAAGGGGCAGGACTCTGTTTCCCATAAGATTTCCTGGCCCAGATGGGAATCCAGGGACAGGGACCTGGCAAAGGAGGCCTGGAAAGTGAAGGAGGCCAGGAAGAGGCCAATGGGAGGGCTTGTGGGGGGTCTCAGTGGGTACAAGGGAGGGCAAGATCCAGGACCCAAGCCAGGAGCCCAGGCAAAGGACCCACCTGACCTACCATGGATGAAGGACCCAAGGAGCAGGAGACCTGCAAGCACCAGGGGAAAGCACAAGCAGATGGGGAGCAAGGGCTGCACAAGGACAGGAAGACAGAGAAAAGTGCAACGGGCACCTAAGGGAGCATGCTGGCAGTCCCAAGCAAGGGGTCCCAAGGTCAGACCCAACAGGAAGAGACTCCATGCTATGCTAAATGACATGAGGAACACTGTCAGGGGCTCATGTGAGCACCAAGCCCGGGGACTGGAGCACAAAAGGTCAGGGTTAGGGAGGGCTGGGTTGGGGTAGGGGCAGCCTGCAAGGCAAGAGGGCAGGGGAGGGAAGGGAGTGGATCTCTCCGGGCTTGGATGGAGCAAGTCACCTTGAGGCCTGCGATGTTAGCTGCCAGGCCTCAAGGTTCAGGCAGCAAAGGGGACTCAGGCAAGAGGCAGGGCTGTATTTCCCAAAGGGAGCCTTAAGAGTGCAGAGACCAGCCAATATTGCTCCGCTGCCCAGGTGAGTAGATCCTCATAGAGGGACCTGGACCAAAGGAGGGTCAAAAGAGGGCATGGTGAGGGGATACCTGGCGTATAGAGGTTATGGTGTAGTCGGTTGGCAGCCTGGACCCATTCGAGGAGCCCAGACTAGGGAGAAGCAGGGAAAGCAAAGGGTCCCAGCAGTGCCAGGATACCATAGCCCCAGTAGAAC
Organism: Urocitellus parryii; assembly: GCF_045843805.1. Taxonomy (NCBI): domain Eukaryota; kingdom Metazoa; phylum Chordata; class Mammalia; order Rodentia; family Sciuridae; genus Urocitellus; species Urocitellus parryii. Next base: position 133,728,324 of record NC_135531.1, on the reverse strand, counting down.
AGAGGGGAGGCACAGGATGGGGTCTATAAAAAGAGGCTTGAAACCAAGGTAAGGGAGAGGGTCCTTAAGAAGGGCTGCCAGGGGCTCAAGCGAGGAGCCGTGTCCAGTAATGGAGAGCCAAGTGCTAGCACCTGGGGCAGGGTGAATGAAAATGGATATGCATGGGGACGGGAGGGAGGGGAAAAATCTGAGCAGGTGGCACAGCAGGAGGAAGGCTTAAGGCCCAGGTCCACTGCAGGGTGTCAGGTTTGGGTAGCAGGGCACAGGCTGAGGGAAGCCAAAGGACCAAGACAAAGGGCAGGACTACTCCCAGAAACGACAAGAGGACACAGTCTCAAGGGCTGCAGGATGGGTCTTGGTGAGGTGGTGGCCAGGACCTCAGGAAAGAGCTAAGACAAGAGACCTAGAGGAGGTCCCAGGCCAGAAGAGAGCAGGGAAGGCCAGGGCCAGTAAGGCATGGCTGCATTAGGGGACTGCAGTATAGGGAAGCCAAGGGGAGGAGAGAAGCGGCTCCAGTGAGGGGCCCTCAGACAAATCCCAGAAAAGAAAGGAACAAGAAGGACCACCAGAGGCTCAAGAGAGTAGCCAGGCAAGGAAATGGAGTGCCATGGGACAGGGTTTGGGCAGGGAGCTTAGGACAGTGGACAAGACTTGGGAGGGAAGGCAGGGGATCCAGCAGGGGGCAGTCAGGCTCCAGGCCCAGGGCAACTACCAGGTGTTGGGGTTCCTGGTGGAGGACCAAGCACCCAGAGAGAGTAAGTGGCCCAGGCAAGGGGCAGGGCTCTGTTTTTAATAAGGCACTCTGCCCCAGAGGGGAATCCATAGAGAGGGACCTGGAAAAGGAGGCTGGCAATGGAAGGGGGCCAGAAGGATGGCTATGGGAGGGCATGGCCAGGGTTGTGGTAAGTGCACGGTGGGAGGAGAGCCAGGACAGTGCTGAGACAAGGTATCCCACCAGACCAACCTAGGAGGAGGGACCCAAAGAGCAGAAGACTCATGAGCACCAGGGAAATTCGGGAGGGCATGGGAAGGATGAGCTGCACAAAAACCATGAGACAGAGGGAAGCTCAAGGGGAACCTAGGGGATCCCTCTGGCGGGCCCAAGCAAGGGGTCCTCAGTAGAGACCCAACATGAAGAGACTGTACGCTATACAAAGGGACATGAGGAAAGCGTCAGCGGCTCAAGGGAGCGCACAAGAATGGGACAGCAATACCAAGGGCCTGGGTTAGGGAAGGCTGAGTTGGGGTAGGGGCAGCATGCAAGGCCAGAGGACAGGGGAGAGAAGAAAGGGGACTGCTTAGGGCTGGGTTGAGCAAGTCCCATGTTAACTGCAAGGCCACAAGTTTTAGGCAGTGAAGGAGACTCATGCGAGTGGCAGGGCAATGTTTCCAATAGGGAGCATTCAGGCGCAGAGGCGAGCCAGTTCTGTTCCTCTGCCCCTGGTGAGTAGATCCTCAGAGAGGGACCTGGAACAAATGAGGGGGGAAAGAAGGTACTCTAAGGGGATACCTGGTGTACGGTTGTTGGTGTGCAGGGGTCGGGCTGCCAGGACCCATTTGAGCAGCATAGGCTAGGGAGAGCCGGAGTTGCAGAGGGTCCGGGCAGTACCAGGATACCACAAAATGAGGGTATCAGAGGGGAGGCACAGAAGGGGGCCGGCAACCAAGCGACAGGGAAAGAGTTCTCAAGAAGAGTAGCCAGGGTCTCAAGCAAGGAGCCAGGACCAGTAATGAAGAGCCAAATGGTAGCACCTTGGCATGGATAAATGAAAAGAAACATGGAGGGGGAGTAGTGGGAGAGGAGAAAGAGGAGTGGGTGGCACAGGGGGAGAAGGGCTCAAGGCCCGGGTCCACTGCAGGGTGTCAGGGTTCAGGAGCAGGGCCCTGGCTGAGGGAGGCCAAAGGGCCCAACAAGGGGCAGGGCTATGTTTTCCCAAAGGGAGCCCCCAGGGCCAAGAGGCTAAGTCAAATCGCCTGGCCCTAGTGAGCATCCTGGGAAGAGGATCAGGAAAGCAGGCATGGCAGAGACAGAAGTGACTGGAGGGCCAAAGGAGGGCACAGCCTGAAGGGCCGCAGGATGGTTGTGGGTGGGGTGGGGGCCAGGACTCCAGCAAGGAGCCCAGGTAAGGGACCTAGAGGAAGGCCCAGGCCAGGGGAGAGCAGGGAACACTAGGCTGGGAAGGCAGGGCTGCACTAGGGTACTGACGTACAGGAAATCCAAGGGGAGCAGAGAAGTAGTCCCAGTGAGGGGCCCTCACACAATGCCCAGAAAAGCAGTGAGCAAGAAAGGCCACCAGAGGCTCAAGCGAGCAACCAGGCCAAGTAAACCAGAGCCAAGGGCCAGGGCTTTTGCAGGGGGCTCAGGACACTGGACAAGATTTGGGAGGGATGGCAGGGGATCAAGCAGGGGGAAGTCAGGCTCTAGGCCCAGGGCCACCTCCAAGTTTCAGGGTTCCTGGTACAGGACCAAGCACCCAGGGAGAGCAAGGGGCCAGGTGAAGGGCAGAGCTCTTTTACCCATAAGGCTCCCTGACTCATATTTGAATGCAGGGCCAGGGACCTGGCAAAAGAGGCCAGAAAAGGGAAGGGGGGCAGGAGGAGGGGGCTGAAAGGGCTCAGCGGGGGTTGGGGTGGGTACCCTGTATGGCAAGAGCCATGACCCAAGACAGGCCCCCAGGCAAGGGACCCACCCAACCGATTGTGATGAGGGACCCAAGGAGAAAGATACTTACAAGCGCCAGGAAAAAGTGTGAGGGGAAGGGAGATAGGACTGCGTGAGTACCAGGAGACAGTGGGAAGCTCAAAGGGCACCTAAGTGAGTAAGGGGGCCCCAGGTCAGTCGCAACACGAAGAGACTCCATGCTATGCCAAGGGACATGAGGAATGCGGTTAGGGGCTCAGGAGAGCGCCCAGCCCTAGAGACTGGAGCAAAAAGGGTCAGGGTTAGGGAGGGCTGGGTTGGGGTAGCAGCAGCATGCCAGATGAGAGGGCAGGGGAGAGAAGGGAGGAGATCACACAGGGCTGGGTTGGAGCAAGTCCCATGTCAGCTACAAGGCCTCAAGTTACAGGCGGTGAAGGGGACTCAGGTGACTGGCCGGACTGTGTTTCCAATAAGGAGCATACAGTGTGCAAAGACTCAGAAATTCCGCTCCTCTGCCCCAGGTGAGGAGATCCCCAGAGAGGGACCTGGACCAATGAGGGGCAAGAGGGTACTGTGAGGTGATACCTGGTGTGCGCAGGTTGGGGGGCTGCAGGACCCATTTGAGGAGACTAGGCTACAGTGAATAGGGGTAGCTGAGGGTCCATGCAGTGCCAGGATGCCACAGCATGAGGGGAACAGAGGGGAGGCACAGGAGGGGGCTGGCAAAAGGGGCCTAAAACCAAGGGATAGGACCCATTTGAGGAGACTAGGCTACAGTGAATAGGGGTAGCTGAGGGTCCATGCAGTGCCAGGATGCCACAGCATGAGGGGAACAGTGGGGAGGCACAGGAGGGGGCTGGCAAAAGGGGCCTAAAACCAAGGGATAGGATCCAGGTCCTCAAGAAGGGCAGCCAGGGGCTCAAGCAAGAAGCCAGGCCCAGTAATGGAGAGACAAGAGCTAGCACCTAGGCCTGGGTGAATAAAAAGAAACATGGAAAGGGAGGGGCAGGAGGGGAGAAAGGGGCATGGCTGGCACAGGGGGAGGAGGACCCAAGGCCCAGGTCCAGTGCAGGGTGTCAGGGTTCAGGAGTAGGGCCTGGGCTGAGGGAGGTGAAAGTGCCCGACCAAGAAGCAGGGCTGCGTTTTCCCAAAGATCAAATCTGCTGGTGGCCAGGGACTCAAGCAAGGAGCAGGGCTCAGTAATGGAGAGCAAAGTGCTACCACCCAGGCCTAGGTGAATGAAAAGAAACTTGGATATGGAGGGGAGAAAGGGGAGCGGCTGGCACAGGGGGAGCAAGGCTCAAGGCCCAGGTCCCAAGGCAGGGTGTCAGGTACAGGAGCAAGGCCCGGGCTGAGGGAGGTGAAGCACCCAGGCAAGGGGCAGGGCTATGATTTCCCAAAGGTCATATCCTCTGACACAGGTAAGCATCCTGGGAAGGGGATTGGAAAAGCGGGCATGGCAGAGAAAGAAAGGACAGGAAGTCTGAAGGAGGCCACAGAATGAAAGGTCGCAAAACAGGTGTGGGTGGGATGGGGGCCAGGACCCCAGCAAGGAGTCCAGGCAAGGGACCTGGAGAGGACCCAGGCCATGGGAGAGCAGAAAATGCCGGCACGGGAATGGAGGAGCCCTCTGGTGGGCCCTAGCAAGGGACCCCCAGGACAGACCCAACATGAAGAGACTCCTTGCTATGCCAGGAGGCATGAGGAACGCGGTAAGGAGATCAAGCAAACACCCAGGCCCAGGGAATGGAGAACAAAGGGTCGCAGATAGGGAGGGCTGGGTTGCGGTAGGGGCAGCATGGAAGGTCTGAGGGAAGGGAGGGTATGGCTCAGGGCTGGGGTGGAGGAAGTCCATGTTAACTGCCAGGCGTCAAGGTGCAGGCAATGAGAAGGACTCAGGATAGTGGCAGGGCTATGTTTCCCATAGGGAGCATTCGGGGTGCAGAGGTGAGCCAATTCTGCTCCTCTGCCCCAGGTGAGTAGATCTTCAGAGAGGCACCTGGAACAAAGGAGGGGGGCACAAGAGCATACTGTGAGGGGATACCTGGTGTGCGGAAGTGGTGGGGGCTTGCAGGACCCATTCCAGAAGCACAGACTAGGAAGAAGCAAGGGGGGGGCGGAGGGTCCAGGCAGTGTTGCCATACAACAGCATGAGGGGATATGAAGAGAGGCACAGGAGGGGACAGGCAACAGGGGCCTGAAACCTAGGGACAGAGATAGGGTCCTCAAGAAGGGGGAAAATGGCTCAGGGTCTCAAGCAAGGAGCTGGGCTCAGTAATGGAGAGCCAAGTGCTAGCACCTGGGCCTGGGTGAACAAAAAGAAACATGGAGGTGGAGCAGCAAGAGGGGAGAAAGTGGAGTGGGTGGCACAGTGGGAGAGCGGCTCAAGGCCCAGATCCACTGAGAAGTGTCATGGGTTGGAAGCAGGGCCCTGGCTGAGGGAGGCCAAAGGGCCCAGGCAAGGGGCAGGGCTACATTTTCCAAAGGGAGCCCCAAGGGCCAACAGGCCAAATCAAGTCGCCTGGCCTGGGTGAGCATCCTGGGAAGGAGATCAGGAAAGCGGGCATGGCAGAGACAGAAAGGACAGTAGGGCAGAAGCAGGTCACAGCCTTAAGGGCCACAGGACGGGTGTGGGTGGGTGAGGTCCAGGATCCCAGCAAGGAGCCAAGGCAAGGGACCTAGAAGAGGGCCCAGGCCAGGGGAGAACAGGAAAAGCCAGGCCGGGAAGGCCAGGCTGCACTAGGACTGAAATCCAGGAATGCCACAGGGAGGAGGGAAGCAGCCCCAGTGAGGGGCCCTCAGACAATGTCCAGAAAACACTGAGCAAGAAGAGCCACCAGAGCTCAAGCAAGAAGCCAGGCCAGGTAATGGAGAGCCAAGAGCCAGGACTTGGGCAGGGGGCTCAGGAGAGTGAATTACATTTGGGAAGGAAGGAAGGGAATCCAGCAGGGGGCAGCAGACTCCAGGCCGAGGGCCACTTTCAGGTTTCAGGGTTCCTGGTGCACCCAGGGAGAGCAAGGGGCCCAGGCGAGGGCCAGGGCATTGTTTCCCATAAGGCGCCCTGGATCAGATGAGAGCCAACTGCCAGGGTCCTGGCAAAGGATGCCAGGAAAAGGAAGAGGGCCAGAAGGAGGGCAATGAGAGGGCCCACAAAGGGGTCAGGGTTGGTTCATATAGGGGTGAGACCCAGGATCTAAGCCAGGCGCCTAGGCAAGGGAACCACCCGATCAATGATTATGGGGGACCCAAGGAGCAGGGGACCTGCAAGTGTCAGAAAAAGGCGCAAGGAGAAGGGGAGGAAGGGGCTGCGTGAGGACCAGAAGCCAAGGGGCACTTAGGAACGCCTGCTGGCGGACTCAAGCAAGGGGCCTCCAGGTCAGACCCAACACCAAGAGACTCCTTGCTACGCTAAGGGCCATGAGGAACATGGTCAAGGACTCAGGGACCACAGCACAAAGGGTCAGGGTTAGGGAGGGCTGGGTTGTTGTAGGGGCAGCATGAAAGGCCAGAGGGAAGGGAGGGGATCGCTCAAGGCTGGGATCGAGAAAGTCCATGTTAATTGCCAGGCCTCATATTGCAGGCAGTGAGGGGGACTCATGTGAGTGGCAGGGCTGTGTTTTCCATAGGGAGCATTCAGGGCACAGAGGTGAGCCAATTCCGCTCCTCTGCCCCAGGTGAGTAGCTCCTCAGAGAGGGACCTGGAACAAAGGAGGGGGGGCCAAAGATGGTACTGTGAGGGAATATGTGGTATGCGGAAGTGGGTGGGTGTGGGCTGCAGGACCCATTCCAGCAGCACAGGGTAGGGAGAAGCACAGGGAGCGGAGGTCCAGGCATTGCCAGCATACCACAGCATGAGGGGATCAGAGGGGAGGCACAGGAGGGGGCAGGCAACAGGGACCTGAAACAAAGGGACAGGGAAAGGGTTCTCAAGAAGGGAGAGAACAGCTCAGGGTCTCAAGCAAAGAGCCAGGCCCAGTAATGGAGAGCCAATTGCTAGGACCTGGGCCTGGGTGAATGAAAAAAAAAACATAGAGGGGGAGCAGCGGGAGCGGAGAAAATGGAATCCTTGGCTCAGGTGGAGAATGGCTCAAGGCCCAGATCCACTGCAAGGTGTCATGGGTTGGAAGCAGAGCCCCAGCTGAGGGAGGCCAAAGGGCCAAGGCAAGAGGCAGAGCTACGTTTTCAAAGGGAGCCCACAGGGCCATGAGGCAAAATCAAGTTGATTGGCCCGGGTAAACCTCCTGGGAAGGGGATCAGGAAAGTGGGCATGGCAGAGACAGAAAGGACAGGAGGGCCAAAGCAGGGCACAGCCTGAAGGGCCACAGGGTGGTTGTGGGTGGGGTAGGGGCCAGGAACCCAACAAGGAGACCAGGCAAGGGACCTAGAAGAGGGCCCAGGCCAGTGGAGAGCAGGGAACGTTGGGCTGGGAAGGCAGGGCTGACAAGGTACTGTAGTCCAGGAATGCCAACGGGAGAAGGGAAGTGTCCCCAGCGAGGTGCCCTCAGACATTGCCCAGAAAAGCAGTGAGCAAGAAGTGCCACCAGAGGCTCAAGCGAGAAGCCAGGCCAGGGAACAGAGAGCCAAAGGCCATGGCTTGGGCAGCGGGCTCAGGACAGTTGATTACATTTGGGAAGGAAGGCAAGAGATCCAGCAGGGGCCAGTCAGGCTCCAGGTGCAAGGCCACCTCCAGGTTTCAGGGTTCCTGGTGCTGAACCAAGCACCCATGGAGAGCAAGGGGCCCTGGCGAGGGCCAGGGCATTGTTTCCCATAAAGCGCCCTGGATCAGATGAGGACCTATGGCCACAGTCCTGGAAAAGGATGTCAGAAAAGGAAGGGGGCCAGAAAGAGGGCAACAGGAGGGTAAGCAAGGGGTTTGGGGTGGGTGCACATAGGGGCGAGACCAAGGACCCAAGCCAGTCCCAGTCAAGGGACCCACCCAATCAATGGTGATGGGGGATCCAAGGAGCAGGAGACCTGTGAGCGCCAGAAAAAAGGGCCAGTGGAAGGGGAGGAAGGGGCTGCATGAGGACCAGGAGAAGCCGAGGGTAACTAGGAAAGCCCACTGGTGGGCCCTAGTAAGGGGCCCCCAGGGTAGACCCAACACAAAGAGACTCCTTCTATGCCAAGGGCCATGAGCAATGCAGTCAGTGGCTCAGGCGAATGCCCAGGCCCAGGGACCACAGCACAAAGGGTTAAGCACAAAGTGTTAAGGAGGACTGGGTTGCAGTAGGGGCAGCATGGAAGGCCATAGGGAAAGGAGGGTATAGCTCAGGGCTGGGTTGGAGCAAGTCCATTTTAATTGCCAGGCCTCAAGGTTCAGGGAGTGAGAGAGACTCAGGCAAGTGGCAAGGCGGTTTCCTATAGGGAGCAATCAGGGTGCAGAGGCGAGCCAATTCTGCTCCTCTGCCCCAGGTAAGTAGATCCTCAGAGAGGGACCTGGAACAAAGGAGGGGGGCCGAAGAGGATATTGTGAAGGGATACCTAGTGTGTGAAAGTGGGGGTGGGTGGGCTGCAGGTCCGATTCCAGTAGCACAGGGTAGGGAGAAGCAGGGGCAGCAGAGGGTCTGAGCAGTAGCAGAATACCAGAGCATGAGGGGATCAGAGGGGAGGCACAGAAGGGGGCAGGCAACAGGGGCCTGAAACCAAGGGACAGGGAAAGGGTCCTCAAGAAGAGGGAGAACAGCTCAGGGTCTCAAGCTAGGAGCCAGGCCCAGTAATGGAGAGCCAAGTGCTAGCACCTGGGCCTGAGTGAATGAAAAGAAACAGGGATGGGGAGCAGCGGGAGGGGAGAAACTGGAGTCGATGGCACAGGAGGAGAACGACTCAAAGCCCAGATCCACTGCAGGGTGTCAGGGGTCATTAGCAAGGCCCCGGCTGAGGAAGGCCAAAGGGCCCAGGCAAGGGTCAGGGCTACATTTTCCAAAGGGAGCCTCCAGGGCCAAGAGGCCAAATCAAGTCTCCTGGCCTAGGTGAGCCTCCTGGGAAGGGGATCAGGAAAGTGGGCATGGCAGAAACTGCCAAAGCAGGGCACAGCCTGAAGGGCCACAGGATGAGTGTGGGCGGGGTGGGGGCTAGGACCCCAGCAAGGAGTCCAGGCAAGGGACCTAGAAGAGGGCCAAGGCCAGGGTACAGCAGGGAATGCTGGGTCTGTAAAGCAGGTCTACACTAGGATACTGCAGTACAGGAAAAAACAAAGGGAGCAGGGAAGTGGCCCCAGCTAGGAGCCTTCAGACAATACCCAGAAAAGCAGTGAGCAAGATGGGTCACCAGAGGCTCAAGCGAGAAGCCATGCCAGGGAACTGAGAGCCAAGGCCCAGGGCTTGGGCAGGTGACTCAGGACAGGTGTTAAGATTTGGGAAGGAAGGCAGGGAATCCAGCAGGAGGCAGTCAGGCTCCAGGCCTATGGCCACCTCCAGGTTTCATGGTTCCTGGTGCCGGACCAAGCACCCAGGGAGATCAAGGGGCCCAGTCAAGGTGCAGGGCATTGTTGCCCATAAGGCACCCTGGATCAGATAAGAATCCGGGGCCATGGTCCTGGCAAAGATGGCCAGGAAATGGAAGGGGGCCAGATGGAGTGCAATGTGATCGCCTGGCAGGGGGTCAGTTTGGATGCACATAGGGGAAAGACCCAGGGCCCAAGCCAGGTGCCCAGGCAAGGGACCCACCCAATCACTGGTGAACAGAGTCCTAAGGAGCAGGAGACCTGGGAGCTACAGAAAAAGGCGCAAAGGGTAAGGGGAGGAACAGGCTGTGTGAGGACCAGGAGAAGCCAAGGGCACCTAGGTGAGCCCGCTGGTGGGTCAAAGCAAGGGGCCTGCAGGTCAGACCCAACACAAAGAGACTCCTTGCTATGCCAAGGACCATGAGGAATGCAGTCAAGTGCTCAGGCGAGCGCCCAGGCCCAAGGAGAGGAACACAAAAGTAAGAGTTTTAGGGAGGGCTGGGTTGTGGTAGGGGCAGCATGGAAGGCCAAAGGGAAGCAAGGGGATCGCTCAGGGCTGGGTTGGAGCAAGACCATCTTAACTGCCAGGCCTCAAGGTTTAGGCAGTGAGGGGGACTCAGGCCCCATAAGCGCCCTGGATCAGATGAGAATCCTGGGCCATGGTCCTGGCAAAAGAGGCCAGGAAATGGAAGGGGTCCAGAAGAAGTGCAATGGGAGGGCACGGAAGGGGGTCAGTTTGGAGGCACATAGGCTGTGTTTCCCATAGGCAGGGATGTGTTTCCCATAGGGAGCATTCAGGGTGCAGAGGCAAGCCAATTCTGCTCTTCTGCCCCAGGTGAGTAGATCCTCAGAGCAGGACCTGGACCAAAGAGGATACTGTGAGGGTATACCTGGTGTGCAGAAGTTGGAGGGGAGGGCTGCAGGTCCCATTCCAGGAGCACAGGGTAGGGACAAGAAGGAGGAGCAGAGGGTTGGGCAGTGTCAGCATACCACAGCATGTGGGGAACAGAAGGGAGGCACAGGAGGGGGCAGGCAACAGGGGCCTGAAACCAAGGGACAGTGAATGGTTCCTCAAGAAGGAGGAGATCAGCTCAGGGTCTCAAGCAAAGAGCCAGGCCCAGGAATGGAGAGTCAAGTGCTAGCACCTGGGCCTGAGTGAATGAAAAGAAATATGGGAGGGGAGAAAGGGGAGTCGGTGGCACAGGGGGAGAACGGCTCAAGGCCCAGATCCACTGCAAGGGTGTCAGGGGTCGGGAGCAGGTTCCCAGCTTAGGGAGGCCAAAGGGCCCAGGCAAGGGTCAGGGCTACATTTTCCAAAAGGAGCCCCCAGGGCCAAGAGGACAGATCAAGTCGCCTGTCCTGGGTGAGCATCCTGGAAAGGGGATCAGGAAAACAGGTGTGGCAGACACAGCCAGGACAGGAGGGCCTAAGCAGGTCACAGCCTGAAGGGCCATATGGCAGGTGTGAGTTTGGGTGGGATGGGTCCAGAACCCCATCAAGGAGACCAGGCAATGGATCTAGAAGAGGGCCCAGGCCAGGGGAGAGTAGGGAACCCCGGAGCCGGGAAGGCAGGGCTGCACTAGGGTACTGTATCCCAAAAATGCCAAGGGGAGTATGCAAGCGGCCCCAGCAAGGGTCCCTAAAACAGTGCCCAGAAAAGCAGTGATCAAGAAGGGCCACCAGAGGCTCAAGCAAGAAGCCAGGCCAGGGAACACAGAGCCAAGGGCCAGGGTTTGGGCAGTGGGCTCAGGACAGTGGATTACATTTGGGAAGGAAGGCAGGAGATCCAGCAGGGTGTAGTCAGGCTCCAGGCCCAGGGCCACCTCCAGAATTCAGGGTTCCTGCTGCCAGACCAAGCACCCAGGGAGAGCAAGGGTCCCAGGCGAGGGCCAGGGCATTGTTTCCCACAAGGCTCCCTGGACCAGATGAGAACCTACAGCCAGGATCCTGGCAAAGGAGGCCAGGAAAAGGAAGGGGGCCAGAAGGAGGGTGACAGGAGGGCACGCAAGGGGTTTGGGGTGGTTGCTCATAGGGGCGAGACCCAGGACCCAAGCCAGGCGCCCTGGAAGGGACCCACCTGATCAGTGGTGATGGGGGACCCAAGGAGCAGGAGCCCTGGGAGCGCAAGAAAATGGCACAAAGTGAAGTGAAGGAAGAGGCTGCATGAGGACCAGGAGAAGACAAGAGGCAACTAGGGAGCCCACTGGCAGGCCCAAGCAAGGGGCCCCCAGGTCAGACCCAACACAAAAAGACTCCTTGCTATGCCAAGGACCATGAGGAACATGGTCAGGGGCTCAGATGAATGCCCAGGCAAAGCAACGGCAGCACAAAAGTCAGGGTTATGGAGGGTGGGGTTGCAGTAGGGGCAGCATGGAAGGTTGTAGGGAAGGGAGGGCATCGCTCAAGACTGGTTTGTTTTAAGTCCATGTTAACTGCCAGGCCTCAAGGTTCAGGCAGTGAGGGGAACTCAGGCAAGTGCCAGGGCTCTGTTTCCCATAGGGAGCATTCAGGCACAGAGGTGAGCCAATTCCCCTCCTCTGCCCCAGGTGAATAGATCCTCAGAGAGGGACCTGGACCAAAGGAGGGAAGCCAAAGAGGGTACAGTGAGGGGTTACCTGGTGTGTAGATGTGGGAGGGAGTGGGCTATAGGACCCATTCCAGCTACACAGGATAGGGAGAAGCAGGGGGAGCAGAGGGTCCAGGAAGTGCCAGCATACCACAGCATGAGGGATCAGAGGGGAGGCAGAGGAGGGGCCAGGCAACAGGGGCCTGAAACCAAGGGACAGGGAAAGGGTCCTGAAGAAGGGGGAGAATGGCTCAGGGTCTCAAGCTAGGAGCCGGGACCAGTCATGGAGAGCCAAGTGCTAGCACTTGGACCTGGGTGAATGAAAAGAAACATGAAGGGGGAGCAGCAGGAGGGGAGAAATTGGAGTTGGTGGCACAGGGGGAGAACGGGTCAAGAACCAGATCCACTGGAGGGTGTCAGGGTTTGGGAGCAGGGCCCCAGCTGAGGGAGGCCAAAGGACAAAGGTAAGGAGAAGGGCTATATTTTCCAAAGGGAGCCCTCAGGGCCAAGAGGCCAAACCAAGTCACCTGGCCCTGGTGAGCATCCTGGGAAGGGGATCAGGAAAGCAGTGTGTGGCCGAGACAGAAAGGACAGGCGGGCCGAAGCAGGGCACAGCCTGAAGGGCTGCAGGACAGGTGTGGGTGGGGTGGGGGCCAGGATCTCAGCAAGGAGCCCAGGCAAGGGACCTAGAAGAGGGCCCAGGCCAGAGGAGAGCAGGAAACACCAGGCTGGGAAGGCAAAGCTGCTCTAGGATACTGCAGTCCAGGAATGCCATTGGAGTAGGTAAGCGGCCACAGCCAGGGGAACTCAGACAATGCCCAGAAAAACAGTGAGTAAGAAGGGCCACCAGAGGCTCAAGCGAGAAGCCAGGCCAAGGGACAGAGAGCCAAGGGCCAGGGCTTGGGCAAGGGGCTCAGGATAGTCGATTAAATTTGGGAAGGAAAGCAGGGGTTCCAGTAGGTGTAGTCAGACTCCAGGCCAAGGGCCACCACCAGATTTCAATGTTCCTGGTGCCAGAAAAAGTACCCAGGGACAGCAAGGGTCCCAGACGAGAGCCAGGGCATTTTTCCCATAAGGTGCTCTGGATCAGATGAGAACCTACAGCCAGGGTCCTGGCAAAGGAGGCCATGAAAATGAAGGGGGCCAAAAGGAGGAAAACAGGAGGGCACACAAGGCAGTTGGAGTGGGTGCACATAGGGCCAAAACCCAGGACCCAAGCAGGTTCCCAGGCAAGGGACCCACTCGATCAATGGTGTTGGGGGATGCAAGGAGCATGTGCAAGGGGAATGGGAGAAAGGGGCTCTGTGAGGACCAGGAGAAGCCAAGGGGCACCTAGTGGAGCCTGGTGGTGGGCCCAAGCAAGGGGCCCCCATGACAGACCCAACAGGAAGAGACTCCTTGCTATGCCAAGGACCATGAGGAATGCGGTCAGGGGTTCAGGTGAATGCTCAGGTCCAGGGACTGGAGCACAAATGGTCAGGGTCAGGAAGGGCTGGGTAGTGGTATGGGAAGCATGGAAGGCCTTAGGGAAGGGAGGGGATCACACAGGGATGGGGTGGAGCAAGTCCATGTTAACTGCCAGGCCTCAAGGTTCAGGCAGTGAGGGGGATTCAGGATAATGGCAGGGCTGTTTCCTATAGGGACCAATCAGGGCATAGAGACGAGCCAGTTCAGCTCCTCTGCCCCAGTTGAGTAGATCCTCAGAGAGGGACCTGGACCAAAGGGGGGGGGGGGTCAAAGAGGGTACTGTTTTTGGATACATGGTGTGTGGAAGTGGTGGGGGTGGGCTGCAGGACCCATTCCAGCAGCACAGGGTAGGGAGAAGCAGGGGGAGTGGAGGGTCTAGGCAGTGCCACCGTAGCACAGCATGAGGGAATCAGAGGGGTGGCACAGGAGGATGCAGGCAACAGGTGCCTGAATCCAAGGGACAGGGAAAGGATCCTCAAGAAGGGGAAGAATGGCTCAGGGTCTCAAGCAAGGAGCCAGGCCCAGTAATGGAGAGGCAAGTGCTAGCACCTGGGCCTGGGTGAATGAAAAGAAACATGGAGTGGGAGCAGTGGGAGGGGCAAAATTGGAGTCAAACATGGAGTCAGGCACAGGGGAAGAACAGGTCAAGGCCCAGAT